>NC_137171.1:117902787-118350287 GCF_951804945.1 Podarcis cretensis
TTGATTGTCTTCTGTCTAGGACCATCACGGTTGGCATAGCAACTGGGCAGGGCTCCTGTGTATGTGCTGGTATGCTCAAGGGATTATGGCTGCCCTGTATTAAACCTTCCTCATTTTGTAGTCCTTCCTTCATGGAGTAAAATAAAAGTGGAACAGTGCAAATCCGATGTATGGTTTTCTATGAATTCATAACAGAAGCGTAGCGTATGTAGTGTGTGAGTGTGAGTGAGTGTGTGTGAAGTTTGTACAAACTGAATGATTGGGGGGGGCGGGTTTCCTGCGACAGGACTGAAGACTAAAACCTCTCGGAATCTCTGAATACCCCATATTAATTGGGTCTGCTATTTCCGCACCTCCAAAAATCTATTTTAATTCCCAAGGAGCCTACAGACAAAAATACTAAAGGCACATCATGATACTTAATTCCCCTCCTGTGCTCACAAGCCAAGGTCATGTAAACAGCCAGGATAGCTTGCTACAGCCTCTGAAACACTTTAAAACAATCCCAGAGTCCCTTAGAAAACGGCTGAATTGAGAAGACACTCTTGGAATTGGAGGGGAATGTGGACATGTGTCTCTTAACAATTCTCAGTTCCCTGAACAAATGGCGCTCCCCAGGATTTTATGGAGGAAGCAGCGACTGCTGAAAGTGGTATGAGACTGCTTTAAATGTATAGTGCAAATAAGGCCATACATAAGATTGGGAGCGGGTGGGGGATCTCAGCAGCCCAGAAGCAGGGCTGGCCTAAGACATTTTGCAGGGCGGAAAATAGCACCCTGCAGCTGGAAAGTCTAACCGTGCGGTGGGAGGGGACCCGTGAGGGTCATCCAGCCCAACCCCCTGCAACGCAGGGAGATGCAGGTGCCCCATATGGGGACTTGAACCCCAACCTCGATGCTCTAACCAACATGCACCATGCTCTAACCAACGGAGCTATCAGCAACAAAAGGCACAGCACCCAAACCTGGCCATTCCAAACCAGTTCCCCAATTCGTTCTGCTTAATGGGAGGGCCAGCTTGCAACTTTTACCAGCAGCTGACCCAAGTGATGGCGATGCCTCCGTCGCCCTGGTCCTCTTGTCTTAGGAGACCTCCCCAAGCTCAGAAGAAGGAGCAATTAAAAAATCAAATTAAATTAAAACAGAAGCGGACCTGGGCAGACTCTCCGCTTCTTCCCACATTCCACTCACCTGCTCTCTCACTTCCCGCGCAGAGAACCGGCCGCCAGCTACGTCATTCTCAGGTGCCAGTCAAGAGAGGGAGGGAGGGAACCGGAAAGCAACGTCTCCCTTCCGCCCGCCCCTGCGCATCATCTTCCTTTGACAGCTACTTGAGCCGCTCTAGGATTCGGACCTCTGCTGCTTTAACCCTTTTATAGCTTGTGGGCTGGAAGTCTCATAACTGACTGTCAATGGTGCAAAGCGATGCCTGCATTCCCCCCCCCCAAATTAGAATGGAAGTTTATTTTAGAAATCAAAGTGGACATAAAACCATACAATAAAGAAATATACAAAAGATTGAAATCAGAAATCAGATAACTAGTGTGGAAACATGTGTTCTTGGTTGCCCAACACGCTCCCTCTGCACTACACTGCTTTAGTAATAATAGTAATAATTTTATTATTTATAACCCACCCATCAGCCACTCTGGGCGGCTTGCAACATATATATAAAACATATATATATAAAACATAGTAAAATATCAAACATTAAAAACTTCCTGCTACAGGGCTGCCTTCAGATGTCTTCTAAAAGTTGTATACGGTGGTAGCTCAGGTTACATGCGCTTCAGGTTACAGACTCCACTAACCCAGAAATAGTACCTCGGGTTAAGAACTTTGCTTCAGGATGAAAACAGAAATTGGGCTCCGGCGGCACAGCCGCAGCAGGAGGCCCCATTAGCTAAAGTGGTGCTTCAGGTTAAGAACAGTTTCAGGTTAAGAACGGACCTCCGGAACGAATTAAGTACATAACCCGAGGTACCACTGTGTGTATATATATAGATTGGATTTCTTTTATTTAAATCAGATTTCCTTGATCTAAATTGGATTTTTAAAATAAAATGCTTTTGGAGGAAAAATCATTCTAAAGATAGTTTTCCATTTCAACAGGAAATAAGGATTTCTTTTAAGTTTTTCATATGAGCTTAAACTCAATCTATGTTTTTTAAAAAAATAAGTTTAATCACATCAGTTAACAAACATTGATGCATATGCTGTAATGTTATTGCTTTAGTTAAATAAATGGTTTAAATTGTTATTAAGGAAATGATTATTTTTCTCCTTTCAATAGAGTACAGCAGAAAAGTTGTTCAAATATAAACAGTTAACTTATTAAACCTCACAATAATTTCATAATTGTCTATGTATTTCTAATAGTACAACCAAATCAGTAATTTTTGATATAACTGTAAAAACTACTCCGAAAATTTATTATTCCAGAAACAAAACCTTCATCTGGTTGTAAATACTGTATTAGGATTATACCAGCAAGAATGAGTCCTTTTGTAAAAAAAAGAAGAAGATTTAAATCAAGTCTTACTGACTAGTGATTTAAATTGTGAGTTTTTCCTATTAGGGACAGTGTCCTAGAAGGCTTACTGATGTATGAACGGCACAATGAAATGTGTGTTAGGAGGGAGTTTTTTAGCACACAAAACTGGGTGCACATTAAGAAGTTAAAACTGAAAACCAGGTATGGGAGGGGATTCCACTAAGCTCACACTTAAAGATGAATCTGCCTCATTTGCCCTTTGTGCTCAAGAAGCAGACTGAATCACAGCCACCCATCAACATTTGCAATTCTCTGGATTTTCCAGTGCAGTTCTCCAGCCAGGTAATATGTGCAGCAATTAATCAAATTATAGAAAATTGCTTTATAAAATGTGTATATTGGGGGGGGGGGGGAGAGAGAATTACATAAAAGGAGAAAGTTCACACTATATTGCTGATGAATGTGGAAATGTGAATAACTGAACTTAAGATTGGAAAATTAAAAACTGAGAAAACCAAAACTGACTGATTCAGCCATTCCTACCCAAAACATTGGCGTATGCCAGGCAGACTGACATCAGAGAGCCAGGCGTATCCATTCCAGGGTTTGAAGGGTCTTCCTTTTTTTTCGTTCAAATTTTTTTTTTTGCTTTTCAACATTTATCACAAAAATAACATAACAAAATACACAACAAAGAGAGGGGGGGGGGAAACACACCACACTACAAAAGACAATAAACACTCAAGAGGAAAAAAAGAAAATAAAAAGATTATCTCTTCAAATATCCAACTTTCATCGCATTGATGACTGACTTCCTCGTATCCCCTCTAACTGAATTTCATTATATCTCCTTTATAACAGTTCTCCAAGTTCATCAACTTGAGGGCACAAAGGGTCCATAGCTGTTCTCTTAATTCTCATTCCCCAAACCTCTGATGAAGGAGTGAGGACCGGGGTCCACCTGGGTCCACTTTGGAGAGCCAGGCTGGAGCCATTTTATAAGCTGAAAGCCATCTTAGAGAGCAAACTAAAAGCTAAAAAGACATTTCTCTCTCTCCCCTGCTTGCCCCTGCTTGCAAGAACAATATTTTTGCAACACAGCGAGTTTGCAAGAGGATGAGGTCAGGGGATTTTGCTAGTAGTTGAGCTGTTTCTGAGAAACTGTCTGTTTGCCCAGGATGTCTGCCCACCGCAGGATTCTAAATGCAGACCTAGGCCTGAACTTGTTAAAACCACAGTCCCCTTTTCTGAGAAACAGGGGGGGTCAAGTGGTATTTGCTGGAACGAGTAAATAGGTCAGAGATTTTAAGCCATCAGTGCCACCTAATGGAGAAAGCAGTTTGGAACCAAAAGGCCACCACCAATTTTCTAATTGGTAGAGCTTTAATGATTATGCATAAAGGGGAATGTTTAAGGGGTGGGTCAAGGGGCTGAACTGTTGCTTTGCCTTAGGGCATAAAAGTTGTCTGCATCTGACTGACGGTGGGCATTCTCTCATTTCTTCCTGAATGCACCCCTTTTTGCTTTTTGTCTGACAAAAACCAAATTGAATAAAATCTTCTCTTTAAGAATATTGCTGCCTGGATTTTTCCATTCTGGTCTGTATTCTGAAGTCCCCAACATTTCTGGTGCCCAAGGTGACTCGGATAGGGACCTTAAGTCCTCAAAAAGACCAGAAGGCAGCTCCCTTGTCCTTTTCTAGACAGGGCACAGGGGAAGGGGCAACCGGCCGCTTGCTCCTGGCGCCACCGAGGCTTTTCTTCGGAGGAGGGCGAAGCCAATTTGACCCTTCTGCTGGATCCTGTGAGAGGAGACAACGGATTGAAGGACCGAGGTTGACAGGACAGGGCAGGAGGAACCAGCCGGCTGGGGTGAGTAGATGAAAACAAGTCCTGTGGGGAATAGGAAGCCTCCTTTTGAACAAGGAGAAGGGAGATCCTGATCACATCTCCAACGTGGCCAGTGGCATTAAGGGGAAAAGGATTGTCCCCTGATAACCACCCACGTTAAGGTATTTGGAAGAAGGAAACGGGGCAGAGGGAACTGGTGTGTTTTGTATGTTGTATGTCAGATACTCCAGTGCATGAATTGTGAATGAGTGGTCAGGGCTTAGCGTCCCTTTAGCCAAGCGAGTGCAGGGTTGTGCATTTCCTAGTAGGGCGACCTCACCTAGGTCACAACCTGAAGTGTGTGGAGAGTGGAAGGAATTTTGAAACCCGGTTAGGAGCGGAGTATCTGAAAAATGGGGTCTGAAACAAGCCAATGTAGTCCTTTTGAATGCTTTTGATTTGGCCCAAATTACTTACAATCAGAGAGAGGAGGCCTCAAAGGAATAACCACCCCAAGGTTTTCTGATGTCTACTCCTCAGTCAGCAGGCATCAAATCTTTCAGAAACATAGGGGTCCTAGCTGGGACAGGGCAACAAGGAGTATCTTTTGAGGCTGAGGACCTACTTAGGGAAGAGTTTCAGACTCAGATGCAGCTTTGGGAGCGATGGAGGGGATCGCTCCAGAGATCCCTTAGGTTATCCAAGTTGATATACTGAACTAGAATGCATATAAAACTTTCAGATCTCTGGACCTCAATGAAGGCAAGAGTTCAGCCAGGCAAAGCTGGAGGATTCTCTGCTGAGTTGTGGCTTTGGTAGTAAGGCAAGCCTCCTAGTTTCTCCATAGCCCAGCACTGAACTGGGAAACACATGAGCCTTGCAGACCTCCAACAGTTTTGATCCCTATAGTAACTACAGCTTGACCAGGGAGGGCAACCTAAATCCCAGAACTTAGCTAGGGAAGAGCTGGGTATTTCTGTGACCAGCGGCAGTTTGGAACACATCAGGGAAACCACCAACAGTCCCCTAGCTTCTCTGATGACCAGTGAGAGGTGGTCTATGGCTAGGAATTACGAAATGCTTTCAGACCTATAGCAGTTACAGTTGAGACAGGGAGGGCAATTTAATTGGTGCCCTTAACCAGGCACCAGCTGGATGGCTCAGAGCTCAGGTGTGTCTCAGAGAACACTGCAACAGACCCCTAGTTTGAGGCTCAGGCAGAGGAGCCTCAAGAGAAGACCTGCATCTCTGTGGCCACCACAGTGATGAAGGAAGAGATGAAGAATAAGCCAGACACCTGAAGCTGACACAGGGTGTGAGCAGCCAGTGGCAGGTGTCTGCTGGGAGAACTATTAGAAGTTAAAACAAACAAACAAACAAAAAAACCTGCACAAAACCAAAAGAGGAAGAAGAGTTTTCTCCATTTAACTTGGATGAGTTTGTGACCATGGATGAAGTTCTAGAGGTTCACGTGATAATAGAGAACCCCCCCCACCCCCTGACTGAAGAAATATAAGACTGATCAATGCAAAATTATGGCCCTTAGGACTGAAATTAAAGGAACACAGGCAGGAAAATGTCTGTTCCCAGTGCCGTGGTGGCCCCCTTGGGAGGACAGGGACAGCCCCATGTCCCCAATGCTCCACCGTTGCCCCACTATGTGGCCCCAGGAGCCGAAGCAATAGGAAAGGGGGGGCTGCCAGACACCCCAGAAGTAGACAAGGCAGAGCCCAGCGACCAGACCCTGGAGGAAATATACCCCAAAGTTAAAGAATTGAGAGAACAGATGGCCAAATACAGGACGACTATTCCTATGTATCGAGAAGCTGCAGAAGCTTATCGCAATGCTCGAGCCAAAGCATTGGGGGAGCACCTAAAGCGGTCCAGCTCCACCACAGAGGCAAGAACAGAAGTCCTGACCCCCCCCCCTTCGTGTAGTTTGGGACAAGCCACTCCCTGCTCCCCCCTTCACCCTCCAATACGTCCCCTTCACCACCACTGATTTGATGAATTGGAAGACCCACACCCCTGCATTCACTGAAAAAGCCCAGGCAATGGTGGACTTGCTGTCCTCCATATTTGCAGCAGCTGAGGGAAGCCTCCAGGACCAAGGTGGAGGAGCTGCAGCACCAGATGGCAGAGCTTTCCTCTGTGGCTGCCAAAAGAGACCCAGGGGAGCTGGGGAGGCTTAAGGAGCAGGAGCAGGAGCAGGAACAGGCCCACCTGAGGCTACAGGCCGAGCAGCAGAAGGTGGCAGAACTGGAGGCTCAGGTGAAGCACCTGAACACCAAGCACCAAGGAGCACTGGCTGAGCTCCAGGAGGACTTGGCTCGTGCCACGTTGCAGGCTTAAGGAGAAGGAGGGCATAGAGGACCAGCTCCGGGCAGAGATTGCCTCTCTGCAGGTGCAGGTGGCTGTGGCTCAGAGGGAGGCTGCCCAGAGCCTGGCCAAAGGGAAGAAGGAGGGGCACGAAGCAGCCCAGGCGCTGGAAGTTGTCACCAGAGAGCTGGCTGAGGAGAAGCGAGGTAGCCAAGCTGGAGGCTCAAGTGAGGCTGGCAGGGGATCAGAGCCATAAGGACCTGAGTGCAGCTGAGTCCAGCCTCTCTAGCACCAGGGCAGCCCTGAAGGAGAGGGCACCGAAGAATTGCTCCCCCTGCTGTGGGAGGCGGGATACAAAGTTTCCCAACAGAAAGGTCAATTGTGCCAAAATAAAATGAAATACTTAGGTTTTAATGTGTCACACCAGCAAAGGACACTGCGACCAGAGAGAAAAGAAGCTATTTGCTGCATGAAGGAACCCACCACCAGAAAACAGTTGCGAGGATTCCTAGGAGCAGCAGGTTTGTGCAGAATTTGTATGCCAGGCTTCAGTATTTTAGCAAAACCTCTAAACGAGAGTACCAGAGGAGGAGAAAGAAACCCCTTTGAGTGGGGGCCAGCCCAACAAGAAGCTTTTGAGACTATTAAGTGATGCCTCATGACTGCACCAGCCCCAGCCTCAGTTATTGGAGCACTGGTCCCAGAAGGGATCTTAAGCACTGCTGACAAACCAGCCTATACAAAGCAGGAAAGGGACACTGCAGATGCTCAGGAGTTGACATTGTCCAAAGAAGAATGGTACCTTACCCCTGATGATAGGATATAGATCCCAGAGTTCCTTTCCCAGCAGATAATTCAGAGATACCATGAGTCCACCCACATGGGGCCAGATGCCACAACCAAGCAGCTGGAGAAGTATGTCTATATAGCCAAGCTTTATCAACTGGCAGCCCAGATTTCCAGGAAATGCCTGCTTTGCCAAAAGAATAATCCCAGAATACATTTACGGGTTGCCAACACCCTCAACCCAGCTACTCTACTGCCTTTGCCAGACACAGACAGCATGGAACACCATGATTGTCTCCAAGTGATGGATGAGGTCTATTCCAGCAGACCGGATCTGAAGGATGAGCCGCTGAAGAATCCAGACGTTGTATATTATCCAGATGGCAGCAGTTTCATTGTGGACGGCCTTCGTAAAGCAGGATATGCTGTAGTGACCAATGAGGAGGTTGTGGAAGCAGAACCCCTGTCCCCCGGCGCTTCTGCCCAAAAGGCTGAATTAATTGGACTGACTAGGGTCCTGCAATTGGCAGCTGGATGCAAGGCTAACATCTATACAGATTCCAAATATGCCTTCTTAACCCTGCATGCGCATGGCGCCCTATGGAAAGAGCGGGGCTTGATTGGAGCCCACGGGAAAGCCCTGAAATACGGTCCAGAAGTTGAGACATTACTGGAAGCTGTATGGGCCCCCGAAGAGATTGCTGTGATGCACTACAAAGGCCATGGGAGAGGCCGGGACATGGTCACTAAAGGCAACCAGAAGCTCGTGAAGCAGCTCTGAAACCTCCACCAGTGGTCACCGCAGCCCTCATCCCAGAACTCACTCCAGACAACGTAGAACCGCGTTACACCCTTGATGAACAGCAGTGGGCATGTCAAGAAGGAGCAATGCTCCAGGAAGGACCAGACAACCGTGTTTTTGTCCCACAGCATCTGGCCAGTGTCATTGTGAAGAATTGCCACGAATCCACCCATTTGGGAGGCCCAGCTGCTAAAGGAGACCTTGGGAGAATATTCTACATCCCCAACCTATCTCAGCTAACTGCTGCTATATCCAAAAGGTGTGTCGTGTGTGTTTGCTTCCTTTCCAGGTATTTCTTCCAGTCTCGCTGATCCGGTTCACCAGTTCCAACAGGGTGACAGCGTCTGGCGACCCCCTCATCCCCAACTGCGGTGAAAGTAGCCGAGGTGATCCCCTGGGTACATCACACGCGTCTGAAGAAGTCGGAGGGTGTCTGGACTTGCAAGAGAAATCCTGCTGACCCTCTGAAGCTGATCATCACCTTGTGTCTGACGCTACCGGGAATGCGCGTTGGGCCACGGGCAACGAGATCCTGCAGCTGATCATCACAAGGACTTTCATAAGGACTTTCTCTTTTCTCTATTATGTTCTATATTGATTTGTTCTGTGTCTTATTGCCCTGACCCTACCGAGCCATACCAACCTTACTGGCCTGCTGGCCTCTGCTACGACTGGTTCGTCTTGCCAGTGGTAAGAGATGGCGTGCTCATTGGCTATTGGAAACAGGGGTTTGATGAGGTTGCCGTATTGCAACATCCCACTACCCCATTGTGGCTCCTCTTCCACACCACTGTCCAGCATACGTGGGTACTGCTCCTACGGGAACTTGCAGAGACGGTCGAAATCTATCGCATTCTGGACCGCTCTTGCTGTTGCGCGGGGGTAACCAACTGTCAATCGGGGGATAGAGCACTGTACCAACCCCATTTAATAGACCAGGTCCTAATCTTAATCCAGGTGTTGCATGGGACGGAACCTATCTTAATGCAAGTGTTGTAGAGGAGGGAGCCTGAACCAGGTGTGCATTGAAATTGCTGAACAAGTGCCAGTAAATTCTGCAGCCCCACCTGTGGTTGTCGTGGTGGCTCGAGCCTCCCAAAATCCCAGAATACTACCTAAACTGCTGGGCCTGGTAACTCCATACCTAATACCCTTGAATGTGGCAGGGTATTCTTGTGGCTGCATAAGAGTTGCCACCCAGTAGACAGACAGGGCACCTAGTTCTGGAAGAATTGGATGGGGGGGGGCGCCAGCGGGCAGCGTCCCCAACGTAGAAACTTGCTCTCCAGCAAATTTAGAGGCACCACTAGGACTTTTGGTATTGGGACCAGAACCCCTTGATATAGTCACCCCGTGTGTCAGGCCGTTGCAGAGGTGGATATATTCTTGTGGGTGCAACATCATTTACGTGGAAGAAGGGGCCCCTTTTGGGTATAGTATTTTCCCAGGAAACCACAGGGGTCTCCACCCACCGGGAATAGTTGGGAAGTTGATCCAAGTGGTAGGAGCTTCCAAAATAAGGTGGAAAATAACCCCAGAGGCCCAAGCGTTTATAGAATACGAATATCAGTGGGCCCTTCAGCGGTAAAAGAATATTAGGAATGGCCCCGAGTATTGGTGGGAGGAACTATGGAAATATTGGGGTTGGTGGGTAGGAGTGGTATGTACTGCTCTACTTCTTTGGATGCTCCTGTATTCTTGCTGGCATGAACAATATCATATCTGGTTGGAGAATTGGAGAACCTACCTGTGTATTGGCCAAAGCGGGAAAGAGTCCCCTGGCCTCCCATGCCAATTTTTCCCCGTCTAACCCCTACAATAGGTGGTTACAAATGGCTGAAATGGTAGCCCATTCGGCCAATAAGTCGAAATGTCTGGTATGCACCTTGGCCCCAACAGATGCCACGAGTGGACTGCCACTTCTCCCACTGCCACTTAACCGTTCCACCATTCACAAACGAGCACTGGTCAATGTCTCAGCACGTACCCATATCCTGGCTCTCTATGACCTATAGGTCCATCAATCGAAAATGATGAACCGGAACCGGTCAGCATTTTCGTGATGGAAAGGGGGGAATGAAGGAGTGAGGACCGGGGTCCACCTGGGTCCACTTTGGAGAGCCAGGCTGGAGCCATTTTATAAGCTGAAAGCCATCTTAGAGAGCAAACTAAAAGCTAAAAAGACATTTCTCTCTCTCCCCTGCTTGCCCCTGCTTGCAAGAACAATATTTTTGCAACACAGCGAGTTTGCAAGAGGATGAGGTCAGGGGATTTTGCTAGTAGTTGAGCTGTTTCTGAGAAACTGTCTGTTTGCCCAGGATGTCTGCCCACCGCAGGATTCTAAATGCAGACCTAGGCCTGAACTTGTTAAAACCACAGTCCCCTTTTCTGAGAAACAGGGGGGGTCAAGTGGTATTTGCTGGAACGAGTAAATAGGTCAGAGATTTTAAGCCATCAGTGCCACCTAATGGAGAAAGCAGTTTGGAACCAAAAGGCCACCACCAATTTTCTAATTGGTAGAGCTTTAATGATTATGCATAAAGGGGAATGTTTAAGGGGTGGGTCAAGGGGCTGAACTGTTGCTTTGCCTTAGGGCATAAAAGTTGTCTGCATCTGACTGACGGTGGGCATTCTCTCATTTCTTCCTGAATGCACCCCTTTTTGCTTTTTGTCTGACAAAAACCAAATTGAATAAAATCTTCTCTTTAAGAATATTGCTGCCTGGATTTTTCCATTCTGGTCTGTATTCTGAAGTCCCCAACACTGAAGCCTTGAATGCCCAATTTTACACAGAGAGTGTCAGAGGAGGGGAATTTCTCTCCTCGCCTCTCCTGCTCTCTCTCACTCCCCTTCATTCTGATGAAGGAATGTCCAAATCCTGGAGGCGATATCTGAGAGGGAATCTGCTTCTCTTCTCTTTCCCTCATCTTCTCCCCAACAGCAAATGTCACTCTGGATCCAGACACAGCCCATCCCAGGCTCATCCTGTCGGAGGATGGGGAAAGCCTGAGTAGGGGAGACAAACCTCAAGCCCTGCCTGACAATCCTGAGAGATTCAGCGACTGGCCTTGTGTGTTGGGACCTGAGGGATTCACAGCAGGCAGCCATTTCTGGGAAGTCACTGTGGAAAGTGGGGGATGGTGGGTTTTGGGGGTCGCCAGGAACTCTTTGCAGAGAAAGGGCATCTTCCCCTTAAGGCCTGAGGGAGGGATCTGGGCTGTGGGGAAGAGGGGAGGGGAGTACTTGGCCCGTACCTCCCCTGTTTCCTCTCCTCTTTCCCTGAGGGAGAAGCCCAGGAGGATCCGGGTGACTCTGGACTATGAAGGGGGACGTGTGTCTCTTTTTGACGCTGACACAGGAGCCGAACTCTACACGTTCTCAGGAGCCTCGTTCTCCGGAGAGACCCTCCTCCCTTTCTTTCTTCTGTGGGAAAATTATAAAACCCACCTCAGGATCTCCTGAGGAGACTAAATCTGCCTCTCAGGCCCAGTTGGGAGTTTCTTTCCAGACCGGAATGACAAGTATAAAAACCAACATTTACCTCACAATAGCAGTTTTTGGGTTGCCCTTTGAGAGAATTCATTCCAGTAATGATCTGCAGAAGCAGCAAGAGAGACAAAAATGGTAGAATCCCCTCCCGTGGCAGCAGACAGTAACACTATAAGAGTTCCAATAAATAATACCTCAATAGGAATTCACTGAATTTATCTTCAAACAGGCCTTTCGCTGACTGTTTTCCAATGCCCTTTTAAATGTGTTGTGGGAGTGCGGATTATTGGTTTGTTTTCGTTCGTTAAATGTTTTGTAATACGGGGGGCATTTCACTGAGCCTCTTGGGCTCGCCGATCAGATGGTTGGCAGTTCAAATCTTCTTCTTCTTCTTCTTCTTCTTCTTCTTCTTCTTCTTCTAAAAAAAAAGGTTTTTATTTGGTTTTACAAGTATAAAGTTATAACATTATCAAATACACTCAAATTTAGAGATTTCTCTGAATTTCAAACCTTCCCACCATCCTCTCCATGGGTCCTATTGTCATCATTTTCAGCTGCATATTATTTCCTTGTCTATATTTTGAGTCTATCCAAGTTATCCAAAGTATTTGTTACATTACAAGTGTCGTTAAAATCCTTAAATAAATTATAAATCTTTCCCATTCTTTCTTAAAACTCTTGTCTTCTTGGTTCCTAAGCCTTCTGGTCAGTTTTGCCTTTTCAGAAAAACTGCTAGGCAGTGTTTCCCCAATCTTCAGCCTCAGATATCTGTAATTCGTTCATTTCCTTTCCACGCAAAAAGTCCAAAAGGACTTTTTCAATTGTTAATATCACTAAATATGAAGAATATTAATCTTCCTGTCCAGTGCAACAACTTTATCTCCATCCGCTCTCATGTGAATTTTCTGGTGTCAAAGGGGAATGGAGTTTGAGGTAAAACTTTTCCCACAGTATGAACAGTTTCAGCCTTGTGTGTATTCTCATATATATCTTTTAATTTTTATTGGAAATTTTATTTACAACGTAACATAAACCCCCAATCCCCCAGTACTGAAATACAATAAACATAACATACAACAATACAAACAACCAAATAAAAGACTTCCTTTATCCTGTATCTGACTTCCTGATGACTTCTTATAAGCTGTTTCCTTTATGAATAATTATTGAGATTTTAATCGAAACAAGTCCAGGTAGGTATTTTAGGGCACTGTTTTGTGAAGTATTCTCTGCGTTTTCCCCATGCTTTTTGAAACTCTTGTCTAGTGTGATCTCTAATTGCCTCTGTTAATCTAGCCAGTTCAATATACTCTTAACAGTTTGTCTTGCCATTCCTTTTTTGTTGGCACAATCTCTTTTTCCCAGTTTTTAGCAATGAGGATCCTTGCCGCTCCTGTGGCATATAGAGGAATATTTTCTGATCTTCTCTTGCTATACCTGTGTCTGTTATCCCTAGTAGATAAGCTTTTGTATTTTTCATAAAGTTATACTGAAACATTTTTTTAAGCTCATCATATACTATATTCCAGAAGCTTTTGATTTTTTCACAGGTCCACCAAACATGTATAAGTGTCCCCTCTGTTTTACCACACCTCCAGCACAGATTTGTTTTTGTCTTATACATTTTAGCTATTTTGGTGTAGGTGTTAAGTTCCATCTATAAAACATCTTGATTAGATTTTCCCTCAATACTTCACAGGCTGTAAATTCCCAGTTCTTTCTCCATAGTTCTTCTATGGAGAACTATGGAACTAGGCAGCCTTGTGTGTCTTCTCATATGGATGAGAAGGCTGGAATTCCTATCAAACCTTCTCCCGCAGTCTGGGAACCTGTGTGAAATCTCTCATGCAATGCAAGGTAGGAACTCCCCCAGAAGCATTTGTATGGCTTCTCTCCTGCATGGGTCCTTTCATACCATTTAAGATAAGGGACATGTCAAAAAACTGTTCCAAAAGACTGAACACTTGTGTGGCCTTTGATAATATTTCTTGGAGTTTTATGAGGAAAAATCTGCAAGGGATGGGGGTTGGAGAAAGGTTTGGAAATGGTATAGGTGCGATTTATTCAGAACAAAAGGCAAAATTAATAGTGAACAATACTGTTACAGAAGAAGTTAAGATAGAGAAAGGGACACGACAAGGCTGCCCAATTTCCCCTCTGCTTTTTATTTCCGTCCTGGAGGTCCTGCTGAACATGATTAGAAGGGAACAACAGATTCAGGGTATACAGGTCGGAGTTAAACATTACAAACTTAAAGCTTTTGCAGATGACCTAGTATTAACATTGCAGGAGCCAATCCCAAGTACTAAAAGAGCTTTGGAAATAATCCAAGAATTTGGTCAGGTGGCAGGCTTTAAATTGAATAAATCCAAAACTATGGTTTTAGAGAAAAATTTAACACTGATTGAGAAGGAAAGGTTTCAGGAAGAAACAGGCCTAACACTGGTTAAGAAAGTAAAGATATTAAGAAAGAAGATAGAACGATATTCCTCTATGCCACCACAGCAGCGAGAATTTTATTGGCACAATATTGGAAAGTGGAAACTATCCCCAATATAAATGATTGGCAAATTAAAATGATAAATTATGCTGAGCTTGATAAATTAACAGGTAAATTAAGAGACCACGATGAACAGAAATCTCTGAAAAATTGGAGTAAATACTGGAACTATATTGGAATAAATGCTTAATGTGATTGGCGGGGTCAGAACAATACTACCAGCGTGTGAATTTAGGCCTATAGATTAAAAATCAAATACGTAATGGAAGCAGATATTTGATACTTACCAAAAGGATGGAAGGAAGTCCAGGAGGTGGTTTTTGCGGGGTTTTTTTGGTTTTTTTTTTAATCGTTTACTGTTTTGTGAAACAGCCAGATTAATCTATCTTTGTATAGTTAGAGAGAGGAAAAAGTTGGCTTGTATATCCTGACGCTTTTTTTGTTTTTTTTTGTTATAATTTTTTCTTTTGTATCTGTTTGTATGTTTGTTATGTGTATAACCTCAATAAAAATGTATTTGGAAAAGAAAAAAAAGAAAGAAAGTAAAATACCTAGGCGTGAACATGACTTCTAAGAATGTTAACCTATTTAAGGATAATTATGAGAAGTGCTGGTCAGAAGTGAAAAAAGATCTTGAGATTTGGACAAATTTGAAGCTTTCCTTACTGGGTAGAATCGCGGTTATCAAAATGAATGTATTGCCAAGAATGTTGTTTTTGTTTCAGACGTTACAAATTATTGACAAAATGGACTGTTTCGAGAAGTGGCAAAAAGAAATTTCTAGATTTGTCTGGCAGGGCAAAAAGCCCAGAATAAAATACAAAATTCTTACTGATGCAAAGAATAGAGGGGGGTTTGCCCTGCCGGACTTTAAGTTATACTATGAAGCAGCAGCTTTCTGCTGGTTGAAGGATTGGCTACTTCTTGAAAACACGGACATTCTAGACTTGGAAGGATATGATAATGTTTTTGGGTGGCATGCATACCTGTGGTACGGTAAGGCTAAAGTATATAAAGCATTTAAAAACCATATTGTCAGGAAAGCATTGTTTAATATCTGAAGTATAAAGATTTTTTGGAAAATAAAACCCCAAGGTGGCTTTCACCTATGGAGGCAAAGGCCTTGAAAAAACTTAATATGGAATCGAACTGGCCTAAATATTGGGAAATTTTGGAGCAGGAGGGAGATAAATTGAAATTGCAGAGTTATGAGAAACTTAAAGATAAGGTGTGTGACTGGTTACACTATTTTCAAGTAAGAGAGGCCTATAATTTGGACAGGAAAAATGGTTTTCAGGTGGAAAAATCCAAGTTGGAAACAGAACTGTTAGAACCCAATGCTAAGATATTGTCGGGAATGTATAATCTGCTGTTGAAATGGAATACTGAGGATGAAACGGTAAAATCTGCTATGATAAAATGGGCACAAGATGTTGGTCATAATATTATGTTCGCTGACTGGGAACAGTTGTGGACCACCGGTATGAAATTTACGGCATGTAATGCCTTAAGAGAGAATATTATGAAAATGATATATAGGTGGTACATGACCCCAGTCAAGCTTGCAAAAATCTATCATTTGCCCGATAATAAATGTTGGAAATGTAAAGAGACTGAAGGTACATTCTTTCACCTTTGGTGGACGTGCCCAAGGATTAAGGCTTTTTGGGAAATGATATATAATGAAATGAAAAAGGTGTTTAAGTACACTTTCTTGAAGAAACCAGAGGCCTTTCTCCTGGGTATGGTCGGCCAATTGGTGTCAAAGAAGGACAGAACTTTTTTTATGTATGCCACAGCAGCAGCTAGAATACTCATCGCAAAGCACTGGAAGATGCAAGATTTACCCACTCTGGAAGATTGGCAGATGCAAGTAATAGACTATATGGAATTGGCAGAAATGACTGGCAGAATCCGAGATCAAGGAGAAGAGCAGGTGGAAGAGGACTGGAAGAAGTTTAAAGCCTATCTACAAAAACATTGTAAATTATATGAATGTTGAGGACATTGAAAATGAAACGAAGGGGTTCTAGTGATCAAGATAAATAAGAGTACAAGGGAGGGATAAAGGATGAAAATGAATAACGAATGAGCTTGCTGAATTAACTTTTTAAGTGGAATACAAGAAAGGGAGGCGGGTGGAAGTAAGGGAAATAAGGCTTTGAAGGTTACAAATTTGAAAGAGTTTTTTTATGCTAAGTTTGCTTTTTTATGTGCTTTTTTCTTTTGTTTTTTCTTCTTTTTGTGATATCTGTTTTTTTTTTTTGTTGGTTTGTTAATTCTTCTCTTTTGTAAAACTGAATAAAATTTTATAAATAAATAAATAAATGTTCCAAAAGACTGAACACTTGTGTGGCTGTGTAGGATTAGATTTTTGTGCTGCTGCATCACACATGTTAAGCTTGTTGTTTGCTAGGACTCCTAGATCCTTTTCACATGTACTACTGGCAAGTCAGGTGTCCTTGATCTTAAATTTGCGCTATTCCTGCCTAAGTGTAGAACCAGACATTTGTCCATATGGAAATTCATTCTGTTACAGTGGTACCTCGGGTTACAGATGCTTCAGGTTACAGGACTTCCGGATCAGCGCCATCGGCGAATGGTGGAGTTCCTCCGACTGGAGGAATGGGCTCCGTGAAAATTGGGTCTTCCCGCCGCGGCGAAGGCGGGTACCTGCTATAAATCCCAGGCGGAGAAGCCTGGGAACATGGGGTTTGGCAGAGCACCAAGAGTGCCTCCCCCACTCGCGGGGAAACCCCTCTTTGGGGCTCCGGAGCGGAGTGGGGTGAGCAGCGCGGTGTTGCGAACCGATTGCTACTTTCATGGAGGGAAGCCGCACAGCCACCACCGGAGAGCTCTGACTTTTTCCTGATGACAATTGGACTCTAAACAAAAACGGAGTAAAAACGGAATATTCGATTAAGAAATTTATGAAATTTATGAATTAGGCAACGAAGTGGGAAGGTCTAAACGGGAAGTCCGCCTTCCGCTTTTTGTAAATAGACTGAAGCAAAGATTTTGCAAGCTAAATAGCCTGGAAAATTGATCCAAAGATTTAAATTTTCTGCATTTATAACCAACGAAACCCCCTTGACAGCAGGAGAAAAGGGGGAGGGGACTTTGACCGTCTAATCCTGCAGAGAGTAAAGGAATATAAGTTTCCATCGTCCCAAACCTGGGGACAGGGTGTCAAGACAGAAATTGTTGGATTTCATTGATTGAAAACGGAACACTTTTGACAGATAGTTAAAAAAAGAGAAACAAATTAACTTCAACGCTGCTTTCTGCACTTTTGTATTTTAAGGAAACGCAGTATTTGAAAATCGAAAGTAAATTTCCCTTTGTTGGATACATTTTAAAGATGGACGTTAATAGAAATTGTGTCCCCTAGAGGGAGCTTGTCAGTTTGTTGCTGCAGTTTACAGGGAGACTTTACAGCTGTGAGAATTAGACCGTGGGACCAGCTGCTTGACCTTGAACAGAAATGTGCAGGGAGGAAGTTCTAGCGTCTGCCCTTGGCAAAACAAATGCTATGCTGAAGCAGTTGCATGAGAAAATGAACTTGATGAATGAAAAGTTGGATTTTATGACTGCTGTAGCCAGTAAATATGAACTAACAGGAAACAAAGATAAAGAATTTTACAACAACCAACTCAGGAAACTGGCTCGATAGGGCAAGTCCAAGGGCAGATGAAGATGGAAGAGGTTGCGATTGCACCTCAAAAGATACAAAGGGAGAGATCCAAAGTCCTGCATGACCAAAAGCCGCAGCATTGGAAGATTGAATTTGGAGTGTGTTTGGAAATGTCTGGAGTTAAGGAAGCTCTTAGTTCTGGTGGGACTGTGAAACAAGTTGACAACTATTTTTGGAATAACTATTTTTTGGATTACAAAATTAACATAGGGGAGTGGGATTGTGGGGAATGGGCTAACTTGATGAAAGAAAATGGAGACTATTACCGGTTGGAATTCCCCGGAGAACCACTCCTAAAGGAGAAAGGTAAGAAACTACGAAAGAAACCAACAAGGGACAGGGAAGGGTACAAGCATAAACAGGAACAAGAAAACCTGCAGAGGGGGCATAGAAGAGACCTGAGAGCCTCGGACATTAGAACACCAGATTGATGGACAGGATGTAATGGTTAGAAAGGACTGACATAACCCGAAACCAGGAAGAAGGGACGTTGGATAAAATTAGAAGAGAATTTCTTTTTATATACTTTTATTTTTGGAATTAGTGTGATACTAATGAAATATCAGAATATGCTGGAAAGGAATTAATTGGCTTTAGTAGAAAGGTTTGAAGGAGTTATGTATAAATATGGTTCTTAATTAAGTTCTTAACCTGAGGTACCACTGTACTGGGGCCCCGTTCTCCAATCTGTTAATGTCATCCTGAATCCAGATATAATAGTATTCTGTGGCATGAACCATTTCTCCCAGTTTGGTGTTACCTGCAAATGTAATCAGCATCCCTTCAAATCCCTTCACCCAAGTTGTTTATAAAGACGTTGGAAAACAACGGGCCCAGGACCCTGCAGCACCCCACTTGTCACTTTTCCCCAGGATGAGGAACCATTAATGAGTACTCTTTGGGGTCTGTCACTCAACCAGCTAGAAATCCACCTAAGAGTGACATATGGGGCTGGGCAGATGATGGACAACACTACTGGTTCCTTTTTCCCACATTTTATTTTTATTGATACTCATCCAAAGATATACAAAAGTTTATACACAGTGCAAAGTATATTCTTATACCTGAATAAAAGAAATATTTTTAAAAATCTAATCTAAAAAGAAATAGGAGCAGGGAGAAGGGAAAAAATAAACAGAAGAAAAAGAAAAGAAAATGGGAGAAATAGAAAAAGATGGAAAGACTTCTGATTCTCTGTCAAGTAAATATAACAACTTGTTCAAAGCATTCACTCAAACTGACATCCAATCATTCTATTTTCTATAAGCCAGTATTATTTTCAATCTTCAGATCCAGATATTGCATGTTGACTGTCTCTTTCATGCAAAAACCCCACAGTAATTTTCCAATCCTTAATAAATATCAATTGATTTTTTTATTAAATTCCCACCCTTCTTCCTCCCAAAAGAGCCCAGGGTGGCAAACCAATGAGTAGCCAAAGAACACAAACCAAAACAAAACAAAACATATTTAAGCTATTTAAAAGCAGTTTAAATATCTGAAAACATTTTACAAGACCCAAAGGTCATTGTTAACACCTCTCAGTCGGGTTACCCACATACCAACGTTTTTTATTTATTGTAACATTTATACCTCACATTTTCTCTAGGGAGATAAAGTAGGTCCGTGGTTTTTCCTGTCCTCATTTCCCCTTTAGGGATACCTTGTGAGGTAGCACTCAGTGGACTTTGTGGCTTTGGGGGGGGGGCGGGATTTGAATCTGCATCTCCCAAGTCCTTGTGCTACACACTGGACCACACTGCCTCTCTCTATGGTGGTGGGGGTGTTAATGGACTGCAAAGATGTTTTTTAAATGGTTGAAAAGAAACATGCTGTATAAGAGCATGAAAGTTGAAGGGCATTGAAAGGGAAAGAGGTGGGGGCATGTCCAGTAATTCTATAACGGGAGAGGTGTCACTAGTAATGGGGTCAGAAGATAAATGTTCGGTACTTTTTTTTAAAAATGGGGGGGGTGTCCAAGGGAATCAGAAGTTGTGCCTCCTCTGCCACAATGGCCTTCCTGCTATTCTCCTTTCCTTTGAGAGGGTCTCCCTACTCAGCCTCATCCCCACCACCCTGCAGCTGTCCCTTTGGCCCTTGTGTTTCCACCGCTGCCCCCCAAGAGTCCTCGTTCCAACTCAACGGTCTCTCCTCGCCCCCTCATTTTTTGGCCCCCACCAAGCACTTCCTACCAGAATAAGGGCGGGTGCCACCATCATGACACCAACTGGACACAGCACATGTGCCGCCCAGAGTCCACCACCTCCCGAGGGAGACCATTCCGCTGTCAAACAGCTCTTACCATCAGAAAGCTCTTCCCGATGTTTAGTCGGAATCTCCTTCCTTGTAAAACGAAGCCGTTGGTTTGAGTCCTAATATCCAGAGCTGGAGAAAACCAGCTTGCTCCTTATTCCATATGACAGCCCTTGAGATATTTGAAGATGGCTATCCTATCTTCTCTTAATCTCCTCCAGGTTAACATACCCACCTCCTTCAACCATTCCTCATAAGGCTTGGTTTCCTTAGTTTTCTGGGGAACTCCAGCACATGAAGTGGCTGGTGTGCATGTAGGTGGCACAACAAGGTTAATAGGAGCCTTCTGGATCAGTCCCTGGTCTATCTACCCCAGCCTTGTTATTGCCTTATATGACAAAATGTATCGCTTGCTTGTAAAAACAGAACCTGTAAGCAGTTTACAAGAAATATTAAACAGATCGGTTAAAAGCAGTTAAAAACTAGTAATTAGAAACCTTAAAAAAAATTTAAATCAGCAGTAAATTGAGGAGAAGTTAAAACTCTCCAACGTCTACACGTCTGGACAAAATGCTTTTCAGCAGGTGCCAAAATGAAAGCGGCAAAGGTACCTGCCTGATGTCCAGAGGCCTAAGTCCCACAAGCACGCTGTTCTCGCAGGAGCTGACAGGACTCTTGTGAGAAACCCGCATGTGGGAACTGGGCACAAAACTCCTTTCCTCTCCTCTGCTTTCCGTTTTTTGGGGGGGCGGGTTATGTTCTGGACGCTCAAATATATAAACCTACTCTGCCCTGTCCATCCCCCCTTTTGTGACAACTTTATGACCTTTGGGGGCTACTTCTGGTTTTGGTGCCATGCACGCCTGCGAAATCAGACGCCGCTAAATCGGTCGCTGCCTGTAATGCCTCTGAAATCTGACCAAGCACAGGTTCACACACGCCCTTCATATTCACGAGGAATTTTAAAACATTACAATTTTAATATTTTTAAATGAGGCCTTTGATGGCTAAAATATACAACACCAAGAGAAGTACGTTGTGCAAGGGGGAGGCAGTGATTGGCTGTCACCCATAACTTCTAGTTCACGGGCTTACAAACTGTTCTTGAAGACCTCCACAAACCGAGCATTGAAGCGTGTTCTCTCTGTGCTTCCGCACATGGGCAAGCAGTTCAGGACTGACTCCAAAGTTTTCCCCGCAGATAAAACACGCCAACGGCTCCTCTGCCGTGTGGGTCTTCTCATGTTCAACGAGCTCCCAGTTTTTTATGAAGCCTTTCCCGCAATAGCAGCAGAAGGCTGTGTGGCTACTCTCGCGGGACAGAAACTGTGAGTTCCAAAGGAAGAACTTCCCGCAATGCGAACATTTATATGGCTTATGTGGTGTGTCGCCTCGGTGAGTTTGCCGATGAGCTTTGAGCTCCCACCAGTTTATGTAGGATTCCGGGCAAAAGCAGCATTTATAAGGTTTCTCGCCTCTGTGGAGTTGCTGGTGTTTGAGGAGGACCGACTTGGAGGAGTAGCTTTTATCGCATTCTGTGCAGGAATAACGTTCTTCTGTCCCACGGGTTTTTACTTGAGGGATCCAGTGAAAGTTTTTCCCGCAGTGGGAACATTTATGCGCAGTCTGGCCAGTCGGGATTGTCTCTTTCTTTCCACAGTGGGAGCATTTATACAGTTTCTCACCTACGTGGCTTCGCTCATGTATCAAAAGGTCTGAGCTGCTGCTGAAGCTCCGACCGCATTGCCAACACTTGTATGGCGTCTCCTCCGTGGGAATAGCCCCGTCTGTACTCCCGTGAGCCTTTTGACCACAGATTTCCCCACCCGTGTCAGATTCCATGTCATTCTCTTTATGCTGCTTGGCGGCATCTTTGCAAACACCCTTTTGGATAATAATTGGATCTGCTATCTTCTCTGTGTCTTTTCTCTTCTGTGTCTCTGCCCTACGCTGGTTCTTATCAGCTTCTTCCTGGTACAGGAAATCCTTCTCTTGGCTTGCTTTTAAGGTTGTCCTCCGCTGCTCTGTTTGTTCAGGACTTTCTCGCAAGCGCTTCTGCCTCTTGCTTTCACTCAATCGCCCGTCCCCTGCTGGAAGAAAAACAGAATCAACTATATACACAGGAAACCCAGAAACAAATGGACATTGATCGCTTCTTGAAAATAAATGGATTACAAAAAATCTCTCAAGAAAATAAGCTAATGTTGAATTACAAAATAACGGAGCAGGAGGTAGAAGGGGCCACCCAGAATATGCAATTGGGTAAATCTCCAGGACCGGATGGTTTGACTTCAAGATACTATAGATCACTGAAAGAATTGATAATACAGCCATTAAAGGAAGTTTGTAATGGAATATTGGAAGGGAAAAGGGCACCAGAGTCGTGGAAGGAAGCTTATATTACACTTATACCGAAAACACGAGTCTGAGAAGACACAGCTTAAGAACTACCGCCCCATATCTTTGCTTAATGTGGATTATAAAATTTTTGCAGATATTTTGGCCAAAAGATTATAAAAGGTACTAGTAGAAGAAATTCATAAAGATCAAGCGGGCTTTCTCCTGGACAGACATTTGTCTGACAACACGAGGAATATAATTAACATTTTAGAAAAGTTACAAGTGAATATCAATACTAAAGCAGTTTTGATATTTGTGGACATGGAGAAAGCCTTTGACAATATTTCTTGGAGTTTTATGAAGAAAAATTTACAGGGGATGGGGGTTGGTCAAGGTTTTGAAAATGGTATAGGTGCAATTTATTCAGAAAAGGCTAAATTAATTGTGAACAATGTAGTGACGGGAGAATTTAAGATAGAGAAAGGAACACGACAAGGTTGCCCAATCTCTCCATTGCTTTTTATATCGGTCCTGGAGGTGCTTTTAAATATGATTAGAAGGGACCAAACAGTTAAAGGTATACAAGTTGGAGCCAAACAGTACAAACTGAAAGCATTTGCTGATGATTTGGTATTGACATTACAGGAGCCAGAATCTAGTACTAAGAGAGTACTGGAACTTATTCAAGAATTTGGCCAGGTAGTGGGTTTTAAGTTGAATAAGATGAAAACTAAAGTCTTAGAGAAAAATTTAACAGTGATGGAGAGAGAAAGGTTTCAGCAGGAGACAGCACTAACACTGGTTAAGAAAGTGAAATACCTAGGGGTTAACATGACTGCTAAGAATGTGAACTTATTTAAGGATAATTATGAAAAATGTTGGATGGAAGTGAAAAAGGATTTAGAAATATGGTCAAACCTGAAGCTATCATTGCTAGGCCGAATTGCTGCGATAAAGATGAATGTATTGCCAAGGATGTTATTTTTGTTTCAAACATTGCAAATTTTGGATAAAATGGAGTGTTTCAAGAAGTGGCAGAGATATTTCTAGATTTGTCTGGCAGGGCAAGAAGCCTCGAATAAAATTCAAGATATTAACTGATGCTAAAGAAAGAGGTGGATTTGCCCTGCCGGACTTAAAACTTTATTATGAATCAGCCGCATTTTGCTGGCTGAGAGAATGGATGCTTCTTGAGAACACTGACGTGTTGGATTTAGAAGGTTTTAACAATGTTTTTGAGTGGCATGCATATTTGTGGTATGATAAGGTCAAAGCACATAAAGCGTTTAAAAACCATATTGTCAGAAAAGCACTGTTTAATGTTTGGATAAGATATAAGGACTTGCTTGAAAATAAAACCCCAAGGTGGCTGTCACCAATGGAAGCGAAGGCTCAGAAAAAGCTCAATATGGAGGCCAAATGGCCGAAATATTGGGAAATTTTGGAACAAGAGGGAGACAGATTAGAATTGCAGAGTTTTGAAAAATTAAAAAATAGAGTGCGAGATTGGCTTCATTATTACCAGATAATGGAGGCATATAATTTGGACAAAAAAATTGGCTTCCAGGTGGAAAAATCAAAATTGGAAACAGAACTGCTAGATCCTAAAATTAAGAATTTGTCAAGAATGTATAACTTGCTGTTGAAATGGAATGCACAGGATGAAACGGTGAAATCTGTTATGATTAAATGGGCACAAGACGTTGGACATAATATTATGATGGCTGACTGGGAACAGTTATGGACCACAGGTATGAAGTTTACGGCATGTAATGCCTTAAGAGAGAATTTAATGAAAATGATCTACAGGTGGTACATGACACCAGTCAAGCTTGCAAAAATCTATCATCTGCCCGATAATAAATGTTGGAAATGTAAAGAGACCGAAGGTACATTCTTTCACCTCTGCCCAAGGATTAACACTTTCTGGGAGATGATCTATAATGAAATGAAAAAGTTATTTTAAATATACCTTTCTGGCTCCAAGCCAAAGGCCAGGCGGAACAACTCTGTCTTACAGGCCCTGCAGAAATAAATCAGATCCTGCAGGGCCCTGGTCTCATGAGGCAGAGCGTTCCACCAGGCCGGAGCCAAAGTTGAAAAGGCCCTGGGCTCTGGTTGAAGCTAATCTAACTTCCTTAGGGCCCGGGACCACTAGGGTGTTGCTATTTATGGACGTTGAGGGTCTCTGTGGGGCATACCAGGAGAGACGGTCCCGTAGGTACGAGGGTCCTAGGCCGTGAAGGGCTTTAAAGGTCAAAACCAGCACCTTAAATCTGACCCTGTAGTCCACCGGAAGCCAGTGCAGCTGGAAGAGCACTAGAAAAGTACTCTGCTCCCATGGCAGAGACCCTGTGAGGAGCCTCGCTGCAGCATTCTGCATCCGCTGGAGTTTCTGGGACAGCTTCAAGGGCAGCCCCACGTAGAGGGGCAGCCCCCATGTAGACAGCTCTATTTCCCCACCAAATTAAATAGTCCCCAAAAATTATAAGCCATTTGATTTTAGAGAACCCCAAAACAGTCTTAAAAAAATAATAAAACAGTAAGATTGCACTAAAAACAATTAAAATGCTCAGAAAATTAAAACCAGCAATAAACCAAAAACACATCAGCATTCTAATATCTTACTAGGGTTGTCTATAAACAAAAAATGTTTTAACAGGAGTCAAAAAGCGTATGCCGGCCTGATGTCAACAGACAGGGAGTTCCAACGTCTAGGTGTCACCACAATAAGAGATCAATTTCTAACAAATATGGAACCTTTTATTCTAGAGGAGGTGATCATTTTTGAAGTTCCTTTTGCACATTTCCCAGTTCTAAATCTATCTATCTGTGTGTTTCTGAATTGCATATATAGGTACTGAATTTTTTTGAATTACAGTTGCAATTTTAAAAATGGACCTGTCGGCCAAACAGGGAAGCTCAGAACCCACCCCTGGTCTAGACTGACAAGCTTCCCTCTCTGTGCTTCTGCCCCCTTTGCAAACATGATTAATCTGCCCCATAATTGAGCAAGACCACTACTTAGCAGGCAATGGCCAGTTGTGTGGACTGTTTTAGGCCCCCAAACCCACAGAGCTTGAAGGTGACCTGGGAAGACGAGCCTTCCATTTTAGGTGGGGGAAAGCAACAAAACTGGAAATTCAGGAGTCCTGAGATATTCGAAGAGACAGACCCCAAGGGAACTCACCCAAGAAGCTCACACTCTGCTTGTCCCCCTGCTGGGGCCTTGTGGAAAGCTGCATCTTCACCGTGCCCGGCAGAGCCTGTTCTGCCTTGCGGGGATTTACAAGCTCCTTTTCTGACATCCCTGTGATCTGCCAGTGGGGAAGATGGAGGGGAGAAGAGTCAGTTCAAAACCAAGTCACAGTGCAGGCAAAATTGTGTTTAGAGGTTGGCGATAAATGTTACTTATTACAAGGGCTTGATATTATCACAATCTGTCACAAGAATGTAAGGACATAATATGAGCCCCCTAGTCTCCCAGAACACAAAGGGGAATGAAGAGGGTGGAGCAAAGGGAGACAAGAGGAAGGAGTCTCAGGTTCCTCACAACTGCCTCATTGGGTCAAGATGTACGGGGAAGAATTGCTGGGATCACTAGGCCTGAGCTGCTTTGTTTCTTTGAATAAAGAATGAATTTCACTGACACTTTGTGAGTTACTGCTGACTTGCTCCCCACTCCTGCCTTGACACTGGCTTTGTCAAGGTGGCTGGGTGCCCAATTGGGGCTTTGTGCTTACAAAACAGACTGATAATAAGTTTTAATAATGATGCTAATAATAGTCATAGCAACTCAAGACCCAAGAGTGGTTCAAGGGCACCATTTTTGAAACCCAATTCAGGCATGCTTGCGATGCCTGCAGTACACATTTAAAACACATGGCTCCTCCCCATTGAGTTCTCGGAAATGCAGTTTACCCCTCACAGAGCTACAACACACAGCACCCTTAATAAACTACAGTTCCCAAGACACTTTGGAGGAAGCCATAGGATCCACACGTGCATCAAATGTAGGCTGTGGATGTGACACAATTTTGGAAACATCACCTTACCTGCACTTCCCAGCTGTTCACCTCCTTCTGACTCTGAAGGAATTCCTCCGCCAGGGCCACTGCCCAGGCACAGCTCCCTGGGTTACGTTCTCTCACCCAGCTCTGCATCTCCAATGGCAGGACGGCCAGGAACTGTTCCAAGGTCACCAGCTCCAGGATCTGCTCCTTGGTGTGTCTCTCTGGCTTCAGCCACTGATGGCAACACTCCTGGAGCTGCCTGCAAAGCTTGAAAGGCCCATCGGCCTCTTCGTAGCAGAGCTCACGAAAACACCGGCGCTGCCTCTCCATCTCGGCACCATCTCCAGACGGAGTTCTTGCCTTCTCCTTCCCACTGGGAGTGGCACCCAGATTGGTCTCATGGTCCTCGTGGGCTTCCCCAGCAAGACGTGGCTGGATTTGGGAAGCCCACAATGCTCTGGGCCAGCTGTGGTCACCTGTCACTCCCTCAGAAGTAACCTCCAATACTTTGAGATTGTCCCAATCCTTTGTCTCAGGCACTTGTGGGTTTCCCTCTCCAGAATGGGAATCCTGTAGCATCTTCAAAAACTCCTGCAACTGGGCGTCCCAGTTCCTTGACGGCTCATCGTTTGGCTCCAGTTTCACATTTTGTTGGGCTTCCACAAGGAGAACTTCCTTGAGCCTCCCAGTTTTTGGACAAATTGATCTTTGCTCTCCAAATTCAGGGCTCCAGCTCTGCTCCATTTTGATTTCGGGTTCCATGACCAGCTTTAGCACCAGCCACAATCTCTTGCGTCACAGGCTTTTTCTTCTCACAGGGACTGGCCTTGTAGCGCCTCTTCTCTGCTCTCTCTTTCACTATCAACCCTTTAGGGATGCCTCAGCGCCCTTGCTAATATCCTTGTCCTTTAGCTAAAGATATTCATCCAGCTGGACTCTTCAAATGAGACTGCAAACCTTCTGGATCTTTCAACAACCAGCAGAATCTGACTGTCCTTGAAGCTAATACGACCAAACTTCACCTACTGAGGGGGTAGCGGAGGGGAAAATAAGAGAGAAAGTCTATAGGACTGTTAACGGAAAAATCCGAGGGCTCCCTTGGACAAAAACAAAGACACCAACCAGGATAACTTGGAGCAAAACAGCAGCCTGTAGGCTTGGCCTTTATTGGTCTGTTGCAACAGGGTTCTCCCCTCACCCGCAGAAGAGAGGAGGGACTCAGAAAAATGGTGTGCAAGGCCTTATAAAGACTTTTGAAATTGCCACCCTGTAGATCAAGACCACCCCCAGAAACATCATACATACATCACAGAAGGGGTGTAACCTAAGACCACCCCTCAGATACATCACAGAAAGGAGGGGTTGAGGGAGGAGTTGTGGTGGTAACCTGAGTGTCTTGTCACCTGGCTGGTTCCCCCTTTCCCCCTCCCCATGAGTACTTTCCAGGTGACAGAGGGGAGTTTGCAGTTTCCTGCCCCCAGAGGGAAGAGCTGATTATTGTCCTTTGTTCCAGTCTGTGCTGAATCCACTCCCATATGCAAGTTCTTTGTGATCTTGATGATCTCTGAATACCCCATATTAATTGGGTCTGCTATTTCTGCACCTCCAAAAATCTATTTTAATTCCCAAGGAGCCTACAGACAAAAATAGTAAAGGCACATCATGATAGTTAATTCCCCTCCTGTGCTCACAAGCCAAGGTGATGTAAACAGCCAGGATAGCTTGCTACAGCCTCTAAAACACATAAAAACAATCCCAGAGTCCCTTAGAAAACGGCTGAATTGAGAAGACACTCTTGGAATTGGAGGGGAATGTGGACATGTGTCTCTTAACAATTCTCAGTTCCCTGAACAAATTGTGCTCCCCAGGATTTTCCGGAGGAAGCAGCGCCTGCTGAAAGTGGTATGAGACTGCTTTAAATGTATAGTGCAAATAAGGCCATACATAAGATTGGGAGCAGGGACGCAGGGCTTGCCAATCGAAAGGTCGGCTGTTCGAATCCCTGCGGCGGGGTGCGCTCCCGCTGCTCGGTCCCAGCGCCTGCCAACCTAGCAGTTCGAAAGCACCTCCGGGTGCAAGTAGATAAATAGGGACCGCTTACCAGCGGGAAGGTAAACGGCGTTTCCGTGTGCGGCTCTGGCTCTGGCTCTGGCCAGAGCAGCGATGTCACGCTGGCCACGTGACCCGGAAGTGTCTCCGGACAGCGCTGGCCCCTGGCCTCTTAAGTGAGATGGGCGCACAACCCCAGAGTCTGTCAAGACTGGCCCGGAGGGGCAGGGGTACCTTTACCTTTACCTTTAAGATTGGGAGCGGGTGGGGGATCTCAGCAGCCCAGAAGCAGGGCTGGCCTAAGACATTTTGCAGGGCGGAAAATAGCACCCTGCAGCTGGAAAGTCTAACCGTGCGGTGGGAGGGGACCCGTGAGGGTCATCCAGCCCAACCCCCTGCAACGCAGGGAGATGCAGGTGCCCCATATGGGGGCTTGAACCCCAACCTCGATGCTCTAACCAACATGCACCATGCTCTAACCAACGGAGCTATCAGCAACAAAAGGCACAGCACCCAAACCTGGCCATTCCAAACCAGTTCCCCAATTCGTTCTGCTTAATGGGAGGGCCAGCTTGCAACTTTTACCAGCAGCTGACCCAAGTGATGGCGATGCCTCCGTCGCCCTGGTCCTCTTGTCTTAGGAGACCTCCCCAAGCTCAGAAGAAGGAGCAATTAAAAAATCAAATTAAATTAAAACAGAAGCGGACCTGGGCAGACTCTCCGCTTCTTCCCACATTCCACTCACCTGCTCTCTCATTTCCCTCGCAGAGAACCGGCCGCCAGCTACGTCATTCTCAGGTGCCAGTCAAGAGAGGGAGGGAGGGAACCGGAAAGCAGCGTCTCCCTTCCGCCCGCCCCTGCGCATCATCTTCCTTGGACATCTACTTGGGCCGCTCTAGGATTCGGACCTCTGTTGCTTTAACCCCTTCATAGCTTGTGGCGCTTAGCTGCGGTCAAAGAACTTGCCTGAGCAAGAGATGGGCTGGAAGTCTCATAACTGATTGTCAATGGTGCAAATCAATGCCTGCATTTCCCCCAAAAAATTAGAATGGAAGTTTATTTTAGAAATCAAAGTGGACATAAAACCATACAATAAAAAAATGTACAAAAGGTTGAAATCAGAAATCAGATAACTAGTGTGGAAACATGTGTTCTTAGTTGCCCAACACGCTCCCTCTGCACTACACTGCTTTAGTAATAATAGTAATAATTTTATTATTTATAACCCACCCATCAGCCACTCTGGGCGGCTTGCAACATATATATATATATATATATATATAAAACATAGTAAAACATCAAACATTAAAAACTTCCTGATACAGGGCTGCCTTCAGATGTCTTCTAAAAGTTGTATACAGTGGTATCTCGGGTTACATACGCTTCAGGTTACAGACACTTCAGGTTACAGACTCCGCTAACCCAGAAATAGTACCTCGGGTTAAGAACTTTGCTTTGAGATGAGAACAGAAATCGTGTCCTTACGGGGTGGTGGCAGCAGCCACTTAGCTAAAGTGGTGCTTCAGGTTAAGAACAGTTTCAGGTTAAGAATGGACCTCCAGAACAAATTAAGTGCTTAATCCGAGGTACCACTGCAGGTCTTTATCTCCTTGACATCTGAAGGGATTGATCAGATCCCTCTAAAGGGAGGGCGTTCCACAGAGAGGGCACCACTACCGATAAGGCTCTCTGCCTCGTTCCCTGTAACTTCACTTCTCTCAGTGGGGGAAACAGCAGAAGACCCTTGGAAAAGGACCTGTGTCTGAGCTGAATGATGGGGGTGTAGACGCTCCTTCAGGCCAAGGCCATTTAGGGCTTTAAAGGTCAGCACCAGCACTTTGAATTGTGCTCAGAAATGCACTAGAAGCCACTGAAGATACTTTAGGACAGGTGTTATATCGCCCCAGCGGCTGCTCCCAGTCACCAGTCTAGCTGCCGCATTCTGGATTAGTTGTAGTTTCTGAGTCACCTTCACAGGTAGCTCCACATAGAGCACATTGCAGTAGTCCAAGCGGGAGATAACCAGAACATGCACCACTCTGGCTTGTCATCTCTCCAGCTCTGGCAACAAACTCTCAGGCAAAGGCAGACTGAGGGGGAATTTGAAATATCCTTGGAGTTGAGAGTGGATTTCATGTTCTTTATTCAGCTCATAGTGGTGAGGAGGAATGGAATTCCCCCAGAATGTCTGCTTTATATACATTATTTACACAATGGGCCCCACATGATTGGCTAATTCCAAGATTCACCTGTAGGCCAATCAGGTTGCGGATTCACTTCCACCTGGAGCTGGATTGGGTGGCTCCTGTGGACCAATCAGACCGCTGCCTTTTGGATCCTATTCAACTCAGTACATAACAGAATTGTAGAGCTGGAAGATGGATTTTCTTTAAACAGAGCCTGTCTCTCCACAATGCTTAAGTTTATTTCTTTTTAACATTATTTACACATTGCCTTCTTGGGGCAGTGTACATCTCTTTCCCACCCCCCTCTCTGCAAAGCAACGAAGAGACCATAAAAGCTGCTCAAGAAAACATTAAGCAGAGGTCTGTCGGAACTGAAAAGGAAAAAAAGAAGAAGCCACGTGGGCATTGAGTTCCGGAGTCCTTTGCAGGAAGGGGAAAACCCAGCGGCTGAAAACAGAAGAGGTGAAATTTGACTCTTTCTTTGGCGCGAGGGATCCATGGCTGCTGCAGGGAGTCCCGTGCAAGATCTCTGCGACGAAGCCACTTGCTCCATCTGCCTGGAGTATTTCAAGGATCCAGTGACCACTGCAGAGTGCGGGCACAACTTCTGCCGGTCCTGCCTGGTCCAGTGTTGTGGGGAGAGAGGCAGGGAGGCCTCCTGCCCTCAATGCAGACAAACAGTCCAGAAAAGGAATCTCATCCCAAACAGGCAACTGGCTCACCTTGTGGAATTGATCAAGAAGCTCAGTCTGGAAAAGGAGGAGGAGGAGGAGGAGGAAGGACGGAAGGGGAGAGTCTGTGAGAAGCACCAGGAGCCCCTGAACCTCTTCTGCGAGGACCATGAAAGTCCTATCTGTGTGGTGTGTGATAAATCCAAGATGCATGAAAATCACAAGGTGATTCCTCTGGAGGAGGCTTTCGAGAAATACAAGGTAGGATCTTAAAGGGTGGGGAGCAGAGGGATAGCTGTGGATTCTTTTTCAGCAATTTTCTTTAACTCTTTTTTTAAAAAATATTTTTTATTAGGGATTTCAATATAACAATTTGTCAAAAATACATCATCCACAATTCCCCCCCCCCCGTTTTCCCCCTCCCCCCCTAAAAAAGAAACCGCCCCCCAGACTTCCTTCGGCTCCTCTCTCTGGTTTCTTAGCACATGTTATTCTCTGCATGTTATAAAATTGTAAAGATCCTCAGTTTATCTATCTGTATGTTACCAATAATTCTTTTTTAGTGTTTATTCAAAATCTGCCAAGGAGTCCAGTTCCTTTTATTGTTTCTTTAAATACTTCGTAAAAGGTTCCAATTCTTCTTTAAAGTCACAGTTATCCTTGTCATGTAGTTTATGTGTCAATTTCGCCAATTCTGTGTAGTCCATCAATTTCTCTTGCCACAGTTCTTTAGTTGGGATTTCCTCATTCTTCTGTCCTTGTGCTATTAAGGCTCTTGCCGCCGTTGTTGCATACATGAAGATGTTGTTTAATTTCCTTGGCAGGTCTTTTCCTACAATCCCTAACAAGAAAGTTTCAGGCTTTTTTACAAATGTTAATTGGAACATTTTCTTCAACTCATATATCATTTCCCAAAATTTTTTAATTTTACTACAATCCCACCACATATGATAATTTTCTTTAACTCTTATGTCTGAATTATGCATGGTATTAATTGCCTGAATGGGACGCAGGTGGCGCTGTGGGTTAAAGCCTCAGCGCCTAGGGCTTGCCGATCAAGAGGTCAGCGGTTCGAATCCCTGCGGCGGGGTGCGCTCCCGCTGCTCGGTCCCAGCGCCTGCCAACCTAGCAGTTCGAAAGCACCTCTGGGTGCAAGTAGATAAATAGGGACCGCTTACCAGCGGGAAGGTAAACGGCGTTTCCGTGTGCGGCTCTGGCTCGCCAGAGCAGCGATGTCACGCTGGCCACGTGACCCGGAAGTGTCTCCGGACAGCGCTGGCCCCTGGCCTCTTAAGTGAGATGGGCGCACAACCCCAGAGTCTGTCAAGACTGGCCCGTACGGGCAGGGGTACCTTTACCTTTACCTTTAATTGCCTGAATGCAGTTTCCATACTTATTGTTAATAATAATAATAATAATAATAATTAATAAATTAGTAGTAGTAGTAGTACCCCGTCCATCTTCCTAGGTTGTCCCAGCCACTCTGGGCTGCTTCCAACATATATAAAAACATAATCAAAGAATACACCTTTAAAAGCTTCTCTATACAGGGCTGCCTTCAGATGTCTTCTAAGGTTATATTATGTAAAAAGCAGCTGAGAAGAAGCTTGAGGGCTGGCTGGGAGGAGGGAGTTTGGATTCTTTCTCTCTTTGCTAGGGTACCAAAAGGAGCTTCCCTTGAAATGCAAACAGCAGCTTCGGAGATTTATGTTGCCACAATGGCAGGAAGAGAAAGTGCTTAAACCAGTGTTAGAAACTCAGATATATAAGCTAGGCGCCAAACGGCTCCTTAAACCGGGGTCACAGTCACCAAAACGGAATGCCTAGTTGCCATTTTGGGGCCAGGCACTTCAAAAGTTGTAATTGTCAACAATACTTTTTGGTTTCTGAAATTCATTCTGATTTTGCAGATAAAATATAATGGATAGAATTCTGCAGGACGTGTTGCTAGTGTGTGAAAACAGTCAGGATCCAAGGATCCCCAGGCATGCAACCTCCATACATCAGGCGCCATCCTGGCACCCAGGCATCTTGGTTGCAAGTGGCCAATAGCCAGGTGCAAAATATGCCTGACACCTGGCAAATTTCGAACACTGCTCTAAACTCCACATGTGTTTTGCTGGTTGGTAGCAGACTTTTGGTGGCAGAAACCACAGAGGTGGGGAAATGAGATTGGACAAATCTCACAGAACAGGAGAGATCAGACAAATCAGTTATTTGTGTCTTTTTTGCTGATTGGCTGCAGCCATTTCAGGAAAAAATATGGAGGGGGGGGGAGAAAAAGCAGACAGATCTCACATTAGAAGTAATTCCATAGGAAATAATGGAAATCATATCCTCATTATGCAAACGCTCGCCTAATGAATGATTTCCAGGGATCTAATTGTGTTTGGGAAGTGGGATCTGTGTGCACAACCTCTGCACTGTTTTGTAACTTTGTTATTTTTGTTTATTCTTTTGTCTGTATTTTTTTATTTTATGTTAATAAAAATAACAATAAACACTTCTGGATGGCAGCAGGTTGGCAAAGACTGCTAAAAATGCCCCCCCCCCACCAAATACTCATATTTTTTTTATCAAGGCTTCTTCATTTATAATTATTTTTAAAATGCAAGCATTAACGGTTGCATTTTATCTCTTCTCAAAAATAATTGATAAAATATAAGGGGGGGGGACTACAAAGCTACAAACTATTACGTGCAAGGCCTTCAGAAACTAGAAATCAGCAAAATAGTCAATTCCTCTCTCCTCCTCTCTCTCTCTATCTAACCTGAGTTTTTTTCTTTTCTCTTTAGGGACTGATTTGCAGCCGCCTGGAGATTTTGATGAAAGAGAAAGAGAAAATTATGGCCTGTCAAGCAGACCTGGACAAGGAAAGCCAAGACCTGCTTGTAATTATCACTATTATTATTAGGCAGGGAGCAATTACTTTATGAATCAAGTCAGGACTGAGTAGGGATTGGCAAATCTGTCCGTTTCAGTGTCTTTCCATTTCTCATTTTTCCACTTTGTTTGTTTGTTAGCTTGTTTTTTTAAAAAAGAAATGCTGAAAATTAATCAGATTTTAGGGTGGATTTCTCCGTATATAAATATTTTCATCTGCAATTTCCCTATATTTAAAATTTTGCAAGACAATCTTCCCTAATATCAGTGCTTTTTTTCTAAAAAAAATATGTTTAGGGGTACTCTCATTTTCCTATTCATATTAAAATACTGCCCCTCAATGAGGCAAAGCTTAGATTCACAAAATGTTTAGGGGTATCCGTACCCCCAGAAAAAAGCACTGCCTAATTTTATTCAATTCTCTCTGTTATTTATATTAATAAATACATCTTTATTCATACCTCACCCCCCCCCCCATATATGCATTTCTGTAGACGCTACCTGGCTGGGGTAACCTTGCAAAACTTGGAGAATTTCAGGGGACTGCTGTGTTTTGAATGCAAACTGAATTGAATTTCTTTCCCATTTGGCAGCCCAGCTGTACAGAACATAGATTGCTTGAGACAGTTACTATAAAAATTGTTAATGAAATATGTTTCTGAATGTGCCCGCTTGTTCATCTGTAAGAGACGCAGGCCATATTGAAGCTTTAAAGTAAGTAGGGGAGGTGAATGCAGGTGGTATTTTGGTCTAAACCACTGAGCCTCTTGGGCCTGTGGATCGCAAGGTCAGCAGTTTGAATCCACCCAATGGGGTGAGCTCCCATTCCTCTGTCCCAGCTCTTGCCAACCTAGCAGTTCGAAAGCATGTCAGTGTCAGTAGATAAATAGGTACCACTCTGGTGGGAAGGTAAAGGGCGTTTCCATGCGCTCTGGTTTCCGTCACGGTGTTCCGTTGTGCCAGAAGTGGTTTAGTCATGCTGGCCACATGACCCGGAAAGCTGTTTGTGGACAAATGCCAGCTCCCTCGACCTGAAGCGGAAATGAGCACTGCACCCCATGGTCTAATACGACTGGATGTAACCGTCCAGGGGTCCTTTACATTTACATTTACCTTAAATAGGGGAGTGCTGGGCATGAGCATGCTAGCTCTGCCAGCCCCTCCTCCCCCATTTTTGTTGTTGTCGTCTTTGTACTTGTGAATGGCACAGGTCGGAAGTGAGGAGTATTTTGTGCCCATGGAGGCTCTCTGAACATCTTAGAACCTTGATTATGCCGAATATGAAATGATGCAGGGAACCTCCATGTCTAGAAAAATGTTCCGTGCTTTAGGGCTGTTGCTTCCCACAAAATGGAAGGCAACAAAAATGGAGATTGCAAATAGAATGTGTTCATCTCTGCCTCCCCTGCTTCTTTAGCCACTGGAAGTTTATTTCATGTCTATGAAAAGTCATCGAAAGTGCACTTCCTGCGGAGATCTCATAACTCCCCCCTTGATGTCATGAAGACTGGCCATATTTCAGATTCTGCTCTCTTCTTTTCCGCCTGCTTCTTGCAGAAATTAACAGAAACCGGGAGGCAGAAGACAGTGGAGAAGTTCAGACAACTGCAGCAGTTTCTCAAAGAACAAGAAAAACACCATCTGGAACATATAGAAGAGGTGGAGAAGGAGGTTGCAAGGAAAAGGAATGAGCAGCTGGCCAGACTCTCCAGGGAACTCACCCATCTTGAAAACGTGGTCCAGGAAATGGAGAAGAAGCGTCTGCAGCCAGCACACGAACTCCTGCAGGTAAGATGGTGGCAGGAACAGCCCAAGGACAAGTCTGCAGAAATTTATGTGCCTCTTTGATTTATGCAAGTAGTAAAAGACCTTAGTGGATGGAGTCTCTAGTTCAGTCTCTTATGCACAGGTGCACCAAGAGACCTGGGATGTTTTCCTTACCTTAATGCAAACTAGAGATTCTTCTGCGGTGTTGATGGAACCAAGTGTTGGTTTTTCCTCCTGGCTAATAGTTTGCCTCCTAATGCCATCCAGTTTGGCAGTGCTGTCTTCATGCCCTGAAGTGGGCTTCCCAGAAGCTGTTTTGGCCACCTCAGAGCAGGCGTCAGCAAACTTTTCCAGCAGGGGGCTGGTCCGCTGTCCGTCAGACCTTGTGGGGGGGGTGGACTATATTTGGGGGGGACGGATGAATTCCTATGCCTCACAAATAACCCAGAGATGCATTTTAAATAAAAGAACACATTCTACTCATGTAAAAACACCAGGCAGGCCCCACAAATAGCCCAGAGATGCATTTTAAATAAAAGAACACATTCTGCTCATGTAAAAACACTAGGCAGGCCCCACAAATAACCTAGAGATGCATTTTAAATAAAAGGACACATTCTACTCATGTAAAAACATGCTGATTCCCGGGCCGTCCGCGGGCCAGATTGAGAAGGCAATTGGGCCGCATCCAGCCCCCGGCCCTTAGTTTGCCTACCCATGCCTCAGAGCTTACCAAAAGTAAAATGAATCAAAACAGGTGTGAGCTCCAGCATTGAGCACACTTTTTTGACATCCCAAGAGGGATGGGGAATTCCACTGAGCCTACACTTAAAAGGTGAACCTGCCTCATTTGCTCTTTATACATCGATACACAAACTGAGTCACAACCTTCCACCAACGTTTGCACTTCTATGGACTTTCCAGCCAAGTAATGTGTGCAATTCATCCATTTGCAGAAAATTGTCTGATTTAGCTGTTCCTACCCCAAACTGACATCAGAGGGCCAGAGTGTTCCTCCACTGCAGGGTCTGAGGTGTCTTCCTAGTGGGGCCTGTGGTGTGCAGTGATTTCCCTTCTCTTTTCCCTCTAGGATGTGAGGAGCACCTTGCAGAGGTGAGTGGATCCTGCTCATTTCCATTAGCAACACTCCATAAGACTGGGAAAAGTCACATAAGACCTCTGGGGGAGATAATAGGATTTTTACCACTGAAATACACCAGGATCTGTGGGGGGTTAGGGGTCCTGGAGTTTGTTTTCTGTTGTCCCTTGCACAGAGTCCCTTGGAATTGCTCCCCAAACTTCTCCTGGATATGATCACAGGCTATCCTACTGAGCAGGTCATGAATGACCTATTGGGAAAATACATTTCTACTGCAAGGGTTTTTCATTTTATTGAAGTTGCATGGAAAATTTTGGAGACTGTGCCATGATGGGGCCTTTCAGGCAGAGGTGGTTTCCAAATGAAGTACTGCCATTTCCCCTGCTAATTTTTGTTTTACTTATTTAAATTGTATAATGTTGTTTTGTATTGGCCTGGATGGACTTTTGACTAATAACTTGCTTTGCTTGTACATCTGTGGACGGTCTGCCTCATCCTCTGAGATCATTTGGTTCTAGAGCAGAGGTTATCTACATATTAAAACAAGGTATCACCAAGCTCAAGAAACAAATGCTTTGAATTTACTCTAAGGGAAAGCTTTTCTCCTCGCACACGAAACAAGGGAAATTTACTGCAGTTGCCCTGCAGCGCTGTCTTGGCCACTTAACCAAGTGTGATATATCCCCAAGCCGGGGGAATCTCACAAGGAAGAGATAGGTAGCCGTGTTGGTCTGCCATAGTCAAGACAAAATAAAAAAATTCCTTCCAGTAGCACCTTAAAGACCAACTAAGTTAGTTCTAGGTATGAGCATTCGTGTGCATGCACACTTCTTCAGATACACTGAAGGGTCTGGTGACTTCTGTTTCAGTGTATCTGAAGAAGTGTGCATGCACACGAAAGCTCATACCTAGAACTAACTTAGTTGGTCTTTAAGGTGCTACTGGAAGGAATTTTTTTATTTTGTCTTCACAAGGAAGAGAGTTAGCGGTGTACCTTTGTTCCTGATCCTGTAATTTGTAACTTCAATGTGTCACTCAGGTTCAGGAGAGAGGTTATAAGGAACATTTCCCGTATATGAACAGCAGCAGCCATATTTTTTTCTCTACACCTTCCCTGGGGACATCTAGAGAAAGATGCTGTGCTGTCATCAGGCACTCAGAGAATTCATGCCCCCTGATATCACATGATGGTGCTTCTTCTTTGAGTAAACATAAGCAGGGAGACTCAGAGGCCTGCGGTTGCTGTTCTGGTCCTGAAATGTCTAGTTGTGGAGTCCGTAGAGCAGAAGAAGAATCTTTCCCTTCTGTGCCTCCCTGTCTGCAGCTCTCTTCCTCTTTCTCAATTCCTTTCTGTGGATTTGTGGATTTGAACAGACTCACATTGTGTTTCTTTTCACCAGGTATGAGAAAAGAGAGACGTTGGTGAATCCACTGGCTTTCCCTCCAGAGCTGAAGGGGAGAATCTCAGAATTCTGTGATATAAACCCTCTCCTGGAGGGTGTCATGAAGCAATTCAAAGGTAATGAAAAATGGCTGCAAGGGTTTTATATTGGGCATATATTACAGGCAACAACTAATTTACGTGGGACTGTGACCATGTGCATCACCGCAACCTGGAAGTGACCGGAAAAGGGGCAGGGGCAGGGGTCAAAAACATAACCCCTGTGCAAAATGGTCATTGCCTATAGTCCAAAGCTGGGCATGCCAGGCTCTTATTGTTTTGTATTTTGTTCTCACCACAGACATGGGTATCACCAGGATACCTTCCTTCTTGGTGGTGCAGACATTATTTTATTTCCCCCAGAATTCCCCATATACATTGTCATTCTGGTGCATTGGGGTTTGGAGAAGAGAAATGGTGTCTGTCACAATTAAAAAGAAGAAGAAGAAAAGGCATATCAAAGTGCATATCAAAATCAGGGTTCTTTCATTCAGTATGTATCTGTTTACAGTTATACGAAACCTCCTTTTCCTTTTGGTTCCCTGTCTGCACAATCTGGGGTTGTCCTTTTGGAGGTTCTCCTGCTCTGAATGGAGTCAAAGGGCATTAAGAAGCCCCCAGTTCCCCCTCTGCCTCCTGCTCAGGCTTCTTTCTCAGCCATGGAGCCAAGGCCTGAGCCGTCTCTTCCTCAGACGTCCCCCTGCAGCTGGCATATCTAGGGCTTCAGCCTTCAAGATATCCTGAGAGTTCCCACATTGAGGATGGAAGCAAGAGCACATGAGCCCCAAAGGGCACAATTATGCTCGTTAACAATCTGAAAGATTTGTGAGGAAGGACTTCCTTTTGTCCTGAGAGCTCTGCCAATCCTTCCTCATCGAACTTCGCTTCTTATGTTTCACAATTGTGGCTTTAATTATTACCCCCATCACTTTACTTGGGGAAAATGTTAAGGCTGCCTCCATCTCCTCTCTGCATCCATTTACAGGATTCCTATTGCTCTGCCTCCCCTCCAGTCCAAGAATGTAGAGCCCAATTTCAGTGACAAAGTTCAGAGACTAGCAGGATTCATGCTGAATATTTTTGTTCTGCTATTTGTAAGCTTGTGTTATGTTTGCTAACTTTTGAAGCTTTAGTTATTTCCATAGATTCTTTCTATGGTTTTCTTGTTTACAATTATTTTTTTCTACTAGTTAATCTTTTCCTTAAAATATAATAATGCTACATTATGAAGCATTATTTTTGTATGGAGATTTATTTCAGGTGGAAGAGAGTCGCCCTTACACTTATATCTTTTTGCTTCCTCAGATGCTCTGTTACTCAGAGAACAGCTTCAAGAAGGTAAATTTCCAGGGAAGGAACAGGAGGGATGGGGGACTGGTGTTTGAACAGTCTGTTCTTAGACTTTGGAACCATCAGCAATAGTGTCAGTATGTCTAAAATTTCTGGCTTTAAATAGCTTTTTCCCACCTGTTTACTTCAGGCAGATGTTAACCTTTTAAAAGATGGAAATTGCACTGCCATCCAGTATATATCCCCATTTCATTCATGGATTCTGAATAATTTTATTCTGTCATTTTCCAGTACGGTTTACCATTTCTGATTTTCACATAGAATCAGAATAGTTTTAAGAGTTTTAAAGGTTTCCAGGGGTCATCTAGTCCAGATTCTTGCAATGCAGGGAATAGCAGCTAGACAAGTTGGCTGTTTGAATTTCTTAGTCATACAGTTTTCTCATTAGTAATTTGTTCTATGATTTAATCTTTTGCTTGAAATAAGGAAACCACGGATAAGTTATGAAGCATTGTTTTGTAAAGATTATTTCTATTTTAGATATAGCTGTGTAGCCCTTAAACATTATATCTTTTTGCTTCCTCAGAGGTTCTGTCATTCGGAAAACCTCAGAAAGGTAAATTTCACATGGAGTCCCAAATTCATGGGGTGGTGGTGGTGTTTCAAGGGGGTGAAAGTGCCTGTGCTGCAGAATTTCAAGCGACCCAGCACTTGAGTCTGTCCCTGCTGCTTGAGTTCTTCCTATGTACAACAAAAGCAGGGAAGGTGGACTCGAAGGTGCAGACAGGGTGAGAAGGTGTAGACTAAGGAGGGAAGAGTTATTTCCTTCCTAGAGAGAGTTTGGTTACTTTTCCATGTGATCAAAGCACTTTGCAAGAGCCCTGTTGGGTCAGAAGAAGAGTCCATCTTGCCCAGAATCCTCTTTCCAGCAGGAGCTAAACTGGTGCCACCAGGAAGCCTCCAGTCAGTGCAGAAAGGTAGTGGCTCTCGCCAGTTTCTGACTCCCATCCCCTGTCAGGGACTGGACTGATAAGGGCAAGAGGGAAGAGGAGGAGGAATGATGGAGATCACACACCCCCTTATCCTGTGTTCCTTTCTGACAGACCGAGAGGAGGGGGGAGAGCCAGAGAGGAGTAGCGAAAGTGAGATAAGCCTCTCTCGCTCTGGAACGCTGCCTGTCAATTCTGAAAGCAACACAGAGCTGAAAGAGCAGGAGAAAGGAGGGGGGGGGGGTTAGACTTGACTCCAGATGAGGAGGAGCTAACAGTGCCAGAATCTCTGAAAAGCAGGAGAAAGAGTAGATTAGAAGAACAGCGTAAGACCGGAAGGAGGTGGGGAGGAAAGGTGGAGAGTATCTTGCCTTGGCCAGAAAAGGAATCTAGTCGAGTCAACTGACTCCGACAGTGATGGATGACCCAAGGAAGCTTGGACTGCTGAAACTCTATAATTGCTGAATAAATCTGAAAGTAATAAAACGGTCAGCATGCTGTGTCGTGTGTGGGAGAGACATACTGTACTTAACCTGACAGCTTGACTCGACTACAATCTCTCTCACACAGAAGGACAGCAGAGAGCGGCAATGGAAGGTCAAGACCCTATGGGGGCTGGGGCAGCAGAGCCAAGAGACCCCCTGAATGAACTCCGGCAATACAGCTGGCAGCTGGAATCACAATTAGATACATTAGCAGGAGCCCTGGGAGAACAGAGATTGCACCTAGAGTCAGAGAGGACTCTCAGAGCAAGGAAGACGCAAGTGGCTAATCCATCACCATACTCCGGAGAACCTGATGAATATCTAGCTTTCAAAACGGTAGCGCTTTATATTCTAGACTTATACTCGGGAGAATTTGAGACTGATAAAGAGAGAGTCGCTTATCTAATCAGTTTGCTGGAAGGGAACGCTAAATTATGGACTATTCCTCTTATGGCAAGCCAGCACAGTGCACTCTCAAACCTGGAGGAGTTTTTGGAAATGATGGATAGTATGTTCCAAACTCCCCTGCAGAATGCTATGGATGAGCAGCAACTGCTAAACCTACGTCAGGGCAGTGACTCAGTCTCTACTTATTGGACTTCGTTCAGCTTGTTGGTGCAGAGGCTTGGGTGGCAGGCAGACAGTCCGCCTTTGGCCGCTTTGCACCGAGCGGGGTTGAATGACTCTATCTTGGATGAATTGTCGAGAATGGCGCCCCTTGAATCTTTGGGTGATTTAGTACGAGCTTCTCTGCAAATTGGCGTGAGACAGCAGCAGAGGGCGTTGGAGAAGAGGGGGCAAGGGCGGCCAATGTTTGTGAGAAGCCACATTCCTAGCATGCCAGGAAAAAGAGTTGGCAGTACATCCAGACAGGAAGATGCTCCTGAACCAATGCAGCTGGGCTCAGCAGGGAGGGTGACTCCTGAAGCTGCATGGATGGATGGAGGCAGACGCCGCAGAGAGACTCGCCGTTGCTTTGCATGTGGCAAACCAGGACATTTGGCAAGACAGTGCCCAAGCAAAAAGGCAGGGGGTTCTCTGTCTGGGCCTGTGTAGTTGTTGTTGTTTAGTCATTTAGTCGTGTCCGACTCTTTGTGACCCCATGGACCAGAGCACGCCAGGCACTCCTGTCTTCCACTGCCTCCCGCAGTTTGGTCAGACTCATGCTGGTAGCTTCGAGAACACTGTCCAACCATCTCGTCCTCTGTCGTCCCCTTCTTCTTGGGCCCTCCATCTTTCCCAGCATCAGGGTCTTTTCCAGGGAGTCTTCTCATGAGGTGGCCAAAGTATTGGAGCCTCAGCTTCAGGATCTGTCCTTCCAGTGAGCACTCAGGGCTGATTTCCTTCAGAATGGAGAGGTTTGATCTTCTTGCAGTCCATGGGACTCTCACGAGTCTCCTCCAGCACCATCATTCAAAAGCATCAATTCTTCGGCGATCAGCCTTCTTTATGGTCCAGCTTTCACTTCCATACATCACTACTCGGCCTGTGTAGAGGGAGTGCTAAAGCCTAAGGAAGCAATGGCGGGAAACGAGAAGCCCTAGTCCATGAAAGAGTCTGGCGGCTGGGATGCAAGTCAATAAAAGGGCCTCAGGTTGAAACAGCCATTCCCTGGAATTGTGGTGCCAGTAACGCTACAATTCCCAAATGGCCGCAGAGTGCAGGTGCAGGCTCTCATAGACTCAGGGGCCTCCCTGGACTTTCTGGACTCAGACTTTGTGGAGCAGCAGACAGCGGCTGGAAGCCCCTCTAGAGGTGCAAACCATTGATGGCAGGCTGTTGGTTTTGGGACAAGTTACTTATGCTACACAGCCCATGGGGGTAGAATTGCTGGGCCACAAGGAAACGATGATGTTCCACATCACAAAGCTGGCCACATACCCTCTAGTTTTGGGAATGAAGTGGCTCACAAAGCACGATCCTGTGATAGCGTGGGGGCAGCGTTTCATAACATTCGTTTCAGCATACTGCCAAGCACACTGCCTAGGGTTCAGAGTGCCAAAAGAGGTAGGAGCCAAAGGGACAGAGGTAAGAGGGAAACTCACAGGAGAGTAGAGTAGTCCCGGGCCCTACGGAAGTTACGATTAGCTTCAACAAGAGCCAGGGCTTTTTCAACTCTGGCTCCGGCCTGGTGGAACGCTCTGCCTCATGAGACCAGGGCCCTGCAGGATCTGATTTCTTTCCGCAGGGTCTGTAAGACAGAGTTGTTCCGCCTGGCCTTTGGCTTGGAGCCAATTTTATTCCCTCCCTCTTTCTTTTTTCTTTTCCTTCTCCTCCTGCGATGAGGCATTTTAATATTTTAATGTTTCAATATTTTAATGTTGTATTTTAATTTTGTTTTAAGTTGTAATCATTCAACTTGTTTTTATTATTGCTTGTTAGCCGCCCTGAGCCCGGCCTTGGCTGGGGAGGGCGGGGTATAAATAAAAAAATATTATTATTATTATTATTTATTATACCCCCGCAGTATAAGGCCTATAGAGACGTGTTCTGTGAAAAGGAGGCAGATAGGCTACCTCTCCACAGGCCTTACAACTGCAAGATAGACCTGCTGCCTGGTGCCCTGATGCCCACCAGGTATGTCGGAGGTGGAATTGCCCAATTTGAGGGAGTTCCTGAAGAAGAACTTGGAACGCAGGTTTATTAGGCCGTCCCAAGTGCCTGGAGGGTCCCCAGTCTTCTTTGTGAATAAGAGGGACAACCCAGAATGCAGGCTAGTTGTGGACTTTAGAAAGGTCAACAGGGTCATGATTTCTAGCCGATATCACTTGCTCCATATTGGTGTAGCTTCCAGAGAGGAGAGAGACAGTCTCAAATTACAGCAGGGCGTTGAGGAAGGTAGCAGCTCTGAGACAGGAGAACAGCAAAGTTATGCAGTGTTGGGAGAAGGGGAAGCAGAGCAGCAAGGTGACACGTCATTGGACAGCATAACCAGCCCTCCTTCTCCCAAAACGTGGCGTTCAATAAGGATCCGAGAACAAAGAGCTCAAAGGCAATTGTCCACTGACAGACGCCATAGAAGCAAATGCTGTTGCTAGAGGGGGAAGGGGGAGGAGTGAAGTGGAAGCAACTCCGTTATGGAGGAACAACCAGAATACCTTGTCTTTACCATGTTGGTTTTTTAAAAAATGTATTTTTATTAAAAATTTTCTTGGTTTACAAAAGTATGTGCAATCTCTCTTTTTTTCAAGTAACATTTTTTACAGATCGGTTTCATTTGTTGAGACATTAGGAAGAAAAGGGGGAAAGAGGTGGAGGGGGGAAAGGTGTGGGGGTGGGGTCAGGTGGCAATGTTTCTATTTTACTTAATATATGTGGGGTTTTGTGTCAGCGTCGCTTGTGCGGGCTCTCTGTGATTCACTTGTGTTCCTTTGGTGGTGAGAGAGGTTGGGGTTGGCCTAGGGTGTGGTTGTTTGTTTGTGATTGGCTGTGATGATCTTTGTTTTCATGTGTGAGTGGGGTGGGTGGGTGTTTTGGGTCAGATTAGCCATATTGATTCATATGCTGTTGGTGGATTTTTGTCATTGTCTTGTTGGGCTGTGTATGTGATAAAGGGTAACCATACCGGGATGAAGGTGTCTTCTTCTATTTGTCCCCGTGTCGGTTTCAATTTATTGGTTAATTTTTCTAGTAAGGCTGTTTCCCATACTATTTGGTACCACTGGTCCATGCTTACTCCTGACAGGTCTCTCCAGTGTCTAGTTATGATGCTTCTGGCTGCTGAAAGTATGTGGGTTATGAGTTCTTTGTGGTGTAAGTGGACATTATTGTCTTGGAAGATGTTTAGTAGGGCCAGTTCTGGGGTGATTTCTAATACTTGCTTAGTTCTTTTACATATTTCTTGTATGGCTGTTGTCCAGAATAGTTGGATTTGGGGGCACTCCCACCACATGTGGAGGTATGTGCCTGTGGAGGTGTACCCTCTCCAGCATTTTGGTGTGGTTCCTGGGCGTATTAGCGCTAGTTTTCTTGGTGTTAGGTACCACCTGTAGGTGAGTTTCATTCAGAGTGAGTTCTTTTCGTTGGTCTTTACCGTGTCGACTGAATAAATCATACATATTAACTTTCTTGTTTCTTTCCTGCCTCTTAGTGCCAACAGGGTGAGGGGGAGAGAATTCCTCAAGCCTGACACCCCCAAGATTCAGAGGCAGCCTTGTAAATAGCCACATTCCCTGTTAGAGCCTCTTATAGCTGAATCTTCCCCCGAGGTCAGGACTCAGGAATTGTAGATATCTTGGTTCAATCTTATTTTGCGGAACAAACCATTAAATTGTTACGATATGGATGCAATGCAGCTGCAAACTGCTAGCTTGAAAAGTAAACATGATGGGAATGTTGGGACTGCCCGTGGGAATCAGAGGGACAGTCATTTCACAGTGCCAAGCACCGGAATTAGCTCAGAATGTAATATGAGCTCTTCCGTTTATTCCTGTCCAGGAAGTGAAGGGAGTGTTTGTCACTACCCTGCTGGAGTTTGAAGAGAGCAGTCATGTTTTTTGTAACGCTGCAAAGACAGAAATAAAGGCATGTAAATACGTTTCTGTCTATCTCTTTCCCCTGCCCGGAGGGGGGGGGGCAGGAAAGAGGGGTGTGTTATTCTCACGTTTGAGAAGAATCGCCAATTGAGACCTTGCCTGCGCCTGCTGGGGAATGCAGCCAGGGAGGTCAACAGGGAATCATGCCGGGTGCCTGGGAGAGTTGCCAGTTTCTCCTGATAAGGCCTGATTTCCGACATAAATATGTTGTTATTATAATTTATTAAATTTGTATGCCACCTTTCATCTGTAGATCTCAGGACTGTTCACAACATTAAAAATAGAAAGATAGAAAATACAGGATAAAAACAAGAACAAAAATCAATAACACCCCACCCCCCAACCCAAACACATTTAAAAGGGTACCTGATGTTGAGAATTGGATTGGTGGCAAAGTGACACCCTATGGTAAGAATAGAAACGCCAGGGAAATTACAGTTGGTCATTTGCTCCTCTTCTCAGAAACAAAGGAATACAATTGCGGTGGGAATTTCCTGAAGGAATGCCATTTATCTGCTAGGTTGCCTAATTTTGTCTCCCTCATTGAGAGGGAACCCTTGAGGCAGCATTAGTTCTGCCTCCAGCTGAGGCAGAATTGGGTCCGCATTGACACTCTCCCCGATTCTAACCATAGTGAGGGCATTAAAGGGTCCATGGCTGTTGTCTGACTATCTAAACTGGTTGTCCTCATTCGCCATCCCCTGGGAGCCCTAAGTAGCCAATTCACACAGAGTGTGTCAGAGGAGGGCAGTTTCCCTTCTCTTCTGCCCTTTCCCTCTCCTTAGCTGACACAGCAGAGCTGAATAAAATATTATTGGGGGTTTTTACTCTGAAGATTTGTGAATTGACAGGAAGGGCACAATATAGGAAGTACAGTGGTGCCCCGCAAGACGAATGCCTCGCAAAACGCGCAAGACGAAAGGGTTTTTCGGTTTTTGCGTCACTTTGCTAGACGAATTTCCCTATGGGCTTGCGAGTTCTTGCGAGTTTTTTTCCTTTTTCTTAAAGCCGCTAAGCCGTTAATAGCTGCTAAGCCGCTAATAGCCGTCCCTCGCAAGACGAAAGACGAAGAGACTCGCGGAACGGATTAATTTCGTCTTGCGAGGCACCACTGTATATTGAATATAAAAATAACAAGTATGGTTTTTATTCGAAGTTTATTCTGATGAGAGTCTGGAAGAAGGAGAGGAGGGCCCTAACCCTAAATGCAATGCAAATAATTCCAGTTTTTATGAGAGGGAGTCTGGTTCCTGAGCTGTTTCTTGGATCAGGATGTCCGTCTCTTGACTCTCAGCTGATTCTGCCTCTCTTCTCTTTTCCTCATCTTCTCCCCAACAGCAAATGTCACTCTGGATCCAGACACAGCCTATCTCAGGCTCATCCTGTCTGAGGATCGGAAAAGCGTGAGACTGGGAGACAAACGTCAAGCCCTGCCCGACAATCCTGAGAGATTCAACAATTGTACTTCTGTGTTGGGACGTGAGGGATTCACAGCAGGCAGACATTTCTGGGAGGTCACTGTGGGAAGCGAGGGATGGTGGACTGTGGGGGTTGCCAGGAAGTCTGTGAAGAGAAGGAGCTTTCTTCCCTTCAGTCCTGAGGGAGGAATCTGGGCTGTGGAGAAGTCTGAAAGCAAGTACTGGGCCTGCACCTCCCCTGATGACCCTCCTCTGTCCCTGAGTGGAGACCTCAAGAGGATCCGAGTGACTCTGGACTATGAAGGGGGATGTGTGTCATTTTTTGACGCTGACTCAGGAGCCGAACTCTACACGTTCTCAGGAGTCTCGTTCTCTGGAGAGACCCTCCTCCCTTTCTTTTGTCTGGGTGGAGGTAAAACTCAGCTCAGTATCTCCTGAAGACACTATATTTACCCCACAGGCCCAGCAGAAGTTTTCTCCTGACCAGAATGACTGATATAAAATCAGCATTTCTCCCCCAAGAGCATTTTTGGGCAGCTTTTCTGGGACCCTTTGAGAGGATTCGTTCTAGTCACAATCGGCACAAGCAACAAAACAAACAAAAATTGGTTCTTTTCCCTTCCCTTTCCCAGAATTTTCTCTGCAGCGGAGTTTTTTAAGAAAAAGAAACACCTGAACATTCCCAATAAATAATCTTTTCCCTCAAAAGCCTCCATCACTCGATTGCTGTTATCTATCTTCATTCAGCACTAGCAATAAATAAAGAAGTAAATGAAAGGAAACAAATATTCATTGGCTAGGAATGGAATCCCAACTGTGTCAGTGAGAGCACCAAATTTTAGAGAGCTCTGGGCAGGATATGGATTTTGATTGGCCTTATTTCTTATTTGTGGTAAACAACTAAGAGGATTAAAATTTAAAAAGAAGGAATCCACTATTCAGAAATTATCTGGGTTTCTGGGTGAAAATGAGGTGGCCAAATTCACTGAGGATTTTCAATGGTCCAAGGTGGTAGGAACTAGAAGGGATTGATTGTGAGGATATTTCCAAACTGACTAAATGGACATAAAAATATCTAAATGGTAAGCAATGAAATTTGGGGCAGAAGCTCCTAACTTCACTTATAAGGTACAGTAATGATGACTGAAGGTGGGGGCTGAGTGGGGAGGAAGCTTTTGAGGCCATTCTTTGTGTGCCTCCTCAAGAGGCCCAGAGGGTGGCGGGGCCCAAGACCTCCAAACCGCTGCTGCTGGGGGAACGAAAGGGGCGAGCCCCGGCTGCCCCGACCTTAAGTGAACATCCCAGGGGAGCAGCCGCGAAGGTACCCTTTCCCTAAATGGTACCTGGAATGGCACGCCCCCGCCCCCCCCCCTTCGTACCCCAGTGCTCCCCCAAGGAGGGTCATTTCGACAGCAGGTGCATCTGATTTTTGTCCTGGGATACTAAGAGCTAGAACAACACATGCCCGTGGAATTGACCTCTCTCAAAGATCTGGCAGCCTGCTCTCCTTTTCCTGCGTTTTCCATGGGGTGGTGGCACATGATGGAATAAAGACACCCACCCCACCTGCCTGAGCGCCACCTCCCCTTCCACCTTCTCCTATATGATGTTGGCCTCGTTTGAGTGTCATCCTACAAAGTTACATTCAGTAGGGAGACAACGTAAAAGTAACATTAAAGAAATAACATTAGTACAGAGACGGTGAACACAATTATAATATCTGGGCTGGAAAAGGAAGCAATACAGCCGACTCTACCGTGGTTTTGAGCATGACAGGGAGCAATGCAGGGGGGCAGACAAGTGGGGAGACTTTACTGATAGCAAATATTTATTCCCTTATTGATACAGAGGAAAAGAAACCTTTATTCAACTCAAAGTTCTTACAACACAATCAGAAAGCATTTGCTGCTCCTTGAGAAAACATTCAGCGACTGCAAAGCCCTGGAGACATTTAAAAAATAAAAATAAAATAAACAGCACGTGATCAATGAGTCATTTCCAGGAAGGGAAACTCTCAGTAGCTGAAAACTGAGAAAGTGAAACTTAACTCAGATCTTCAGTGCGAGGGAGTCATGGCTGCTGCAGGGGGTCACATCCAGAGTCTCCGTGATGAAGCCACTTGCTCCATCTGCCTGGAATATTTTAAGGATCCAGTCACCATCCCAGAGTGTGGGCACAACTTCTGCCGATCCTGCTTGATCCAGTGCTGGGGGGAATCGGAGGCAGAGGCTTCCTGCCCTCAGTGCAGAGAAAGAGTCCAGAGAAGGAGCCTCGTCTCCAACAGGCAACTGGCTAACGTGGTAGAATTAATCGTGAATCTCAGCCTTCAAGAGGGAAAGGAGGAAGGAGGGAAAGGAGGAGTCTGCGAGGAGCACCAGGAGCCCCTGAAGCTCTTTTGCAAAGAGGATGAAGCCCCCATCTGCCTGGTGTGTGACAGATCCAAGGACCACAAACATCACGAGGTGATTCCTCTGAAGGAGGCTTTTGAGGAATACAAGGTAGGAGATCCCTGGATCTTGAGGGGGAGAAATAGCTGTGGATTCTTCTTGTGAGGTTTTCTTTTTAATTCTCAAGTCCAAAGTAGGCATGGCATGAATTAATCCTTGTTTATTATGTAAAAAGCAGCCCAGGGGAAGCCTGAGGGCTCCTGGGACTACTGGGAAGAGGGAGTTCAAGTCTTTTTCTCTGCCAGGGGGACAAAGGGATCTCCCCTGATATCCCTGAGAAGCATCTGCAAAGACTAGGTAGAAGTCTGTAAGGAAGGGGTGACCTAACTGGGTCCCTGAGCCCCACAGGGATGCCACAGAAAAAAGGTAGCTGGACCCAAAAAGGTTGAAAACCTCTGGACTTTTATTTCCTCCAGTAAACTACTTTGCTATTATAGCAAGACCACTGGGCGCAAGAAGCCAGCATACTATTCACCTCCTCTCTGTGTGTCTCAATCAAACCTGAGTTTCCCCTTTTCTCTTTAGGAAGAGATCTGTCACCACCTGGAGATTCTGAGGAAAGAGAGAGAGGAAATTCTGGCCCATCAAGCAGTCCTGGACAAGGAAAGCAAAGACCTCCTTGTAAGTGTCTCTTGTTGTTACTAGGGAGGGAACAAGCACTGGAAGAGTCGTCAGGACTGAGGAGGGTGGGGAAATCTGCCCATTTCAGCTTCTCCGCATTTCTCTTTTTTCAATATTATTTTGTTTATTAATTTATTTTTTCAGCAGTTGTGAATTATGTAAGTTCACGTTTGAATGCAGCTAAATAGAATTTATTTCCCATTGTCGTTTATTATATGAATAATATAATAAGAAGAAGTCTGAGAACTTGTGAGATGAGAGGGTGGAAGTAGGTCAATTCAAATCCTGATTTACCATAAATATTACTAAGGAATTGTCTTTCTAAATGTGTGCTCTCCTTCATCTTTAGGAAACTCAGGCCATTTTGAACCTTTACAGAAAACAAGGGAGCTATGGGGATGAACTCTGCACTTTGTCCTCCTCCTCCTCCTCCTCCTTCTCCTCTGTTTCTTCCCACACCTAAATGATACCAGCCTAAATCTAGGTGTGTTTTATGTCCCTGGATGTTCTCTGAACAACTTAGAACTCTGGTTATGCCATGCCCCAAAACATGCAGGGAACATCCATGGCTAGAAAAAATGCTCCTTCCTTTACGCTGTAAAAGGTAAAGGTAAAGGTACCCCTGCCCATACGAGCCAGTCTTGACAGACTCTGGGGTTGTGCGCCCATCTCACTTAAGAGGCCGAGGGCCAGCGCTGTCCGGAGACACTTCCGGGTCACGTGGCCAGCGTGACATCGCTGCTCTGGCGAGCCAGAGCCGCACACGGAAACGCCGTTTACCTTCCCGCTGGTAAGCGGTCCCTATTTATCTACTTGCACCCGGAGGTGCTTGGAGAGAGCCGCCCCTCAAAATAAATGTTTACTTCTTTAGCCACTGGAGGTTTCATGTCTCTGAAAAATCAGAAGTGTCCTCCCTGTGGAATTCTCACTATTCTCTTCCTGATGTTTTGAGGGCTGAGCACCTTCCACACTCAGACCTCCTCTTTTCTTGCAGAAATTAACAGAAATGGAGAGGCTGAAGGCCATGGAGAAGTTCAGAGAACTGCGCCGGTTCCTGGAAGAACAAGAGAAACGTCTGCTGACTCACGTGGAAGAGGTGGAGAAGGAGATTGCAGGGAGAAGGGATGAGCAGCTGGCCAGTCTCTCCAGGAAACTCTCCTCTCTTGAGAGGATCATCCAGGAGATGGAGGAGAAGAGTCAGCAGCCAGCGAGTGAACTCCTGCAGGTAAGATGGTGGCAGGAACAGCCCAAGGCTCCAGGAGAAGGCTGCCCCTTTCATGGAAAGGGAGGTGATTTTCTGCCCTTTGCTGATGATTTGTCTCTGAATGCCTTCCAGCTTGGCAATGCTTCCTTCCTGCCCTGTGCTGGGCTTCGCTGAGAATGCGTTCAGGCCTCCTTCCGACATGAGCCAGTCTCTGGACCAAGCTTCTCTTCGCATTCCCTCCACAACTTCTGGGTTGTTCCCCTTCCCCATGGATACAGATCGGCCCAAAATGGTTCTCAGTCACAGTGACCAAAGAGCAATACAGAGGGGCTCATTCAGACTGCTGCTTGTCCCACCCCTTTTCTCCAGGAAAACCCACTGTTTATTGCTGAATCAGAGCAAACCTCAGCCAGGTTTTCTCTGGATTGACGTTTGCTTTGATGTTGCACTAAGGAGCAGGTTTTTCCTGAGGGAAAGTGGCAGGGCAAACTTTTCTGGGCACAGGAAAGGGAGAAGTGAGGATGAGCCCAAAGAAACACTGAGCTGTTTTATTACCCCTTTGGAGGCATTTTATGCTGCAGGTGCTTTTTTTACTTCCAGACGGAAAACATAATTTGAAATTTGGGGACATCTATGGAAGACAGTTAGGGACAGTGCCCTGGCAGGATTATCCTGTAGGCTTACTTACATCTGAATTGCACAATGCAAACTGGATTAAAATTAATAAATTATAATCTAAGACATGAGAATCTTCTATTGAACCCACAAATGTGAAATTTTCCTAAAGTGCTGGTGGATTTTCATAAGGATTTTAAAAAATAATTTCAAACTGATGTGGAAATGTGGAGAACTTGATATTGTAAAAGTTAATAATTTCAGAATGGAAAAATAAAAGCTGTGAGAAACCCAAACTGGCTGATTCCGCCATCCCTACCCAAAACCTTGGCATGTGCCAGGCAGACTGACATCCGAGGGGCAGGGTTTGAGGGGGTCTTCCTAGTGTGGCCTGTGGTATGCAGTGAATTCCCTTCTCTTTTCCCCTCTAGGATGTGAGAAGGACCTTGCAGAGGTAAGTGGATCTGGCTCATTTCCATTAGCATCACTCTTTGAAGCTGAGATGCAAGAACCTCAGACATGGCCCTCCAGGGGCTGCAGGGGGGAGACTGTAGGACTTACTCCCTGCAGCACCTCACAGGTAAAAGTAGAGCCCCCTCTTCTGAACTTGTGGCCCCCCAATTCTCCCTCCAAAGTTCAAGGTCAACTGCCTCCTCCCTCCCTCCCCACATCACTTCACACAGGGATGGGGGCTCTTTTCTTTCTCTTGCACTTTCTGTTCATGGACTTTTTGGTAATTTCAAACATCTAGAAGAGAAAGTGCCAAAGATACTTGGGAAGAGTTTATGATGTACCAATAGATTTCTATATGCAACTAGAAGCCCCCCAACTCTGGAAACTCAGCCCCTTTGAGGCACTGAGGGAGGGAAGGTCTGTTGGTCTAGAATGGGTGGGTTATTTTTCTTGGGAGCGTTTCCACTGTGAGAGGCTGAAGGTGGTCTTGAGTGGGGGGTGAAAGTCCAGTTGTTTCCTACCTCTGGAGGGAGAATCCTGTGGCACATGGAGTTGTGCCCTTCCTGGGTGAGAGGGGGGGTGAAGGGAGGGTGGAGGTTGTTTTCCTTGACCAGTTTGCAGCTTTGGACATCACTCACATCCTCTGGAGAAGCTCAGGGAGGGAGGGAGGGAGGGATTGCAGGTATTCCACCTCAGGGGTTGGTTCTTCCTTCTTGGGATCTTACCAGAGAGTTGTTATGGGGCAGCATCGTTGGAAGCCATGGGAGTCCTCTGGTGGTGTCGCTTGGGGTTACATCTTGTACCTTGAGCATCCTTACAAAACCACTGACAGCTGTCCTCAGGGGTTTTGGACTGAGGTCTCATCTGTGGTGGAAATAAACCTGTTGGGAAATAAACTTCCACTTTGTTCATGTTACTGAGATGTCCTGCAATAATTAGGGAGATGGGGGCATTAATTGTTTTTCTTTTCACCAGGTATGAGAAAAGAGAGAGTCCAGAGAAGCCACTGGCTTTCCCTCCAGAGCTGAGGAACAGGATCTTGGAATCCTATGATCTACATCACCTTGTGGAGGATACAATGAAACAATGGAAAGGTAATGAAAAATGGCTGCCAGGATTTCACACTGGGAATTCTGCTACTTCTTCAGAACTGAACATGCCAGGCTCTTATTGCATGGAATTGAGTAACCCAGGATCTCTTCCTTCTTGGGGCTCCAGCCTTCATTTCCTGTCCCCCAGAATGGCCCATGTATATTGTGAGGCTGGATCCTGTAAAGAAAGCCTGAACCAGAGTGTAGAGCAAAGTCAGGATTTTTCCCTCCCATGTGCATCTGTTTACAGTTATACGAAACCTCCTTTTCCTTGTGGTTCCCTGTCTGCACAATCTGAGTTTGTTCTTTTGGAGGTTCTCCTGCTCTGAGTGGAGTCAAAGGGCATTAAGAAGCCCCCAGTTCCCCCTCTGCCTCCTGCTCAGGCTTCTTTCTCAGCCGTGGAGCCAAGGCCTGAGCCTCAGAGTTTCAACCTCACCAGCCATTTCTCGTGCTTCAGCCATCCCAATCTCCTCAGAGTTCCCACAGTTCTTAAGAGATCAGCCCCATTCCAGGAGGGAGGACTTCCCATTGCACGAGACCCTTGGAATTACATGGCAAAGTTCTGCTGATTCTTCCTCTGCAATTTGGTTTGCTAACATACTTGAAAATTCCAGTTTCAACAGCTTTTCCCCACCAGTTTACTTGGGGCAGATGTTAAACCTTTCTTCATCCATCCAGTTCAGATCCCCATTTCATTTGTGGATTTTGAATGATTGTATTCCGCCATTTCCTAGTATGGTTTACTATTTCTGATTTCCCCATGAAATCATGGAATAGCAGAGTCTGAAAGGATCCCAAGGATCATCTAGTCCAGCCCCCTGCAATGCAGGAATTACTGCTAAACACATTCCTTAGGCCTAGTGATATTACATTCTCAAGAATAATCTTTTGGAGAATATTTAACATCACTACTTAGGCCTACAGCTGTCGTCTTTGCGTGATTTTATCTTTTGCTTGAAATAAGGAAACAACAGGTGCTATGATGTGGTGATGTTTCGTAAGAAATATTTTTGTTTTGTTTTGTTTTAGCTACTGCATTGTAGCCTGTTAAGCCTGTCTTTTTGCCTCCTCAGATGTTCAGTCATTCAGAAATCTTCAGAGAGGTAAATTTCACATGGAGACCCCAATTCACAGGAGGGGGGGGATTAGTGTTTCATGGGGGCAAGAATCTCTTCTGTACAGCTTGACTCTCGCCCTGCTGTTTGTACCACAAAGGCAGAGAGGGTGGACTTGAAGGTGCAGAAGGCGGGGAGAGAAATTGCCCAGAAGGATCAGATAAAAGAGGGAAGAGTTTCATTCCTGCCTAGAGAGAGTTGGGTTGCTTTTCCATGTGACCTTTTTCAGGACTGGTTGCCACATGTCCTCTTTTTCTCAGACAGGTCCTCTATTTTCATGATTAAAATTTCTCCCCTGGGCGGATTTTAAAAATTTGGCAAAATGTCTCAAGTTGTTTGGTTTGGTTTACAGTAACCCATGAAAAAATTTCTAGTGCATTAGACTCATATCTAAGGCACCCAGCTAAGGTAGCCTAGAGCAGAGAATTGCAACAGAGCAGCATCTTAAGCTAGCAAAATCTCTTCTCTTGTGGCTGAACTAAAAGGACATTGGCTCAGCTACAAGATCTTGGAGAAGGAATCTGGGAGGGCAAGAGTTAACACCCCCCTGCCCTTAAGGAGAGTCCATATGTACATGTTTAACAGTTTAATAAATTGTTCTGTGCACACTTGCGTTCACAAAGATGTGAACATGAGCCCAAATACTTTCATGCGGCAAGTGAGGAAGCAATTTGCATTATTATTATTATTATTATTATTATTATTATTATTATTCTTTTGTTGTTGAAAGTTAAGATCCATGGTTAAGAGTAGAAGTTGGCAAACGTGTCCTCTTTGCGTTTCAAAATATGGCAACCCTACAATTGCCTGTCATGACTGTCTTAGCCCCTGACTGGTAACTTTTTGAGTTATTCCTCCTTCTCCCAGGGAACTAGTCTTATGGTATATATTAAATCCAAGAGAGAAGCATGGAATAAGCAGTCCTTTGTAAAATTGCCCTGCCATCTTCCTCCTCTTCCTTGGCAGCAAGGCCTAAACCTCCAAGATGTTGGGGATGAAGGCAAGGAGAGGGCAAGTGGGTGAGAAAGTTGGAGAGCAGGAATAAACAGGCTCCCCACTTAACACCATTTTCACTTGTGGGCATGACGGCCCAGAACGTGACCCCCGCGAAAGTGAGGGGAGGCCTATATGTGGTTTTATGTTGTATTTTTATGCTGTGAACCACCCTGAGACCTATGGAGGAAGGGTATTTGCAATATTATTATTATTATTATTATTATTATTATTATTATTATTATTATTACTATGGGGGTCCTCATCTCCCAGCCCAACCCAGAGCTCCCCAAAGGCCAATTCCCACTGAGATTGTCAAAGGAAAGCATCTTCTCTCCTCTCCTGCCTCCTCCAATTCTCCTCTTTCCCCTTAGATAACACAGAAGAGATGAGAGGAGGGCAGGCACAATATACACTGAATATAAGAAAGTGAAGAAAACTGATTTAAAAACCCTCAAGGAATATATTTATTCTGATGAGAGTCTGCAAGGAGGAGTCTCAGTCTAGCATGCGATGCAAAGAAATCCCCTTGATCTGAAGGGGAATCTGGGTTTTTGGGGTGTTTTTTATTTATTTATCAGGATGTCTGTTTCTGTCTCTCAGTTGACTCTGCCTATTCTTCTCTTTCCCTCATCTTCTCCCCAACAGCAAATGTCACTCTGGATCCAGACACAGCCCATCCTGTACTCATCCTGTCCGAGGATGGGAAAAGCCTGAGTAGGGGAGACAAACCTCAAGCCCTGCCTGACAATCCTGAGAGATTCAATGCCTGGCCTTCTGTGTTGGGACGTGAGGGATTCACAGCAGGCAGACATTTCTGGGAAGTCACTGTGGAAAGTGGGGGGTGGTGGGCTTTGGGGGTCGCCAGGAAGTCTGTGGAGAGAAAGGGCTTTTTCGGCTTCAATCCTGAGGAAGGGGTCTGGGCTGTGGGGAGGTCGAGAGGGGAGTACTGGGCCTGCACCTCCCCTGATCCCTCTCCTCTGTCCCTGAGGGAGGAGCCCAGGAGGATCCGGGTGACTCTGGACTATGAAGGGGGACGTGTGTCTTTTTCTGATGCTGACACAGGAGCCGAACTCTACACGTTCTCAGGAGCCTCGTTCTCTGGAGAGACCCTCCTCCCTTTCTTTCTTCTGTGCAGAAATGAAACCCACCTCATTATCTCCTGAGGAGACTAAATCTGCCTCTCAGGCCCAGCAGGAGTTTCTCTCCAGAACAGGAGGGGAACAAGTGGAAATTGCAGAGCTTTGAGAATCTAAAAGATAAAGTGCGAGACTGGCTTCATTATTATCAAATACTGGAGGTCTATAAGTTGGACAGGAAAATTGGCTTTCAGGTGGAAAAATCAAAACTGGAAACAGAATTGTTAGAGTCCAAAACTAAGAATTTATCAAAAATGTATAACTTGCTGTTGAAGTGGAATACACAGGATGAAACAGTTAAATCAGCTATGATTAAGTGGGCACAAGATATTGGACACAACATTATGTTCGCTGACTGGGAAAGGTTGTGGACCACTGGTATGAAATTCACGGCATGTAATGCCTTGAGAGAGAATATTATGAAAATCATTTATAGGTGGTACATGACCCCAGTCAAGCTTGCAAAAATTTACCACTTATCAGATAACAAATGCTGGAAATGTAAAGAAAGTGAAGGTACATTCTTTCACCTCTGGTGGACATGCCCAAGGATTAAGGCTTTCTGGGAAATGATATATAATGAAATGAAAAAGGTATTTAAATATACCTTCCTGAAGAAACCAGAGGCCTTTCTCCTGGGTATGGTTAGCCATGTGGTGTTAAAGAAGGACAGAACTTTTTTTATGTATGCTACTACAGCAGCAAGGATTCTTATTGCAAAGTATTGGAAGTCACCAGATCTACCCACCCTGGAAGAATGGCAGATGAAAATGACAGACTACATGGGACTGGCAGAGATGACCGGCAGAATCCGAGACCAGGACAAAGAGACAGTGGAAGAAGATTGGAAGAAGTTTAAAGACTATCTTAATAAATATTATAAAATTAATGAAGGCTAGAAAGATATGGGTTTAAAAATCAGTGGTTTATAGGGGCGTTGTTTAAGGAAAAAGAATAGAATTTGCAAAAACTATGGGAAATATGGGAATGGATTTGCTGATAAGATAAATGAGATTAGAATACAGAAGGGGGAGATGTGAGGAGGTCGGAGAAATTAGGTTTAGAAAAGAAGGTTTGAATTTATACTTGTTTTTGTTTCGTTGGTTTGTGTATGTTTTTACTGTTGTTTGTGTTTATATGTTCTTATTTGAAATCTCAATAAATATCATTTTTTTTAAAAAAAAGGAGTTTCTCTCCAGACCAGAGTGACTGACGTAAAAAACATTTACCCGCCAAGCGCAGGTTGGGCAGTTTTCTAAGGGCCCTTTGAGAGGATTCATTCCAGTCAAAATCAGCAGAAATAACAAAAGAAAAATGGGTTGCTCTTGCTTTGCATTTTCCTTCCTTTTCCCAGAATTCCCTCTGCAGCTCATTTCTTAAAGAGACAGTCACACTAATAAATTTTCTCACCTTCAATCTTGTTTTCCTTTTGAGATGTCTGATTTGGCAGAGGACGAGACTCTTGATCCCAGGGTTGTGGGTCTGAGTCCCACGTTGGGCAAAGGTTTCCTGCACTGCAGGGGGTGAGACTAGATGACCCCCAGGGTCCCTCACAACTCTGCAATTCTAGGAAACCTTCCTTTACCACCATAGCTTATGCAGCTGTGAAAATGCAGGCATCATTGGATTTATAGATGACTAAAAAATGAACTCCTTCACCCACGTCACGCAGGAATAGCTCCTTGCTCTGGAGACCTCAGACGGGAAGAGAAAGAAAAGGAAATTGAACAGGGCATCATCTTCAAATGCCCTCTGTAGAAACAGCCTTGCCATCTCCACACATTGTCAGAAGTAAACCTTCTTGCATTGAGCAGGGCTTCTGCTCAGTTAAATGTGTTTTGAGTGGATGCATTAACGTTCCTTCTTCACAGGCTGGATTCTGTCTATCAGGGGCATCAAATGGGGTGTCCTCTGGATAATGCTGGACTCCAACTCCCCTCCGACTCATCCAGCATGGCCAGGGGTCAGAGAGGATGGGAGTTGCAGTCTGGCAGCTTCCAGAAGGGGCCCCATGGGCTGTGCTGCCCCATACATTACGCAGGACACCTTCCCTGTGTTCCTCAGCCCCACCCCAAATACACAGTGCTCCCCCAAGGAGCGTCATTTCGGCACCAGGTGCATCTGATTTCTCTCCTTGGATACTAACAGCTGGAACAACACTTGCCTGTGGAATTGACCTCTCTCAAAGATCAGGCAGGACTCTCTGGCTCCCCTATCAGGGCCGCTGACTACTGACCTGTGCAGCCTGCTCTCCTTTCCCTGCGTTTTCTTTTTTTCTTTTTTAATAGAATATTTATTAACATTTTCAGAAATAATACAATGTAAAAATAAAAAGAAAAAATAACAAAAATGCAAAAATAAAAACAATTAAAAACACATAGAATTTCCATTACTTATTTTCTTTTAACTTATTTCCCAGACCTCCTCATACCTCCCTTTTTTGTATTCCAATTCAGATTATTAGCTCAGCAAATCCTCACCATTAGTTTTTACTTATTTCTAAACCTTTTTTTCATATTCTCTTAAGCATTACAGCTGGAAACCACTTAATTTCTGTCCAACATCATTCTAACATTCATTAATTTTACAATATTTCTGTAAATAGTCCTTAAATTTCTTCCAGTCTTCTTCCGCCGACTCTTTTCCCTGGTCTCGGATTCTGCCGGTCTTTTCTGCCAGTCCCGTGTAGTCTATCACCTTCATCTGCCATTCTTCCAGAGTGGGTAAATCTTGTGTCTTCCAATACTTCGCGATGAGTATTCTTGCTGCTGTAGTTGCATACATAAAGAAAGTTCTATCTTTCTTTGGCACCAATTGGCCAACCATGCCCAGGAGAAAGGCCTCTGGTTTCTTCAAGAAGGTATACTTAAATACCTTTTTCAATTCATTATAAATCATTTCCCAGAAAGCCTTAATCCTTGGGCACGTCCACCAAAGGTGAAAGAATTTTCCTTCAGTTTCTTTACATTTCCAGCATTTGTTATCTGATAAGTTTCTTTACATTTCCAACATTTATTATCGGGCAAATGATAGATTTTTGCAAGCTTGACTGGGGTCATGTACCACCTATATATCATTTTCATAATATTCTCTCTTAAGGCATTACATGCCATGAATTTCATGCCGGTGGTCCACAACTGTTCCCAGTCAGCAAACATAATGTTATGACCAATATCTTGTGCCTACTTGATCATAGCTGATTTAACCGTTTCATCTTGAGTATTCCATTTCAACAGCAAGTTATACATCTTTGACAAAGTCTTAGTTTTTGGTTCTAATAGTTCTGTTTCCAATTTTGATTTTTCCACCTGAAAGCCAATTTTTCTGTCCAATTTATAAGCCTCCATTATCTGATGATAATGAAGCCAGTCTCGCACATTATCTTTTAATTTCTCAAAGCTCTGCAATTTCAATTTATCTCCTTCTTGTTCCAATATTGTGTCCCTAGTGCTGGTGAAATGGCTTATTCCCCCCTCACCCCACTTTTCATCCCCAAAACAGCTCTGTGAGGTTGACTGGTATCAGGAACAGCAACTGGTCCAGGGGACTCTGAATTCATATATATATATATATATATATATATATATATATATAATTTTTATTAATTTTCCAATAAAAATTTATGCACAATTAAACATCAAATTCTCATCACATATCTTATTTTCTTTTATACTTCCATCAACCTGTCTGATAATTTTCCGTAGTTATCACTTATCTTCACATTTCTTAATTTAATATTGCACTATATAAATATTATCTTACCATATTATTTAAGCAATATTTCTACCAAACCTTCTTACAGAGCTTCCTGAAAACTTACAAACGTTATATCATTATCACATTTTTTTTTAATATATTCTGTAAATTTATTCCAGTCCTCAGTGAATCTTTGGTCTCGTCGGTTCCGAATCCTCTCTGTTAATCTGTCCAGTTCTGCGTATTCCATTAATTTCATTCTCCATTCTTCAATTGTAGGCATTTCTTCTTGTTTCCACTTCTGGGCCATCAGATTTCTAGCTGCTGTTACTGCATATAAAAATACTTTCTCATCCTTCCTTTTTATTTCACAACCTAATATTCCTCGTAGAAATGCTTCTGGTTTTTTAACAAATGTATATTTCAACATTTTCTTTAACTCATTATATATAATTTCCCCAAAACACTTCACTTTTTTACATTCCCACCACATATGATAAAATGTCCCTTCTTTCTCCTTACATTTCCAACATTTGTTGCTCACCTTATACATCTTGCTTAATTTAACTGGTGTTACATACCATCTGTATATCATTTTCATAACATTTTCTTTTATTGTAGTACATGCAGTAAATCTCATCCCATCCTTCCACAGTTTTATCCAATCATCAAATTGAATATTATGTCCCATTGAATCATAACCATTATTATGGGACTCTGAATTCCTAAAGCTAAAAAGGGACTTGAACCCAGCTCTCCCCAAGCCCAAGTTTCTAGGCATCTGGTTGTCTCCCCCTTTCTGCCGCCCAAAGTCAACGAGGGCCGGTTGAAAAGTTATGCATTTACCTGCTTACACATATTGTTAGGACCTACCTTATTTTGGTGACAGTAAGTTGTTTTAAATTGCTTTTAATTATTGTCTTTAATGGTTGTAACCATGGGGTAAAGGGCTGATTCATAGCAAGAATAAGAATAAGTGGGGAGCTTTATCCTCCAAGTCGCACTCCAAATTTAATTTCTTAACATGCTAAGCAACTGGGAGCTGCTTCTCTCGCCCAGTGGAGCAAGCAGTTTGCATTCTTTTCTTCGTTTTCTCTGCTCAAATCACAAAGGCCTCATTTTCTGGTGTTCTCTTAAGTTAAACGGGTGGTTGGAGATTCTCCCCCAATCGGGGCATTTGCATGGCTCTATTGTGTTATTGATGGGACGCAGGTGGCGCTGTGGGTTAAAGCCTCAGCGCCTAGGGCTTGCCGATCGAAAGGTCGGCGGTTCGAATCCCTGCGGCGGGGTGCGCTCCCGCTGCTCGGTCCCAGCGCCTGCCAACCTAGCAGTTCGAAAGCACCTCCGGGTGCAAGTAGATAAATAGGGACCGCTTACCAGCGGGAAGGTAAACGGCGTTTCCGTGTGCGGCTCTGGCTCGCCAGAGCAGCGATGTCACGCTGGCCACGTGACCCGGAAGTGTCTCCGGACAGCGCTGGCCCCTGGCCTCTTAAGTGAGATGGACGCACAACCCCAGAGTCTGTCAAGACTGGCCCGTACGGGCAGGGGTACCTTTACCTTTACCTTAATTTTGTTATTGCTCTATTGCCATCTGAAGGGGCCCTCTCGCGCAAGAAGCAGCAGTGGAGTCTTAGGGACCCTCCAAGTGTCCATATTTTCCAGGAACAGACCTGGATTTACAGAAGCCATCCCAGTTTTGGATTTGAACCCATAATGTTCCGCTTTTCCCTGGGACATCCCTCTTTTTGTCAGAGAAATGTTGGAGGGTAGGGAGTTATGCGACCCCACAGCCAAGGAGATAAGTAACTATACAACCTTTAGAAGACATCTGATGGCAGTTTTGCATAGTTTTTTAATGTTTAATATTTTATATATGTTAGAAGCTGCTCAGAGTGGCTGGGGCAACCCAGTCAGATGGGCAGGGTATAAATATTATTATTATTATTAGAATAAAAGGTAAAGGAGCCCTGACCATTAGGTCCAGTCGTGGCCGATTCTGGGGTTGCGGTGCTCATCTCGCTTTACTGGCCGAGGGAGCTGGCGTACAGCTTCCAGGTCATGTGGCCAGCATGACTAAGCTGCTTCTGGCGAACCAGAGCAGTGCACGGAAACGCTGTTTACCTTCCCGTCGGAGCGGTACCTATTTATCTACTTGCACTTGATGTGCTTTTGAACTGCTAGGTTGGCAAGAGCAGGGACTGAGCAACGGGAGCTCACCCTGTCACAGGGATTCGAACCGCAGACCTTCTGATCGGCAAGTCCTAGGCTCTGTGGCTTAACCCACAGCGCCACCTGCATCCTTAAAATGTTGTATAAACACCAACAATTGGGAAACACTGGCCTGCGAGCGCACCAAAGGTGTCATGGGCTTTGAAGACAAGGGAGAAACGTGCTAAGAGGCAGGCATGTTTGACAAACCCTCACCGTGATCAACTCCCACCTGGAAACCTAAGTTCTCACTGTGGAAGGACGTGGGGATCCAGAATTGGCCTCCACAGTCACTTACGGACTCACTGTTAAGACTGTGTTCATTACTCGGTTACAAGTGATCACTAAAGAAGAAGGTGAAGAAGAAGAGACTAGACCATGAAGCAAGGGATGCTACAAGCCTTCAAACTGCATGGGAATCAGAATTTGGCCACCCAGTTTAAGATCACAAATGGGAGGGAACCTGGACCACTCCCTGCCCCTTAAAAGCACCTCTTCAACTCCCTCCTCCCTGTCATCCCAGGAGCCCTCAGGCTTCCCCTGGGCTGCTTTTACATAATAAACAACGACCAATTAATGCCATGCCTACTTTGGACCTGAGAATTAAAAAGAAAACCTCGCAGTACAGCCTGCACCACAAAAATCACAGATCCACGGCTTCCTGACGACACTGCAGCCCAAAAACATGGTTGTCCAAATTTTAAAAAGCTATAAAGATTATCAAATCCCACAAAGTACTGAGCACAATATAACATTGAATCATAATGGTACAAAATAACTCAGCAAGCTGACATTTATTAAGAGTTAAACAAAGGTTAGTGTACTAAATATTATTTCCCATTCTAGGTAGTTTGCTATAAGAGAAATACCAAAGATGATTATAAAAATATTATTAAAAATAATATAAAAATATTATTTTAAAAAATGATTTCATTTCTAGATCAGACAGACAAGATTTCTTTTACTATATATCTTTATCATATACGCACAAAGCTTCTATTTTGGGGCCATGGTGTCGCCAGGAAGCCATGGATTTGTGATTTTTGTGGGGCAGGCTGTGCCCATGGCCATGATGTGTGATTTGATGGTGAGTTAGGGGTAGCCCGATGCAAAATCCCTGAGGATCCCTGAGGATCCGTGCTTTGCTACCATGTTTTTGGCCATTGCAGCCCCACAAGACAGTGGGTGCATTATGTTTGTGGTGCTGCCTACAGACTAAGATGTAGTCTAGAGTATCATGGTGGTTTTATTTTCTTTCAATATAAAAACCATAGGAATTCATGAGGATCCATGCCTCGGATCCATGTTTCTGTGGTGCTGCAGCCCGGCAAAGTGTTGGATCCACGTTTTTTATAGTCTAGTCTGTAGGCGTGGCTTCCAGATGTGCTTTGACACTAGATTTGTTGGAGTTATTTTTTTAAAAAGTGGAGGATCCATGAGGATCCATGTAGATCCACGTTTTACCTTTTTCCCGATTCCCCCCAGCACTGGATCAGGCAGGATCGGCAGAAGTTGTGCCCACACTCTGGGATAGTCACTAGATCCTTAAAATATTCCAGGTAGATGGAGCAAGTGGCTTCATCATGAAGACGCTGGATGTGACCCTCAAAAGCAGCCATGGCTCCCACACCCCAAAGAGCCAAGTTAACTTTTGCTTTCTCCCATTTTCAGCCACTGGGAGTTTCCCTTCCTGGAAATGACTCAGTGATCACGTGTAGTAATATTGATGAATAATAATTGCCAAGATAATGCACCAGGCATTCCTATCTAGGGAAGGAGCTCCATAAGTTGCCTGCCACACCACAGATGGTGCCTTCTGCCAGGCCATTGGCCCATTGAGGTCCGTATTGCCTCCACTGACTGGCAGCTGCTCTGCAGGGTCTCCAGGCAGGGGCCCTTCCCAACCACACCTGGAGATGTCCTGGCCAGGGATGATGGGAGTTGTAGCGTGAAGCAAACAGTGGGCTCCAGGTAGGCAATGCTGAAAGTGTCCTTTTCAATCTGAAGGTCTTTGCCATGATGCTAAAAATGGATTAAGTCAAAATTAGCAACCAGATTTTTAGGAGTTCTCTTCACGGAATCAAATCCTGCTGTCCAGGATGAGCCTGTGACTTGGATTCAGGAACTGAGTATTTACCTATCAAAAAGAATGGCCAGATTGACCAGGTAATGCAACCAGTGACCATTATCAGGTATCCCGGCAGACTGCCCCTTCATTGATGTATGTATGATCTATAGGGGTGGACTTGAGCTTTAATAAAGATCATGCTTACTAGCTGTTTTGCTTCTCAATATTCTCTGGTTGGCCTTTGTTATTTTTCTCCTACGGATAGTGAACCTACATAAGGACTCCATACAGGCTCTAGGGTACCCCATAAAGGGAAAAGGAGCAGTTTTTCCCTATCACAAAGCCTATGAATGAAAATGTTACAATATGACTACCACAAGTTACTAGGTGTGTGTGTTTGTGTGTAATCAAAAGCAGGGGAAGCAATTCAGAAGCATTCGCTGCTACTTGAGAAAACATTCACTAAATGCAAAGACCTGGGGACATTTAAAAAAGAAAAGAAAAGAAAAGAAATCACGTGGTCACTGAGTTTCTGAGTTATTTCCAGGAAAGGAAACTCCCAGTAGCTGAAAACGGAGAAAGTGAAACTTAACTCGGATCTTTGGTGCGAGGGAGCCATGGCTGCTGCAGGGGGTCACATCCAGAATCTTTGTGATGAAGCCACTTGCTCCATCTGCCTGGAATATTTTAAGGATCCAGTGATCATCCCAGAGTGTGGGCACAACTTCTGCCGGTCCTGCTTGGTCCAGTGCTGGGGGAAACTGGAGGGAGAGGTTTCCTGCCCTCAGTGCAGAGAAACAGTCCAGCAAAATAATCTCATCCCCAACCGGCAACTGGCAAACCTCTTACAATTAATTAAGAATCTCAGCGTTCAAGGAAGGAAAGAAGAAGAAAGAAAAGGAGGAGTCTGCGAGGAACATCAGGAACCCCTCAAGCTCTTCTGCAAAGTCCATGAAGCCCCCATCTGTGTGGTGTGTGACAGATCCAGGATACATGAAAATCACAAGGTGATTCCTCTGAAGGAGGCTTTGGAGGAATACAAGGTAGGAAATCCCTGGATCTTGAGAGGGAGAAATAGCTGTGGATTCTTCTTTTTAATTCTCAGATCCAAATTAAGCATGGCATGAGTAGGTGGTTGTTTATTAAGTTAAAGCAGTCAAGGGGAAGCCTGAGGGCTCCTGGGATGGCTGGGAGGAGGAGGATGAAGTCTTTCTCTCTGCCAGGGGGACAAAGGGATCTCCCTTGAAATAATCACAGCAGCTTCAAAGATTTAGTACCATGGGAGAGCGTGAAAGGGTTAACATCATCCAAATCCCCCAGCAAGGTTGCTTTGTACATATTAAGAACACTACAAATGTAAATTGCACATACACAACTAAGTAAATGCTCCTGTGCCATGCAATGTCAGTAATGCCACATATTAGTAGTAATAACGAAATGAAGCTGCCCCTTTTGAATTTACAGAATGACCAGACAGCAATCCTCTGATCGCAGGAGCTACTTAGGTGGATTCTGGCCCAGCAAGAACTTCTTTGGCCCAGAAATGGAAGAAGCTGCAGCACTTAAACTGCAGAGAAAATAACTGACAAGTAGCAGAAAACCTGAATTGCCATCTGACCCAATTAAATGGCAGAGCAGTGGGGTGCAGAGGAAGGGTGGAAAAGCCCTAGGCTTGCAGAAGAGGGGTTTGGAATGGGTGAAGTTTTGAGAAGCGCTGCTCTATCCCTGTCTCTCTAGCCTCTTGGGCTGACCTCTCTATCTCTTTGATGCTAGACTGATACATCACAGGTTGGATCCTGCCTCACCCCTTCCTCCTCCTCCTCCTCCTTTTGTCCCTGGGACCTCAAGATGAGAAGTCAGGCTGGAAGTCTCTTCAGAGAAGTTCAAAGGAGCAAGCATGGCTGCCTTTGCTCTTCTCCAGACTATAAAACTTTCCCATCCCAGTTCTGCCGTGTTTTTCAGCCCGTGTGCTGTGGCACCTGGGGTGCCTTGAATGATGCTCAGGGGTGCTGCTGGCAACACTGGCCTCTGTCCCTCTTTCCTTCCCTCCCTCCTCGGATGCCATAGCTGCCTCCCAAAGGCTTGCGCAGCTCTTTGTTGCAGCAGCCCTGGCTACAAGCTCCGCTGGCGAATGGTGCCTCTGGGGCTGGCCAGGGGGTCTTGGCTGCCAGGAGCTGAAGCGGCCTCGGAGGAAGCAAGCAAACTGGCGAGGGGCCCTTGCTGGTGGGAAGGGACAGACAAGCCCCTGTGGGGCAGCGTGAGGAGGCATCTCTCTTTGGGGCAGCGGTGGCAGCTCAGAGAGAGCACTCCGCAAGGGAGGGTGTTTGAGAGGGTGAGGGGCTGCAAGCTCTGCAAGCAAGGGGGGACCTAACTGGGATCCTGAGCCCCACAGGAGTGCTGCAGAAAAATGGTAGCTTGTCCAGGGAGCTATGGACCCAAAAAGGTTGAAAACCTCTAGACTCTTATTTCCTCCAGTAAACTACTTTGCTATTATAGCAAGGCCACTGAGCCCAAGAAGCCAGCGTAATATTCATCTCTCTGTGTGTCTCTATCAAACCTGAGTTCTTCTTTTTCTCTTTAGGGAGAGATCTGTAGCCACCTGGAGATTTTGAGGAAAGAGAGAGAGGAAATTCTGGCCTATCAAGCAGCCCTGGACAAGGAAAGCAAAGACCTCCTTGTAAGTGTCTCTGTTGTTACTAGGGAGGGAACAAGCACTGGAAGAGTCGAGTCAGGACTGAGGAGGGATGGGGAAATCTGCCCATTTCAGCTTCTCCCCATTTCTCCTTTTTCCATATCACTCTGTTTATTAATTTATTATTCTGAAAATGAATCAGATGAATTTCAAAGGATTGCTCTGTTTTGGTCTCCATAATTTTTCAGCAATAGCAAATTAGGTAAATTCACTTTTGAATGCAGCAAATTTGAGTTTATTTTCCATTGTCGTTTATTATATGAATAGCAGTGAAGGAGAAGCCTGAGGACTTGTGAGCTGAGAGGGTGGAAGTGGTTAAATTCCAATCCTGAATTACCATCAATATTACTAAAGAGTTGTCTTTGTAAATGTACATTTTTACATCCCACATATCCATGGCTAGAAAGAAAATGCTCCTTCCTTTAGGCTGTAGCCTTCTCCAAATTAGAAGTCAACAGAAACAGCAATGGAGAGGGCCTCCCCTCAAAATAAAGGTTTACTTCTTTAGTAACTGGAGTTTTCATGTCTCTGAAAAATCAGAAGTGTCTTCCCTGTGGAATTCTCACAATTCTCTTCCTGGTGTTTTGAAGGCTGAGCACCTTCCACACTCTGACCTCCTCTTTTCTTGCAGAAATTAACAGAAACGGAGAGGCTGAAGACTGTGGAGAAGTTCAGAGAACTGCGCCAGTTCCTGGAAGAACAAGAAAAACGTCTGCTGACTCACGTGGAAGAGGTGGAGAAGGAGATTGCAGGGAGAAGGGATGAGCAGCTGGCCGGACTCTTCAGGAAACTCTCCTCTCTTGAGAGGATCATCCAGGAGATGGAGGAGAAGCGTCAGCAGCCAGCGAATGAACTCCTGCAGGTAAGATGGTGGCAGGAACAGCCCAAGGCTCCAGGAAAAGGCTGCCCCTTTCATGTACGCAAGGAGTGCACAGGCTGAGTTGATGGAGCCTCTGGTCAGGTTTGGAATGGACAGGAAGACCCAAGAGACCTGGGATGCTTAACTCACCTGAATGCAGACTAGAGATTCGTCTGTGTTCTTGATGGAACTGATCTTCTGCTCTTTGCTGATGCTTTGTCTCCGAACGCTTTTCAGCTGTGGGGGGCTTCATCTAGGATGCGTTCAGGCCTCCTTCCGACATGAGCCAGTCTCTGGACCAAGCTTCTCTTCCTGTTCCCTCCACAACTTCTGGGTTGATCCCCTTCCCCATGGATACAGATTGACCCAGAATGGTGCTCAGTCACAGTGACCAAAGAGCAAGACAGAGGGACTCATCCAGACAGTTGCTTGTCCCACCCCTTTCCTCCAGGAAGACCCACTGTTTACTGCTGAATTAGAGCAAACCTCAGCCAGGTTTTCTCTGGATTGACGTTTGCTTTGATGTTGCACCAAGGAGCAGGTTTTTCCTGAGGGAAAGAGACAGGGCAAAGACAAAACCACTTGGACTCGTGTTTTCTGGGCACAGGAAAAGTAGAAGTGTGGATGACCCCAAAGAAACACGAAGTTGTTTTATTACCCCTTTGGAGGCATTTTATGCTGCAGGTGCTTTTTTAAACTTTCAGATGGAAAACAGAATTTGAAATTTGGGGACTGGGACAGTGCCCTGGCAGGATTATCCTGTAGGCTTATGTTTGTCTGAATAGCACAATGCAAACTGGATTAAAGTTATTAAAATATGGAAATGGGGAGAACTTGAACTTGGAACAATTAATAATTTCAGACTGGAAAAATAAAAGCTATGAGAAACCAAAACTGGCTGATTCCGCCATCCCTACCCAAAACCTTGGCATGTGCCAGGCAGACTGACATCTGAGGGCCAGGGTCTGAGGGGGTCTTCCTAGTGTGGCCTGTGGTGTGCAGTGAATTCCCTTCTCTTTTTCCCTCTAGGATGTGAGAAGGACCTTGGAGAGGTAAGTGGATCTGGCTCATTTCCATTAGCATCACTCTTTGAAGCTGAGATGCAGGAACCTCAGACATGGCCCTCCAGGGGCTGCAGGGGGGAGACTGGAGGACTCACTCGCTGCAGCACCTCAAAGGTAAAAGCAGGGCCCCCTCTTCTGAACTTGTAGCCCCCCAATTCTCCCTCCAAGGTTCAAAGTCAGCTGTCTCCTCCCTCCCTCCCTACATCACTTCACAAATGTATGGGGGCTCTTTTCTTTCACTTTCACTTTCTGTTCATGGACATTTTGGTAATTTCAAACATCTAGAAGAGAAAGTCCCAAAGATGCTTCGGAAGAATTTAGGACATATTTCAATGTCCAACTAGAAGCCCCTCAGCTCTGGTAACTCAGCTCCTTTGAGGCACTAAGGGAGGGAAGGTCTGTTGGTCTACAATAGGTGGGTTCTTTTTCTTTTTCTTGGGAGCGTTTCCACCGTGAGAGGCTGAAGGTGGTCTTAAGTGGGGGGTGAAAGTCTAGTTGTTTGATGCCTCTGGAGGGAGAGTCCCATGGCGCATGGAGTTGTGCCCTTCCTGGGTGAGAGAGGGAGGCTCAGGGAGGGAGGGATTGCAGGCCTTCCACCTCAGGGGTTTGGTTCTTAAGTCCTAGCACCTTCCCAGAAAGTTGTTAGGGGGCAGCATAGTTTGAAGCCATGGGAGCCCTCCAGTGGTGTCGCTTGGGGTTACATCTTGTCCCTTATGCTGTTTAGCAGCCTTACGAAGCCACTGAATCCTGAAAATTACCTGTTGCGAAATGAACTTCAGCTTTGTTCATGTTATTGAGATTTCCTGCAAGAATTTGGGAGACAGTGCCACAATGGGGCCATTCATTGTTTTTCTTTTCACCAGGTATGAGGAAAGAGAGAGTCCAGAGAAGCCACTGGCTTTCCCTCCAGAGCTGAGGAACAGGATCTTGGAATCCTGTGATCTAAATCGCCTTATGGAGAATACAGTGAAACAGTGGGAAGGTAATGAAAAATGGCTGCCAGGATTTCACACTGGGAATTCTGTTACTTCTTCAGAACTGAACATGCCAGGCTCTTATTGCATGGAATTGAGTAACCCCAGGATACCTTCCTTCTTGGGGCTCCAGCCTTCATTTCCTGTCCCCCAGAATGGCCCATGTATATTGTGAGGCTGGATCCTGTAAAGAAAGCCTGAACCAGAGTGTAGAGCAAAGTCAGGATTTTTTCCTGCCATGTGCTTCTGTTTACAGCTATACAAAACCGCCTTTTCCTTGTGGTTCCCTATCTGCACAATCTGGGGTTGTCCTTTGGAGGTTCTCCTGCTCTGAATGGAGTCAAAGGGCATTAAGAAGCCCCCAGTTCCCCCTCTGCCTCCTGCTCAGGCTTCTTTCTCAGCCGTGGAGCCAAGGCCCGAGCCGTCTCCTCCTCAGACGTCCCCCTGTGAGGCATCTGATCATAGCCTGCATTTTTATCAAGGCTTATATTTTGATCAGATTCCTGTATTCTAAAAATGAGCTTAAATTCACAAATGTTTCTTTCAAGGCAGGAAACCAGCAGGAAGCTGGCAAACTCTTGGGCAGAGGGCCCCTCTGGTTTATTGCGGTCATAAAAAGGCTGGAAGCAAAAGGTCAAACTGACCATACAAATTACAGAATGTTGCAAAAGCACTTAAGTCTCTAATGGAAAAAGCAGCTGGCCAGGAAAGGAAGGGGGGGTGTAAACAGAAGAAGAGGCTTCTTCCTATTTTATTTTGAGTTCTTATGTTTCCTCGTAAAGGTTTATTCTTCTAAAAAGCTATCTATGTTAATGTATGAAATATTTTGACTTAAATGTAATTATGCAAAGGATTTAGAAAGTAAGAAATGTTAGATCTTATTTCATAGAATCATATGGTTGTGGGAGACCACAGGGGCCATTAAGCCCAGCCCCCTGCCAGACAGGAGACACCATCAGAGCAGTCCTGACATATGGTTGTCAGGCCTTTGTTTAAAGACCTCCAAAGAAGGAGATCTTTCATTGATGATGCGTGAGAATGTGAACCCAAGATCTCTGACATCTGTTTAAAATAAAATTAGCCACCATCTGTTTTAGCCATCTGCTCTATTTTAGAATTAAGGGGGCAAAGGTGATCTGGTAATTAAGGTGCCTTGTTGAGGTTAATGGCTACTTGTTTGCCAATTATAAATTGAAGAATATATAGCTTTTTGTTTCCCATAAAAGGCAATAGGAAATGGGTGTATCTTTTATGATTGGTTCTAGCAAACAGCCAATAGGAATTTCAACCAGGCTGATTGGACAGAGGCAGCCAAAGGAGGAGCAAGGGGGCTGGGTTAAGGAAATATAAGTGCTGGCCATAATGGCAGGAGGGCAGGCCAGAGCTTGGCAACCATATACCACTGTGCCTCTCATTTATTTGTCCGACAAATAAATTATTATTATTATTTTTTTATAAATGTTTATTAAGATTTTTTAAATACAAATGCAAAAATAATCAACAATATAGCATATATCATAACATATTTTCAAAACCTCTTTGGACTCCCTCACATCTCCCGCTCCCACTTACATCGTCTTAAATTTTAACCAGCATATTGTCATCTTGTTTATATTCTTAGGTCCCATTCTTTTAAATATAGTCTAATAGTTCTCCAAATGGTTTATATTTTCCTCAATCTACTTATCGTCCTAGTTCCATCTAGTTTAGTGGTGGTCAATTATTTATGATCTAGCATCCTTCTTAACATTCAACCAAATTACAATATTTTTGTAAATAAGTCCTCAATTTCTTCCAGTCTTCTTCAACCCTCTCCTCTCCCAGGTCTCGGATTCTGCCGGCCATCTCAGCCAGTTCCATATAGTCTATCAGTTGCATCTGCCATTCTTCCAGTGTGGGTAAATCTTGAGTTTTCCAATGCTTGGCGATGAGTATCCTTGCTGCTGTTGTTGCATACAGGAAAAAAGTTCTATCCTTTTTTGTCACCATCTGGCCGACCATACCCAAGAGAAAGGCTTCCGGTTTCTTGGGAAAAGTATACTTAAATACCTTTTTCAACTCATTATATATCATTTCCCAGAAGGCTTTCACTCTAGGGCATGTCCACCAGAGGTGAAAAAATGTTCCTTCATTTCCTTTACATTTCCAGCATTTGTTATCAGACAAATGGTATATTTTGGCAAGTTTAACTGGGGTCATGTACCATCCATATATCATTTTCATTATATTTTCCTTCAAAGCATTACATGCAGTGAAGTTCAGCCCAGTGGTCCACAACCTTACCCAGTCCTCAAACATAATATTGTGCCCAATGTCCTGTGCCCACTTTATCATAGCCGATTTAACCATTTCATCTTGTGTGTTCCATTTTAACAGCAAGTTATACATTCTTGAAAGTACCTTAGTCTTAGGTTCTAACAATTCTGTTTCCAATTTCGATTTCTCCACCTGGAACCCTAACTTTTTATCATTTTTAAAAACCTCCTTAATCTGAGCGTAGTGTAACCAGTCTCGCACTTTATCCTTCATTTTCTCCAAACTCTGCAATTTCCAATTGTCTCCGTCTTTTTCTAGAATTTCCCAATATTTCGGCCATTTGGCCTCCATATTGAGTCTTTTTCGGGCCTTAGCTTCCAGAGGCGATAGCCACCTCGGAGTTTTATTTTCCAATAAGTCTTTATATTTTGTCCAGACATTAAACACTGCTTTCCTGACAATATGGTTTTTGAAGGCCTTATTGATTTTAACCTTATCATACCATAAGTATGCATGCCAACCAAAAGCATTATTAAAACCTTCCAGATCCAATACGTCAGTGTCCTCGAGAAGTAGCCAATCTTTTAGCCAGCAGAAAGCTGCGGCCTCATAGTACAACTTTAAGTCCGGCAGGGCAAAGCCCCCTCTCTCTTTCACATCGGTTAATATCTTAAACTTAATTCTGGGCTTTTTGCCCTGCCAGACAAACTTAGAGATATCTCTCTGCCACTTCCGGAAGCACTCCGTCTTGTCTACAATCTGTAGTGTTTGGAACAAAAACAACATTTTTGGCAGTACATTCATCTTAATGGCAGCAATTCGGCCTAACAAAGAAAGTTTCAATTTTGTCCAACTATCCAAGTCTCTCTTAATTTCTGACCAACATTTTTCATACTTATCCTTGAATAGACTCAGATTTTTTGCTGTTATGTTTACCCCTAGGTACTTTACTTTTTTAACCACATTTAATTCTGTCTCTCTCTGAAACCGTTCCGACTCTGCATCCGTCAAGTTTTTCCCCAATACCTTAGTTTTCTGTTTGTTTAATTTAAATCCCGCCACCCGACCAAAGTCATGAATCAATTGTAATACTCTTTTCGTACTAGATTCTGGCTCCTGCAGGGTCAGAACTAGGTCATCTGCAAAAGCTTTGAGTTTATATTGTTTGGCTCCGACCTGAATTCCTTCCACCCACCGGTCCCCTCTGATCATATTCAGCAACACCTCCAGAACCGAAATAAATAACAATGGGGAAATAGGGCAGCCTTGTCGTGTTCCTTTTTCGATTTTAAACTCTTCTGTAACCACATTGTTAACTATCAGTTTAGCCTTTTGTTCTGAATATATTGCATCAATCCCATTCTCAAACCCCCGTCCCACTCCCATTTCTTTTAGATTTCCCTTCATAAATTTCCAGGAGATGTTGTCAAAGGCCTTCTCCGCATCAATAAAAATTAACACTGCTTTTGTGTTTATGTCTGTTTGCAAAAGTTCTAGAATGTCAATAATGTTCCTTGTATTGGCAAACAAATGTCTACCTGGGAGAAAGCCCGCCTGGTCCTTGTGAATTACTTCATTTAGAACTTTTTAAAATCTAGTTGCCAAAATGTCTGCAAATATTTTGTAATCCACATTTAAAAGAGAGATGGGACGATAGTTCTTAAGTTGTGTCTTTTCAGCTTCCGTTTTTGGTATCAATGTGATGAAGGCTTCCTTCCACGATTCTGGCGCCCTCTTCCCCTCCATAATTTCATTGCTGACCTCCATCAGTGGTTGTATCAAATAGTCTTTTAATGTCTTATAGTACTTGGAGGTCAGCCCATCAGGCCCTGGAGATTTGCCCAATTTCAAGTTCTGAATGGCTTGTTCAATCTCTTGTCGTGTTATTTTGCAGTTCAGGATTGATCTATTTCCTTGTGACAATTTTGGTAGACCGTTTTTTTCCAAAAATTGTTTAATCCCAATCTCATCTTGCGGCCCTTGGGTATACAACTTTTTAAAGTATCTCTGGAAACACTTTCTAATATCCACCGGGTTCTGGATATTTCTTCCTTCAATCTCTAAATTTGTGACTGTGTTTAGCTTTTGTCTCTTCTTCAACTGTCAAGCTAGCAGTTTTCCACATTTATTCGCCGATTCAAAAGTTTTTTGTTTCATTAATTTAATCTTCCACTCTATTTCCTGGTTTATCAATTTAGAATATTGTGCTTGATGAAGTTTAATTTCTCTCAGAATCGGCTGTGACTTCGGATTTGATCTTAACTTCTCTAATTCTTTAATTTTCTCCAAGATTTTGTCTTTCCTCTCATTTTGTGACCTTTTCTTTACAGCATTTTGTTGTATCAAGAACCCCCTCATCACGGCCTTACTTGCGTCCCAGATGATTCTTTTTTCCACCGTAGTGGTCATATTTATCTCAAAATAATCCTTTAAAACTTTTTGGGCCTTCTTAGAAATCTCCTGATCTCTAAACAGATTGTCATTCATCTTCCATCTAAAGGAGCCGGTTGGTAATAGTGTCATGTCCATCTTAATCGCATTGTGGTCGGAGCAGGTCTTTGGGCAGATTTCCACCTTTCTGGCCTTCGGTGCCAGACCTCTAGATATCCTTATTTGGTCGATTCTTGTCCAAGTCAGTTGGGCTTCAGAGAAAAATGTTCCTTCTCTTCCCAATCCATATTGTCTGTCATTTCAAAAAAAGTCTTTGGTAGTCTGCCGTCTTTTGTGACACTTTGACTTTGTGACTTATCCATGTTAGTTGATACGACCCCGTTCATATCTCCCATCATAATGATGTTGTTGTAATCCAGATAATCCAGCATGGTCTTGTGCAACTTCTTATAAAATTCCGATTTCCCCTCATTTGGTGCATAGATTCCTAATATCAAAAGCTTCTCTCCTTGATGTTGTACCTCAATTGCCAAAATTCTTCCATGTTCGTCTTTGAATAAGAATTTAGGTGACAGGCTCTCTTTTGCATATATCACCACACCTCTCTTCTTTACTCTATCCGAAGATATAAATTCCTGGCCAAGTCTTTTATTTATTAACACTTTTCTGTGGAGCCTAGTCACATGTGTTTCTTGCAGGCAAATAATGTCCAATTGTTCTTTTTTTAATATGTGAAATATTTTCCTCCTTTTTTCCGGGATGTTGCAGCCATTTATATTCCAGCTCAAAAGTTGCAGAGACATCCTGAAATAATCTGGTTATTCTTCCCGGGGTGGTATCTTATTCGTTGGATCTTCAGGTTCCGAGGGTGCCGGTACCGCTGGTGCTCCAGGCCCAAAGGGTAGTTCAATTCCTTTTTGGAGGTCCTCTCCGTATGCAGTCAAGAATTTGTCTCTACCTTCCAATGTTCTAATTTTCACCTTCTTCCCTCTGAAAGTAAAGGATAATCCTTGGGGAAATTCCCACCTAAAGATAATTGAGTTGCCCCTAAGCAGTCTGACCAGTTCCAAATAGTCAGATCTAAGGTCCAACAGTTGTTTAGGAATATCTTTGTAAATTTCAATTCTTTTATCCAAAATGTCCAGTGACTTTCCGTAGTGTAGGCCCAAAATCTTATCCCTTTCCTCCTTTGATCTCAGTGTTATCAAACAGTCTCTGGGCTTCTCTTTCTTTACTAGTCTTCCAAGTCTGAAAGCTGAGACGATCTTAAAGTCCTTTTCCTCTAGGTTCCAAAACTTGGAGAATTCTTTAGTCAAAAACTCAGCTAGATTGCCTTCTTCCACTTCTGGTATCGACCTTATCCTTAAGTTACTCTCCCGGTTCTGCAGTTCTATCATAGATAAATAAGTCTGATGTTCCCCTACTTGTTTGCAAAGTGGTCTTACCTCTTGTTCTAAATTTTCTAGTTTTTGGCTAGTGTCCTCAGCCAGTTTCCGATTTTCTACTGTGGCCTCCGTCAACTGCCCAATTGCCTGTGCGTTCTGGGATACTTGTCCAGTTAATCTATTTAAACATTCTGTATTTTGGTCGATTTTAGCTGTTTGTTCATCAGCTTTCTTGTCCAAAGATTCCACTTTCTTATCCAGGGATTCCAATTTTTCATAAATTTTCTCTAAAATAGAAGCAGTTGCTCCTGAGGCCATATCTTCCAATTGTAATTGCTCAGTTTCTCCCTCTCCTGCCCGTAGCAGAGAAGCAGCTTCTTCCTCTGAAGGCAAAGTAGGTACAGATGATCTACGTGTCTGCGAGACTGAGGTTAAAGTTGTTAAAGTTGCTTGTCTAGTTCTTCCCCTCCTTCTTGCGCCACTCATTCCAAAGTTATCTAAGAGTCAAGGTCAGGCTGAGTTGTTCCCATGAGAAAGCAACAGCCCAGAGAAAACAGTCAAACAGGAGGTCGGGAAAAAGAAAGTAAAATAATGTCACTGCTGTAAATCCCAAATCCTCTAGGGGGAGCTTGAAATGTCTTAAGGGAAGAATTCAGTTCTGGTAATTTTACTAAAATCAAATTTAATGTCCAAGAACCTTCAATAGCAGGTTTTAAGCAGAGTTGGTATTAACAGTCACATTGTTTCAGGCAGTGCATACTGGTGTTTCAAATGATGTTTCAAAGTAACAAGTCCAAACCCCCTCAGATTATTGCAAGTTCCAATACACAGTATCCAGATCTGCAAACTGACAGCTCAAATTACTCAGGCAGATCCAGCGCCTGGGTTTCTCGTTCAAATTGTCGTTCCAATAGAAGAACGGTATCACCCTACAAATGCAAGGCAAAGAATCCAATACTTTAAGTCCTTACTTTGTTTAGAAAAAAGTTCAGTGGGTGCTGAGATCAGTTAGGCAAGAAATTCTTTTACGCCTCCACTCCTCCAGCTCTTTGCTTTGAGATTCAGTAACAGCGGAAGACGGACTTCCTGTTTTTCGTCACTCCGCTTTCAGCCAAATTCAGTAATTTAGTCAGATTTGTTAAAGTCCTTCTTTACTCACGGTTTGTAACCTTCTTTACTCACGGTTTGTAACCTTCTGCTACACCTGCAGCTGCCATATCTAGGGCTTCAGCCTTCAAGATCTCCTGAGAGTTCCCACATTGAGAGTGGAAGCAAGAGCACATGAGCCCCAAAGGGCACAATTATGCTTGTTAAGAACCTTAACGATTTGTAGAAGGTTTGTGAGGAAGGGCTTCCTTTTGCCTGAGAGCTCTGCCAATCCTTCCTCATCAAACTTTGATTCTCCTTATGTTTCACAATTTTGGTTTAATGATTCCCCCCCCCCTTTACTTGGGAAGATGTTAAGGCTGCCTCCATCTCCCCTCTGCCTCCTTTTACGGGATTCCTATTGCTCTGCCTCCCCTCCAGTCCTCCAATGTAGAGCCCAATTTTAGGGACAAAGTTAAGAGACCAGAAGGATTCATGCTGAATATTTTTATTCTCTTATTTGTAAGCTTGCTTTATGATTGCTGAGTTTTAATGCTTTAGTTATTGTCATAGATTCTTCCTATGATTTTCTTGTTTTTAATTATTTTATGTACAATTTAATTAATATTTAAGAATTGTACTTGAATTTAAGGATGCCACGTTATGAAGTGTTACTTTTGTATGGAGATTTATTTCTGCCCTTACACTTTATATCTTTTTGCTTCCTCAGATGCTCTGTTATACAGAAAACAGATCCAGAAAGGTAAATTTCCAGGGGAGGAACAATTTGACAGGAGGGATGGGGACTGATATTTCATGGGTGTTGAAACGTCTGTTCTGCAGACTTTGGGACCCCCATCAATGGTGTAACTCTGGGAAACAGTCCTCTACTGGCATTTGGTTTCTTTGTCTGTCCCATGAATGAACTGGGAGGGAGGTTGAAGGTTTGGACTGGGGGCAGATCTTGTCCCTGCAAAGAACCTGCACACCAGTTGTCTGTTCCTTTCCTGCCTATAGACGAGTATCCTGGTTTCCTGGTTAATTTTATAGATTTTGCTTTCTTTCATAAAATGTATATACTGCTTTGTGGTAGGGAAAAAGCCTCAGAGCCTTACAATATCTTACAAAAGCCCTTAAGGAGAATCCTGCAGGGTCAGTCCAATGTCCGTTTTGTCGAGTTCTTATGTATAATAAATCTCCACTGCATTTTATTTTCCCTCCACACAAAGGATGTTATTTTGGGGCTTCTCTAGATTTGCTTGGATTTCCCCCTCGTGAAGTGTGTTAAAAAGGGCACCCGCAAGCACCCAGTCCCTCCTCCACCTCCTGCCAGGCTGGTCCCCCAGCAGCAGAGCCTGAGCCGCCTTTTCCTCAGAGTTTCAACCTCACCAGCCATTTCTCGTGCCTCAGCCATCCCCATCTCCTCAGAGTTCCCACAATTCTTTCGAGATCAGCCCCATTCCATGAGGTTGGACTCCCCATTGCACAAGACTCTTGGAAGTACAGTGCAAAGCTCTGCCAATTTCCCCTCTGCAATTTGGTTTGTCAGTATGCTTGGAAGTTCCAGTTTCAACAGCTTTTCCCCACCAGTTTACTTGGGGCAGATGTTAAACCTTTCTTCATCCATCCAGTCCAGATCCCCATATCATTTGTGGATTTTGAATGATTGTATTCCTCCATTTTCTAGTATGGCTTATCATTTCTGATTTTCCCATGAAATCATGGAATAGCAGAGTTTGAAAGGATCCCAAAGATCATCTAGTCCAGCCCCCTGCAATGCAGGAATTACAGCTAAACACGTTAGTTGTTTTAATTCCTTAGGCCTAGTGATATTACATTCTCAGGAATAATCTTTTGGAGAATATTTAACATCATTACTTAGGCTTACAGCTGTCGTCTTTGCAATTATGTGCTCTATAATTTAATCTTTTGCTTGAAATAAGGAAACAACAGAGGCTATGTTATGGTGGTGTTTTGTAAAAAAAAGATTTATTTTTTAGCTACTGCATTGTAGCCTGTTAAGCCTGTCTTTTTGCTTCACCAGATGTTCAGTCATTCAGAAATCTTCAGAAAGGTAAATTTTACATGGAGACCCCAATTCACAGGAGGGGGGACTAGTGTTTCATGGGGGTCAAGAGTCTCTTCTGTACAGCTTGACTCTGGCCCTGCTGTTTGTACCACAAAGGCAGAGAGGGTGGACTTGAAGGTGCAGAAGGGGGGGAGAGAAACTGCCCAGAAGGATCAGCTGGAGGAGGGAAGAGTTTCATCCCTGCCTAGAGAGAGTTGGGTTGATTTTCCATGTGACCTTTTTCAGGACTGGTTGCCACATGTCTTCTTTTTCTCGGACAGGTCCTCTACCTTCATCATTAATATTTCTCCCCTGGGTGGATTTTTAAAATTTGGCAAAATGTCTCAAGTTGTCTGGTGCATTAGACTCAGATCTAAGGCACCCAGCTAAGCTAGCCTAGAGCAGAGAATCACAACAGAGCAGCATCTTAAGCTAGCGACATACTGCAAAAAAAACAAAACCCTTCTCTTGTGGCTGAACTAAAAGGACGCTGGCTCAGTTACAAGATCTTGGAGAAGGAGTCTGGGAGGGCAAGAGTTAACACCCCCCTGCCCTTAAGGAGAGTCCATATGTACATGTTTAACAGTTTAATAAATTGTTCTGTGCACACTTGCGTTCACAAAGATGTGAACATGAGCCCAAATACTTTCATGTGGCAAGCGAGGGAGCAATATGTATTATTATTCTTATTCTTTGGTTGTTGAAAGTTAAGAACATTGCTACTAGCAGTATATCACAGCTTCGAAAGCCTAGACAGAGTAGGGGTATTTAAAATGAGAGTTGTCATAGCGATCCATGGTTAAGAGTAGAAGTTGGCAAATGTGTCCTCTTTTTTGCTCTTCAAAATATGGCAGCTCTACACTTGCCTGTCATGACTGTCTTAGCCCCTGACTGGTAACTTTTTGAGTTATTCCCCCTTTCCCCCAGGGAACTAGTCTTATGGTATATATTAAACCCAAAAAAGAATCATGGAATAAGCAGTCCTTTGTAAAATTGCCCTGCCACCTGCCTCTTCTTTCCTGGCGGCAAGGCCAAACTTCCAAGAGGGTGGGGAGGAAGGCAAGGAGAGGCCAAGTAGCTGAGAGAATTGGAGACCAGGAATAAACCGGCTCCCCACTTAACACAATTTTCACTTGTGGGGGGCACGAGGGCCCAGAACGTGATCCCCACGAAAGTGAGGGGAGGCCTATATGTGGTTTTATGTTGTATTTTTATGCTGTGAACCACCCTGAGACCTATGGATGAAGGGCAGTATGCAAATATAGTTGTTGTTGTTGTTAGAACGGGGGGGTCTTCATCTCCCAGCCCAACCCAGAGTTCCCGAAAGGCCAATTCCCACAGAGATTGTCAGAGGAAAGCAGCTTCTCTCCTCTCCTGCCTCCTCCAATTCTCCCCTCTTTCCCCCTAGATAACACAGAAGAGATGAATAAAAGGTTTCCTGGGTGGTTTTTCCCCTTAGAAAATGCCTGGGTTGAGAGGAGGGCAGGCACCATACACATCGGAAAACTTATTTAAAAACCATCAAGGAAGATATTTATTCTGATGAAAGTCTGGAAGGAGTCTCAGTCTTGCATGCGGTGCAAAGAAATCCCCTTGATCTGAAAGGGAATCTGGGTTTTTTGGGTGTTTTTTATTTATCAGGATGTCCGTTTCTGTCTCTCAGCTGACTCTGCCTCTCTTCTTTTTCCCTCATCTTCTCCCCAACAGCAAATGTCACTCTGGATCCAGACACAGCCCATCCCAGCCTCATCCTGTCGGAGGATCGGAAAAGCCTGAGTAGGGGAGACAAACCTCAAGCCCTGCCTGATAATCCTGAGAGATTCAATGCCTGGCCTTCTGTGTTGGGACGTGAGGCATTCACAGCAGGCAGACATTTCTGGGAAGTCACTGTGGGAAGTGGGGGGAGGTGGGCTTTGGGGGTCGCCAGGAAATCTTTGCAGAGAAAGGGCGTCATCCCCTTAAGCCCTGAGAGAGGGGTCTGGGCTGTGTGGAAGTTGGGAGAGGAGTACTTGGCCTGCACCTCCCCTGTTTCCTCTCCTCTGTCCCTGAGGGAGAAGCCCAGGAGGATGCGGGTGACTCTGGACTATGAAGGGGGACGTGTGTCTTTTTCTGACGCTGACTCAGGAGCCGAACTCTACACGTTCTCAGGAGCCTCGTTCTCTGGAGAGACCCTCCTCCCTTTCTTTCTTCTGTGGGAAAATTATAAAACCCCCCTCATTATCTCCTGAGGAGACTAAATCTGCTTTTCAGGCCCAGCAGGAGTTTCTCTCCAGACCAGAGTGACTGACATAAAAAACATTTATCCGCCAAGAGCCCTTTGGGCAGTTTTCCAAGGGCCCTTTGAGAGGATTCATTCCAGTCAAAATCAGCAGAAATAACCAAACAAAAATGGGTTGCTCTGGCTTTGAATTTTCCTTCCTTTTCCCAGAATTCCCTCTGCAGCTCACTTCTTAGAGAGACAGTCACACTTTTAGGAGTCCTAATAAATTTTCTCACCTTCAATCTTGTTATCCATTTGAGATGTCTGATTTGGCAGAGGACGATATTCTTGATCCCAGGGTTGTGAGTCTTAGCCCCACGTTGGGCAAATGTTTCCTGCACTGCAGGGGGTGGGACTAGATGACCCCCAGGGTCCCTCACAACTCTGTAATTCTAGGAAACCTTCCTCTCCCCACAAGACCTTATGCAGCTGTGAAAATGCATGCATCATTGGATTAATAGAGGAGTATTAAGGCAGGAGTCAGGCAGGATAGCTCCTTGCTCTGGAGACCTAAGACAGGAAGAAAAAGAAAAGAAATTGAACAGGGCATCATCTTCAAATGCCCTCTGCAAATACAGCCTCGCCATCTCCACACATTGTCAGAAGTAAACCGTCTTGCATTGAGCAGGGCTTCCGCTCAGTTAAATGTGTTTTGAGTGGATGCATTAACGTTCCTTCTTCACAGGCTGGATTCTGTCTATCAGGGGCATCAAATGGGGTGTCCTCTGGATAATGCTGGACTCCAACTCCCCTCCGACTCATCCAGCATGGCCAGGGGACACAGAGGATGGGAGTTGCAGTCTGGCAGCTTCCAGAAGGGGCCCCATGGGCTGTGCTGCCCCATACATTACGCAGGACACCTTCCCTGTGTTCCTCAGCCCCACCCCAAATACACAGTGCTCCCCCAAGGAGCGTCATTTCGCCACCAGGTGCATCTGATTTCCCTCCTTGGATACTAACAGCTGGAACACCACATTCCTGTGGAATTGACCCCTCTCAAAGATCAGGCAGGACTCACTCTGGCTCCACTATCAGGGCCACTGACATCTCTCCCCCTACTGACCAGTGCAGCCTGCTCTCCTTTCCCTGCATTTCCCACAGGGTGGTGGCACATGATGGAATAAAGACACCTCCCCCCCCACCTGCCTGAGAGCCGCCTCCCCTTGTTCCACCTCATATATGAGGGGTGGCCAACTCCCAAGAGACTGCGATCTACTCACAGTAGGGATCAGAGAGAAGTTGTAGAGCTTTTTTTAGGGAGGAGGGAACAGCCACTGACAGATCGCTAAGGAAACAAACAGCCTCACTGAGTAAACTCCGTTCTGCAGATTGTGCAACAATGGAGGGTGGGACGAGGGGGCAGGGCAGGATTATATTTTACCAGCGCTAAGGAAAGGGATCCAGCAGTCGACCACGATCTACCAAAACATCCCGGGTATCTAGATCGCGATTGACCTGTTGGACATCCCTACCCTATATGATGTTGGCAACGTTTGTGTGTCATCATAATTTCCCCTGCAAGTCTCTGCTCACCCTGTTGAAGGACACCAAAGCAGCCCATTTGGTACAGCACCAAGAGGGGCCACCCAGATGCCTGTGGAAAACCTGCAAGCATGAACAGAGAGCAAAACCAGCCTTCCCAGCCGCGGCATCCAGCAACTGAGATTTAGAAGAAGAGAAGAAGAGTTTGGATTTGATACCCCACTTTATCACTACACTAAGGAGTCTCAAAGCGGCTAACAATCTCCTTTTCCCTTCCTCCCCCACAACAAACACTCTGTGAGGTGAGTGAGGCTGAGAGACTTCAGAGAAGTGTGACTGGCCCAAGGTCACCCAGCAGCTGCATGTGGAGGAGCGGGGAAGCCAACCCGGTTCACCCAGATTACAAGTCCACCGCTCTTAACCACCGCACCACACTGGCTCTGCCTTCTGCCTCTGAACTGTGGAGGCAGAGCATAGCCATTTTGCTGAAGAGCTAATAACAGGCTAGTGCTCCATGAATTTGTCCCCAGCTCAGTGGGTGGAACATGATACAGTGGTACCTCAGGTTAAAGACGCTTCAGGTTACAGATTCCTCTAACCCTGAAATAGGACCTCGGGTTAAGAACTTTGCTTCAGGATGAGAACAGAAATCGCAGCACGGCAGCAGCGGGAGGCCCCTGGAATGCGAGCAAAAATCGCGCGCCAGAGGCCGCATTGGTGAAAGCACACCTCAGGATAAAAACGGTTTCAGCTTAAGAACGGACCTCCAGAACGAATTAAGTTTGTAACCAGAGGTACCACTGTAACTGGTTTCTTGAGGCAGCCGGAAAACAAATCAGGAAGGAGCAGGCCTCTCAAACACAACACAACATCTCTCAGCTCCAGTCTCCCTGAACTGTGGGAACAGAAGGTCAATCTCGGAGATGCCATGCACTGGCACGTGTGTGTGTGTGTGTGTGTGTGATCTTGCTCTGCAGTGTCTACACTGAGTGGCTGTGGCTCTCCTGGATTTCAGACCCGCACCTTTCCCAGTCCGAAATGGGAGATGCAAGGGATTGAACCTGGAAGCTTTTCCATGCCAAGCAGACGCTGTTTCCCTGAGCTTCAGCTCTTCTGCATTTTTGAAGTAAGGGTCATGACCTTCTTTATACTATTCGTTTAACTTTCTGAAAACCCAACTAATCCCTATGTTAAGTGAAAAGCAATTAATAAGGAGTCTGACAAGTTCATATCCAAAAGTCACACCCAGAACCCCATTTAGACCCCATTTAGAGCCCCAGAGAGGAACATGAATGATACAGACCAGTCACAATGTTACAACCACAAAACCAAGATGGCGTCATAAGAGTTGAACAGAAAACAGTCTCCTCTTACATTAAATGGTCTTCTTGACACGGCAATGGCAATCCAGAGGCCCATCTAGTCCAGATTCCTCTTCTCCCAGTGGCCAATCAGGGGCCCCAGTGGGAAGCCCCGAAGAGGACCTGAGGGCAACACCCCTACTCTCCCCCACCCCGAGGATTCCCCACAACTGGAACTCCAAGGCACCTGCTGCCTTTGACAGTGGAGGCCCCACGTAGCCATTCCTGAATGTGTCTAGTCTTCTTTTAAAGCCAGCCAAGTTGTTGGCCTTCCCTGCCTCTTATGTGAGGGAATTCCACTTTCTTTTGCCAGTCCAGAATGTACCACTATCCGGGACTAAATGGCCCTTTGGCCTGATCCAGCAAGGATCTCCCTATTTTCCCTGCCAAGTATGCAAAAAGAGAGTGGCGTCCTATTTCTTCCATTTGTGGAGTTCACACTTCCACATCCGTACACTGTCACTGGGAGCTGTTGTTCTCATTGTGGGTCTGTAGCTGCCCTTGTGATGTGTCCCTGGCCTTGGTTGGGAACCATCAAGTTGAGATACTTCATAATGGAGTCTAGAACATTTTGGGACTTAACGAATTAACTTGGGCTGGGGTATTTTTTTAAAAAATAGCTATTCACCAACAAAACACAATCCATTTTGTTATCTACTGCAGTTGGTGCAACAGACTCTTCAAAATAAACTTTCCTCCCACTCCATCCTTGAACCCCATTGTTTTTCTACTCAGATCATATAAATCTTCTAGAATAATACCTATGACATCAACTGTTTCTCCTCCTTTTAAAAAAATCTTTTTCTGATAACAGAAAACATTCATCTGATTTCTATTTTTAATCTATTATTACTTTAACCTTCCTGTTGAACCAATTTACTTATTTCAGCCTATTTCCCCTAGGTTTCTCTGTTGTCATCTGCCTATGTCTCGTGACATAGATAAGGTTTGGCTTCTCCACTGCAAATCAGGATGTAACCAACACTTCTCCCTCTTCTTTCTGTGGAATGTGGCATTTTCAAGAATATTAGCTGGACGTATTCCCTAAATGAATTATCTGGTGTCTGATGAATGCCTTCTTCTGAATGAAGCTTTTCCCACACTCAGGACATTCATAAGGTTTCTCCTCCGCGTGGGTCCTTTGGTGTTTGATCAGCGTATCTCGCCGAGAAAAGTTCTTCCCGCACTCAGGGCATTCGTGAGGCTTCTCTCCCGTGTGAATCTTCTGGTGGTCAATCAACCTGCAAGGATGATGGAAACTTTTCCCACACTCGGGGCACTCATAAGGCTTCTCCCCTGTGTGGGTTCTCTGGTGCTTGATCAGCGTATCCCGCCGGGAGAAGTTTTTCCCACACTCGGGACATTCGTGTGGTTTCTCCCCTGTGTGCGTCTTCTGGTGTTCAATTAAGTTGCACGGGTGGTTGAAGTTTCTCCCGCAATTGGGGCACTCGTACGGCTTCTCCCCTGTGTGAGTCCTCCGGTGATTGAGTAAAGTATCTCTCCGGGAAAAGCTTTTCCCGCAGTCCGGGCATTCGTGAGGTTTCTCTCCCGTGTGGATCTTCTGGTGCCTCTTCAAATGGAGTTGCCACCGGAAGCCTTTCCCACACTGGGAGCATTGATACGGCCTCTCTCCCGTGTGGATTCGCAGATGACTCACCAAATTGGTCCTCTGACTGAAGCTCTTCCCACAGTGGGAGCACTTGTGCGGTTTCTCCTGGGTGTGGATCCGTCGATGCCGCATCAGAGTCGCTCTGTAACTGAACCCCTTCCTGCACTTGGGACACTCGTATGGTTTCTCTTCCATGGGGCCGCTCTGATGGTGCACCCAGATCTCTCGCTGGGGAAAGGGCTTCTCTCCCTCAGACCCTTCGCACAGTTCCTCTCCCAAGTGCCTCCTCTGGTGTTCAGCCAGAGCGGATCCTCGCTGGAAGCTCTCCCCACGCACGGGGCATTCGTAAGGACCTTCTTCTGCATTTAGCGTACCCAGACCCAAACTGTGCTGGTTGTTCCTCCCGTGATTTGAGGAGAAGGGCTTTTCCACTCCAAACTGTGCTGTGTTTTCGCTAACGGGAACTTCTGGGAGATTGCTGTATTCCTTTGTTTCCTGGTGCCCTTTGGACTCATGCTTTTGCTCTGCAATCGCAGCTAAAAAAGGAACATTCCCCTGGGACATTTCCTCTGGCACAGCTTCCCCTGGGTGGGAACTCTCCATCTTCATCTCTCTCCTTTTACCTGCAAGTGGTGGTGAAACGAAAAACATTTTTTTAAAAAAATTATTGAAACTAGATGCCCAAGGGAAACCCATAAGTAAGATCTGAGCAGAAGAGCCCTCCCCTTCTAGAATCTCCAGCAACGAATATTCAGAAACAGTATTCTGTTAAAAAGGGACGCGGGTGGCACTGTGGGTAAAATCTCAACACCTAGGACTTGCCAATCGCATGGTCGGCGGTTCGAATCCCCACGGCGGGGTGAGCTCCCGTCGTTCGGTCCCAGCTCCTGCCCACCTAGCAGTTCGAAAGCACGTCAAAGTGCAAGTAGATAAATAGGTACCGCTTTATAGCGGGAAGGTAAATGGCGTTTCCATGTGCTGCGCTGGTGCCGGTTCGCCAGAGCAGCTTCGTCACGCTGGCCACGTGACCCGGAAGTGTCTGCGGACAGCGCTGGCTCCCGGCCTCTAGAGTGAGATGAGCGCACAACCCTAGAGTCTGTCAAGACTGGCCCGTACGGGCAGGGGTACCTTTACCTTTACCTTTATTCTGTTAAAGCCCTCCAGGTTTAATATTAATTAATAATAATAATCAAGATAGTACCAAGCAATCATATCTTAGGAAAGAGCCCCATAACTCGGGTGCCACCATGTAAAAGGCTCTTGTCTCCAGTGGCAAAGCATGTGCATTGCAGGCAGAAGGTCTCATCCCATAGGACCACTGGTCCATTGAGGTCAGCATTTCCTCCACTGACTGGCAGTGGCTCTGCAGGGTCTTCAGGCAAGGGCAGGTGGGCAAGACTGGAAGTGGCTGTTTCAATCTCAAGTTCTTTGCCAGCAGGCTAAAAATGGATTAAGTTAAAATTAGCAAGCAGACTTTTAGGAGTTTTCTTCACGGAATCAAGTCGAGGAGACTAAACCAGAACTCCTGTGGATTTAGAGCAGCAGATTTTTTTTTCCAATTCAAAAATATCAAGGAAGCCTATGAATGAAAATGGTACCACAACATCCTAGGTGCTTGTGTGTGTAAAAAAGCTACTTTACAACTTCTTGTAAAGAAGCTGGTAAAATGCAGACTTGACTATGCTACCACTCAGTGGATTTGTAACTGGCTGACTGACCGAACCCAAAGGGTGCTCATCAATGGTTCCTCTTCATCCTGGAGAAGAGTGACTAGTGGGGTGCCACAGGGTTCTGTCTTGGGGCCGGTCTTATTCAACATCTTTATCAACGACTTGGATGATGGACTCAAGGGCATCCTGATCAAATTTGCAGATGACACCAAACTGGGAGGGGTGGCTAACACCCAAGAGGACAGGATCACACTTCAAAACGACCTTGACAGATTAGAGAACTGGGCCAAAACAAACAAGATGAATTTTAACAGGGAGAAATGTAAAGTATTGCACTTGGGCAAAAAAAATGAGAGGCACAAATACAAGATGGGTGACACCTGGCTTGAGAGCAGTACATGTGAAAAGGATCTAGGAGTCTTGGTTGACCACAAACTTGACATGAGCCAACAGTGTGACGCGGCAGCTAAAAAAGCCAATGCAATTCTGGGCTGCATCAATAGGAGTATAGCATCTAGATCAAGGGAAGTAATAGTGCCACTGTATTCTGCTCTGGTCAGACCTCACCTGGAGTACTGTGTCCAGTTCTGGGCACCACAGTTCAAGAAGGACACTGACAAACTGGAACGTGTCCAGAGGAGGGCAACCAAAATGGTCAAAGGCCTGGAAACGATGCCTTATGAGGAACGGCTAAGGGAGCTGGGCATGTTTAGCCTGGAGAAGAGGAGGTTAAGGGGTGATATGATAGCCATGTTCAAATATATAAAAGGATGTCACATAGAGGAGGGAGAAAGGTTGTTTTCTGCTGCTCCAGAGAAGCGGACACGGAGCAATGGTTCCAAACTACAAGAAAGAAGATTCCACCTAAACATTAGGAAGAACTTCCTGACAGTAAGAGCTGTTGGACAGTGGAATTTGCTGCCAAGGAGTGTGGTGGAGTCTCCTTCTTTGGAGGTCTTTAAGCAGAGGCTTGACAACCATATGTCAGGAGTGCTCTGATGGTGTTTCCTGCTTGGCAGGGGGTTGGACTCGATGGCCCTTGTGGTCTCTTCCAACTCTATGATTCTATGATTCTGCCAACTATGATCAGAACCAAGAAAACATCCCAGATGTTGGATCCAAAGTCCCTGCAAAAAAAAGGTAAAGGTACCCCTGCCCGTACGGGCCAGTCTTGACAGACTCTGGGGTTGTGCGCCCATCTCACTTAAGAGGCCAGGGGCCAGCGCTGTCCGGAGACACTTCCGGGTCACGTGGCCAGCGTGACATCGCTGCTCTGGCGAGCCAGAGCCGCACACGGAAACGCCGTTTACCTTCCCGCTGGTAAGCGGTCCCTATTTATCTACTTGCACCCGGAGGTGCTTTCGAACTGCTAGGTTGGCAGGCGCTGGGACCGAGCAGCGGGAGCGCACCCCGCCGCAGGGATTCGAACCGCCGACCTTTCGATCGGCAAGCCCTAGGCGCTGAGGCTTTAACCCACAGCGCCACCTGCGTCCCTTATAGTCCCTGCTACCCTTTAACAAAAAATTAAGGGAGACCTGTTTTATTATCTGAATTTCACCTTAGTACTCACCCCTTTAATAAAACAGGACTTCAAATCCTTCATGGCTTCTTCATTGGTAGGTGACATGTGACTGATCACCAGAGCCCCTTATCCAGTCTCCACAGGGACAGTCGCTGCTCTTTAATTAGACATGGATTTAACATGCCCCAAACTTTTCTTCTTTTTTTGCAGAGAGGCAATACTAAGGATGACTGTCCTGCGAGCCCTAAACACCTCCTAGCCTAAGGACCTCCAAAGAATCTCGCCTCTTCACAACCCCCTGGTGACTCAGCCAAGTGAGCAAACATGGCTGTTTGTTCCACAAATAATTTTGGGGATGAACTTCTGCATTATCAGGAAACTAAAGTGATCCACACTGAACAATTACAGTTATCAGGGGATCCTGATTATCACTGTCTACACCTGCCACAGATTCCTGAAGGGAGTCTCTCTAACTTTGGGTTATAAGTATAAGTTCTGCTGGAGCAGCCAAAGGCCCACGGAGTCCAACGTCCTCTTCTTCCAGGGGCCAACAACACCCTCCCCACTTGTGATTCTCAGCAATGGGCATTCAGAGGCATCTCCCCCCCCCCCTTGTACAGGTGAAAAATAGGGTCATCCTCCATTAACTTGTCCTAAGACCAGCCAAATTTGTGGCTACAGTTATCTTTTGTGGCAGCAAATCCCACTGTTTAACGATGCAGCCTGTGAAGAAGTCCTTTCTCATGTCAGTCCTGGGGAGTCAGGGGGAGGTATCGGCTGTGGCCCTTGCCATAGCACAGTGGCCCCCGGCAGCTGCTGAACAAGGTCAGGGGCCAGCAGCACCCAGAGCTCTTCTCAAACTGCAAGCATCACCCAGCAAATTTCACCAGCCTCCTTTACCTGGTTCTGGTTCCTGCAAGAACATCTTCCCCCCCTTTTCCGTTTGGAAGAAAAGGTCAAGTTTGGGAATCAGAAGCCCCTCTGGGGATGGGGAGAGAGAGAGAGAGAGAGAGAGAGAGAGAGAGAGAGATTATTATTTGCAGAATCTGGATCATCCAAATAATATTCCTGGAATTTAGTCTTTCTGGACAATGGACACATTTCTTTTCAACATTTTCATCCCCCTTCTTAAAAAAAACAAAAGCAAGAGATAAATATGAAAAAACACAGAAAATTAAACAGTTATATACTGCTGTGCTATAACTCGTATTTATTTCTTAGTTGATTGACATGCAGAACAGGGCTTATGAAGTAGTGATATTTATTTTGGTTTGTGGTTTTCAATGGGTATAGACTTCTGGACTAAGTTGTTGCATTTTTATCTCCTTATATAAGAATTAAAAAGAAAAATAAACAGATTGTTTTCATAAACAGTATTCCAGCAGAGTGCACTTAAATCATTCAGTACACACAGATGTACATGCGTGGATACATACATTCACCCAAAGGACACATTTTTATTGTTTATGGGACACAACCTAGCCAAAATTAAGCACCTTTTAAATCCCACTCTGCACTCCCAAACTATGTTTATTGGACAGTAAGACTCACTGAACACACAAGACTTGCCTCTGAGTAACCATGCTTGAATCGTAGCCAATGGGCCCTGGTAGAGTTGAGTATGAAAAGAAAGTGCTGCAGTCTCCCCAGTGGGGCTGACCCCTTGGAAACACGCCTAGGATTGCAGCATGAAATGTTTCTGGGGTTTGCTGCAATCCTCACCCCCACTTACCTGGGAGTAAGCACCCCCAGGACTTACTTCTGAGTAAACATAATTAGGGCTGAAGCCCTAGGCCAGCTGTGGGGAACCTTCGACGCTCAGATGTTGCTGAACTACAAATCCCATCATCCTTGGCCATCGGCCACACTTGCTGGGGCTGAGGGGAGATGTGGCTCAGCCCCACCTTGGAGGACCAGGTTCCCTCCGCCAAAACGCTATTCCTTACCCAGAGAGCCCACAATGCCACAGTTCTCCTCTTTGACTTGCCAGAACATCGTCCTCTGGCCTGGCTGTGTCAGAGATGCCTCCTCCTTGCCAAAAGGCCCCTCCTTCTCCTTGGCGCTCGCTGGGCCCTGAAACAGCCAAACATCCCCCACTCAGGTTCTGCCATCCTAGAAAACGCCATTTAAAGATGGAGGCCCAAGATCCCACACATGCTCCCACTCCCGATTTCACAATGCCAAGCCGTGTAAAATCACAGCCCCCAGTCCCATCCCTAAGCAGCTGCTGAGAGACAGTGTAGTGTAGTGGTTAGAGTGTGGGACCAGGACCTGGGAGGCCAGGGTTCAAATCCCCACTCGGGCATGAAGCTCACTGGTGACCTTGGGCCAGTCACGGGCTCTGCCTAGCCCACCTCACAGGGTGGTTGTTCTGGGGATTATAAGAGGAAGGGGAGAACCTGCAGCTCCTTGACGTAAAGGTGGGATATAAAGCACTCCATTGTGGGCCCCATTTTATGGAACTCCCTTCCAGATTGTGGTCAGACAGGCCCTTCTCCCTGTTGAACTTACTGAAGACATCATCATCATCATCATTAAAGGTAAAGGTAAAGGTACCCTTGCCCGTACGGGCCAGTCTTGACAGACTCTGGGGTTGTGCGCCCATCTCACTTAAGAGGCCAGGGGCCAGCGCTGTCCGGAGACACTTCCGGGTCACGTGGCCAGCGTGACATCGCTGCTCTGGCCAGAGCCAGAGCCGCACACGGAAACGCCGTTTACCTTCCCGCTGGTAAGCGGTCCCTATTTATCTACTTGCACCCGGAGGTGCTTTCGAACTGCTAGGTTGGCAGGCGCTGGGACCGAGCAGCGGGAGCGCACCCCGCCGCAGGGATTCGAACCGCCGACCTTTCGATCGGCAAGTCCTAGGCGCTGAGGCTTTAACCCACAGCGCCACCTGCGTCCATCATCATCATCATCATCATCATCATTATTATTATTATTATTCTAGCAGGCTTATTTTATAATTTCCACTCTTTTTCATTGTACTGTATGGAATACTTTGCACACTGCTTAGAAGCAATGGCAATCAAGCGGTATAGAAATGGTTGAGACAAATTAAACTCGGCTGGGAAGTTCCCCAGTGATGTGGCAAATGCGCTCTAAACGTGGATTTCGATTTGATATCCCGCTTGATCACTACCCGAAGGAGTCTCAAAGTGGCTAACATTCTCCTTTCCCTTCCTCCCCCACAACAAACACTCTGTGAGGTGAGTGGGGCTGAGAGACTTCAGAGAAGTGTGACTGGCCCAAGGTCACCCAGCAGCTGCAGGTGGAGGAGCGGAGACGCGAACCCGGTTCCCCAGATTACGAGACTACCGCTCTTAACTACACCACCACACTGGCTCTCACACATGCTCAGGTGTGCTCTGATCCTTAGCTCATCGTTTACATTCGCCCTGCTCAAGGGAACACCCCAGGCCTGCCACTAAGTGAGATGTCCACTTACCTCAGTCAGCCCAGCTTCGGCCACTTCCAGTCCCTCAGGAGGAAGCAAGGAACAGGGGTGAATTGGGAGCGTCGTTCCGTTGGCTGTGAGGGACAGAAGAGAGGAAGACGACTGGCTCAGGGACAGGGCACAAGCATGGCAGGAAGATCCCGCTCTCCCTCCCTGGCACCTCCAGTTAAAAAGCAGTCAAGTAGCAGGTGATGGCAAAGGTCCTCTGCTGCAAGACCCCCTGAGAGATGCCACCAGTCAAGACTGGGAGTTGGCCAGGTCCTTTGCGGACTTATTTTCTGGCTTCTGGGGTGCTTCAAGCAGGAGCAGATACACATCTTGGGTGGCATTCAGTGAAACTCGAATGCCAACTCGAGGTTTAGGATTAGCACAAGGAGACTTTGCCCCCTTCCTCCCCTTCCTGCCCACCCAGATCTGCTAGGGAAGGTCAGGGGGAAACCCAGAACAGATTTGGGGAGAGGAGAGGGGGATAACGTTCCGCCACACAAGGAAGGCTCTTCAGAGTCTCAGGAAAACAGGATGTCCATCCCATTCAAGTGCCAAGTTGAAAGAAACAACACACAGAGGGAGGTCTTCTGGGTGTACGATATGCAGTTACGACATTCCCTCACCCTGGAGAATCCGCCAAAATCTTGAACCTGCTTACAGGTCCTCTGGAAGACCTCCTCCCAATGCCTGCTGGAGTTTTATCCAGTAAACATTTAAAAATAAAGCCTTACCCGGCAAAATCATGTCCTCATCGCATTTCAGTGCTGTGGTGTCCACGTAGCTTTGTCTCTGGGAGTTGTCTGGTGAAGCCTCATCTGTCTCAAGGGGCCTGGTGGCTGTCCCCTGCGACGGCATCTGAAACAGAGAGGAAGTCAATACTGCCATAAGCCAAAGTCCCTCAGCCGCATCCTAGTTTCCCTAGCAGAATGGCTTGTGCAAAAGAAGGTGCAGAAAGTCGACATGCTTGTGGGGGCAAACGACCACCAGCGCTGATCACCCTGCTAGCTAAATTCCCACAGGCTGCCAGTCAGCTCCTGGGCCAATATACCAAAAACCAGAGAGGGGCTTATGCCTTATACACCACGAGATACCTGCAGTCTGTGGGTGTGTCTCTCCTGCACATCCCCAAGATCTCAGAAGCCCTTTTGCACAGTGACTCTGAGCAGGGCCTTGAGAGTAGCTGCCCCTCTTCTATAGAATACTGTTCCTGTCAAGATGTGAAAGGCACTCTCTGCACTTTCTGGAGACATTTTTGCTCCAACAGGCTGCATAAATAGCTCTTTACCACAAGGGTCCACTTGGGATAGTATTTAATGTATTTGCTGTTCTTGTGATTTAAAACTGTTTTCAATTGCGTGTCAATTGCCTTGAAACGGTGGTTTAGTGAGGCAATTAATAAATCGATGGCAATAATAATAATGGGTCCCTTGACAGATTCCTGCCCACATACTTCCAAACTTTTTGGGGGCCATCGCCCCTTTCGGTTCTATAAATGCAACCTCTTGCCCCCTACCCTATAAAAAGCATTATTCAGAACAGAGGTTTGAACAGCCCACTACGGAAGGTAACAGCATAATACAGTGGTACCTCGGGTTACAGACGCTTCAGGTTGCAGACGCTTCAGGTTACAGAATCCGCTTACCCAGAAATATTATCTTGGGTTAAGAACTTTGCTTCAGGATGAGAACAGAAATCGTGCTCTGGCGGCGCAGTAGCAGCAGGAGGCCCCATTAGCTAAAGTGGTGCTTCAGGTTAAGAACCGTTTCAGGTTAAGAACGGACCTCTGGAACGAATTAAGTTCTTAACCTGAGGTACCACTGCAAAATCCAAAAAGTTCATGATTAATTGCACATTTAGTCAGCATCCAGTTGAAACTAGTTTAGTTTAATGAGTGCAACAAAACTGATGAACTTGTTCCAGTGATGCCAGCTTTTCCAAGTCTGGTAGTCATTTCCATCGCCAGCTCCCCACTGCCTCTTAGTGCCCCCCCCCCATGTCATGCCCCCTCCCCTTTCCCAGGGGGCAGTACTGCCCACTTTGAGAAGCACTGCTTTAAACAGAAGCATGAGCACCTTAAATTAACCCCAGAAACAACCTGGCAGCCAATGCAGCTGTTTTAGGGGTTCTGTGAGTACCAGCGGCAACCCTACCCAGGGATCTGGCTGCTAGTCGTCTCTGAGGGCAGCCCCACACACAGCACACGGCAACAACCCAATCCGGAAGTCCCTGGAGAAATTGGATTAAGCGCTCTGACCTGCCACCTCCACGTCTCAGCTTTCAGGAAATCCTCCGCCAGGGCCACGGCTTGGGCGCAGCTCCCTGGCCCCTCTTCCCTGACCCAGCCCTGCAGCTCCTGAGGAAGGATGGCCAGGAACTGCTCCAGGATCAGCAGGTCCACGATCTGCTCCTTGGTGCGTCTCTTCGGCTTCAGCCAGCGGTGGCACAGCTCCCGCAGCTGCCTATAAACCCTCTGGGGGTCTCCGGCCTTCTGGTAGCAGAACTGCCTGAAGTCCCGGCGCTGCGCCTCCATCCTCACAGCATCCTCCCGCAAGACAGCGGCCTTCACTTTCCCATAATCTTCCCTGTCAGCGGCTTCCAGTCTACCCAAAGCCTGTTCAGTAGAGCTGCTCAGTGCAGGCCGGAGCCGGCCCACCCATTCTCCTCTGGGCCATTGGCAGGCTTCGGCGATTTGCTCAAAGGAGGAGAGGAAAGCTCGGACGTTGTCCCGCTGTGTGTCTTCCAGAGGAACTGGGTTGCCCCACGCCCTCAAGAACTCCTCAGGACAGTGCAACCCCTTCCGCTCTTCTTTGCCTGACCACTCCAGATTCCCCTTCACGCCTTCGGGTAGGTCCCCTCCTGCTTCCGTTCTCCCTTCTAGTTCTGGACTTGCAGGGTTTGGTTGCTCCATTTTCAGCTCCAGAGCAAGCAGAGGTGACCATCCAAGTTTGGGGTGATCCCTGGTCTAAGCCGAGCCTCTGATTTTGTAGACAGGTGGGGATCACAGGCAGCTGTGTCCTCAGGGGCCGATCACAGCCCTGGGTGCCCTGGTTTGCACGATGGGGAAGCTCTTCCTACAAGAAAAACAAAAAGCGACACATACACAACTGCACCTTCCTACATGGCAATCTTATTTCTTTATAATTATATGGCGAGGATTACTTGGATTCAAGATGAGTTAAGGAAGTTCAAACAACGACGTTTGTATCTCCCTCATGCCTCCAGCATTAGTGTTATCAAAGCTAATAATGACAACCCGCATCTTATGCTCCTTTTAAATGTTTTTGTGTCAGGCGTGGGGAGAGGAGAGGTATTGGTTTGGAGTGAAGTCCCAGTTTTTATCGTTTATTTTGTGCTACTATACTGTATTTTTATGTCGTGAACCGCTCCAAGATCTGCAGGTGAAGGGAGCCGTGCAATTTTTAAATAATAATAATAATAATCATAGCAACAGTAGTAAAAAATAAAAATAATACCGGGAACAGCTTGGATTCCCAGACAGAGGCAGATGTTGGCCTTTCAAATTTCAGCAGCACTCTTTGCAAGGCCAAAATTCTGCATACCCCCTGCGCCTCTGCGATCCTATGACTCTATATGAGGCAGATTTCCACGTTCCCATAAAACGTGTGGCTTGCTCAAATCTGCCTGGAAGCAACATTTCTCCGATCTTTCGGGATATTGTTCCTTTAAGGTCCCAGATTATCTGCCCTCCTTCCAAGGAAGGGGACCCCATGCAGTCAGAGACCTGAACACCCCCCTCACTGGGTTTTTTTGGGGGGGGCGGGTGTCGTGGTGGGCTGCAGCTTTCTGCCACTCACCCTTCTCTGATGTCTCCATTTCCTGAATCTCCATCTTTCTTTTGCACAAAGACCTTTTTGGGGAGGTTAAATATATATCATTTTTTTTAAAAAAATAAAGACAGACTTACCTCTCCCGCAGCCATTCAGAAGCAAAAATCCCTGCAAGAAGAGGAAGCGGCCTTTCTTTGTGGGGGGAGGGAATCCCCACTGATACCCCCCCCCCCGCGTTTCTGCATTGCTCCCTGGAAGCCCAGATTTTAACCCTTTCGAGTGTTTCAGGGAAAACAAACCCCCCGGAAACAGCGGCCGCGCGAGGGGAGCAACGAAGGGTCCTGGGTCCTGTTAGACTTCGCATTTCTCCCTTCATTCTGCCACCCTCTTCCCACAATTTTTCCGGACACGAAGGGAAAAAGAAGTGATGGAGGAAATGTCCTCCTCCCCATCCCGCGGCTTCATATATTTGTGTCAGTCTGCTGCAAAAGGGCACAGGAGCAGAGGCAGGGGTGGAAGTTGGCAAACCCCTAACACTATGTTTTCCAGGGTGAAGTCTTTTTCTGGTGGTTTTATCTGTCTTTTTTAAAAAGCGTTTTTCTTGTTGTTGTTTTTTTAAGGTGCCGTTTGAGTCAAGCGCTGCAAAGGGCACAGGAGCAGAGGGGAAAGCTGGCAGCTCCTAGCGTCAAGTTCGCTACAGAGAAAGCAGATTAGAGACTGTCCATGGCAGGGACAGAACTGCTCCTGGTTTGGTTTGGGTTTTAATTGACTTGGGAGGTTTTAAAATTGAGATCGGGATGTTAATTAGTTAAAACTATTACTGTTGTGACGTGGGGTTTGTGATTTCAGCTCTCTTGACATAATATGCTGGAGACAGTTCTCTAGTAACACTTCTTTATTAAAGCAACAAGACTGGGACCTGAGGAGGGGAGAGCTACATTTATAGGGACAGGGAACTAGCTAGAAAGGATACATTTTGGAGGGAACAATATCAGGCAATCACAGTCCTGCCTTTTGGAGGAAACCAATAAGACAGAGGATCCAAATACAGCAGCTTAAATGAACCAATAGTAGCTGTACCCTCTGGACCCAAAAGGCAGTTAAAGGTAAAGGTAAAGGTACCCCTGCCCGTACGGGCCAGTCTTGACAGACTCTGGGGTTGTGCGCCCATCTCACTTAAGAGGCCAGGGGCCAGCGCTGTCCTGAGACACTTCCGGGTCACGTGGCCAGCGTGACATCGCTGCTCTGGCGAGCCAGAGCCGCACACGGAAACGCCATTTACCTTCCCGCTGGTAAGCGGTCCCTATTTATCTACTTGCACCTGGAGGTGCTTTCGAACTGCTAGGTTGGCAGGCGCTGGGACCGAGCAGCGGGAGCGCACCCCGCCGCAGGGATTCGAACCGCCGACCTTTCGATCGGCAAGTCCTAGGTGCTGAGGCTTTAACCCACAGCGCCACCTGCGTCCCATCAAAAGGCAGTTACTTTACCCTAATGCAAATACAGACAATAATAATACAGATATAAAATCCTTTGACTCAATACACAACACCCCTCCCCCCCTAGTGAGCACAGCAGACGTAATCTCTCAGGTACTGTGGGGTCCTACAACTTCTACTTGATCTCCTGACAACAGGTGTTGCCGGTTCTGGATTGGGTGTCACCTGTGGTAGGGGGGCTGCTATAGGGGTTTCGTCAGGAACAGATGAAGTCCCAGACATCTCAGGGTCCCCTACCTGTACCTCGTCATCCTGAGGACTAGCAGACCCTGGTTCATTTGCTGAAGCCCCTGGTGATTGCACCTCTGGGCCATTTTCACTCTGGTCTTGCAGCTCTGCGTCATTAGCCAGGGATGAATTATCAGACTCCTCCCTGCTGAGCGCCCGGCGCCTCAGCTGATCTATATGTCTCTTCCAAACTTGCCCATTTTCCAAGGTCACATAATAGGACACAGGTCCACTAGTCCGGGTGACCACACCAGCCACCCACCGCGAACCTCGTGAATAGTTCCTCACCCAGACCAGATCTTCCGGGGCGAAATACCTTGTTGTGTCAGTCTCAGCCTGGGGGTTTGCTCTTGAATTACGGTTTGGCATTTTATCCGGGTGGACATAATCCAGCACCGTTACCAATCTTCTACCCAAGAGCAGCTCAGCTGGCGACTTGCCCGTCGCAGTACATGGTGTCGCATGCTGCAAAAATAACATTTGCGCGACGCGAGCTGACCAGTTACCCTCCATTAAGCGCACAGTGGATTCTTTGGCTGTTCTTACCATGCGCTCCGCCTGCCCATTGGAGGATGGGTGAAAGGGCGCGGATGTGACCCCTCTTATGAAGTTATCATCCAAGAATGCCCTGAATTCTTGGGATACAAAAGCTGCCCCATTATCTGATACAATGGTCTCAGGTAACCCGTGGGTTGCAAACAGCTGCCTCAACACCTTGATTACGGCAGCTGATGCCATGCTAGGGACCATCGCCACTTCTAACCATTTGGAATATGCATCGACGATAACCAAAAAGACCTTCCCCTGGAATGGCCCAGCAAAATCTAAGTGCAGCCGGCTCCAGGGAGCTCTGGACTGCTCCCACCAGTGAACTGGTGCTCTGGCCACTTCTGGCCGCACCTCTTGGCATGCCTTGCATGTTCGTACCCATTGTTCTATGTTCTGGTCCATTCCAGGCCACCACACATAACATCGGGCTAGCGACTTCATCCTGACCATTCCCGGGTGTCCCATGTGAAGTGTCTCAAGAACCCTGTTTCTCAGTGGTGCTGGGATGATCACCCTATCTCCCCACAGGAGACAACCCTTATGCATGGATAACTCGTGCTGCCTTGTCGCATAAGGCCTGAATTTGTCTTCATGCGGACCACCTGGCCACCCCCTCCCCACCCAAGTGAGCACACGGGAGAGAAGAGCATCTTTCCTCATTTTCTCAGCAATATCAGTAGCCGTTACAGGAGCCCCCGGAAGTGTTTCCAGCATCATTATGTGCTCCGCTGGAGCAGGATCCTCATTGCTCCCGCCAGGAAGGGGCAATCGACTCAGCGCATCAGCGTGGCACAACCGCTTCCCCAGCACATGGGTCAAGGTGTACTGAAACCCGTTCAGGAATATAGACCAACGCAACATTCTGGGGGAGAGAATTTGTGGCGTTTGTTTGTTCGGGTTGAACAACCCCAACAGTGGTTTGTGGTCCGTTTCAATGGAGAAATGACAACCATACACATAATCATGGAACTTTTTGATTCCTGCCACAATTGCAAGTGCCTCTTTGTCAATTTGAGCATAGTTGCGCTCCGTGGGCGACAACGTACGGGAATAGAAAGAGATGGGCTTTTCCAACCCATCCGGTTCCCTATGACTCAGCACCGCCCCAAGGCCGTATTGAGAGGCATCACATGCCAGGACCAGCGGCTTCGATTCATCATAATGAGCAAGGACGCTCTTGCTACTCAGCATTCCTTGCAAGGAGTCAAAAGCCTTCTGCTGCTCCTGCCCCCATCGCCACACATTCTTTTTCTGCAACAGTCTATGTAATGGTTCAGCTACCGAAGCTTTCTGGGGTAAGAACGAATGATAAAAGTTAATAAGTCCCAGGAATGACTGCAACTCCGTCTTGTTCTGTGGTCGTGGTGCCTCGATGATGGCCTTAACCTTAGCATCTGTGGGGTGGATGCCTGATGCATCAATTTTAAACTCCAAGAATTCCACAGTTGGCACCCCAAAACTGCATTTTTCCTTTTTTAGTTGCAACCCCACCTCCTTGAACTTGAGCAACACGGCACGGACACGCGCAACCAGTTCCTGTGGGTCTTTTCCAGCAATCAAAACGTCATCAAAAAATGGCAAGACCCCCGGCAGACCTCTTAACAGGCGTTCCATGAGCCCTTGAAAAATCCCTGGGGCCACACAAACTCCAAATTGTAATCTGTTAACTCTGAACGCCCCTTTATGTGTGACAATAGTCTGTGCTTCCGCTGATTGTGGGGTTACTGGCAGCTGTTGGTAAGCTTGCGCCAGGTCAATTTTGGCAAACACCTTGCCCCCAGCCAGTTTAGCCAACAGATGTGATACGATTGGAATGGGGTATGAGTTTCCCCTGAGTGCCTTATTGATAGTACATTTGTAATCAGCACAGATCCTGACTTCCCCATTTGCTTTAAGGGGCGTGACGATTGGAGTCTCCCACTTAGCGGAGTCCACGGGTGAGAGAACTCCCTGCTTGACCAATTTATCCAGCTCTGCTTCGATCTTGGGTTGCAGTGCAAATGGCACTCGCCTTGGTTTGAGTCGGATTGGGGCCACCCCAGGGTCCAATTCAAAGTCAACTGGGGGCCCTTTATAACAACCCAGTTTCCCATTAAAGAGACCAGCAAATTCTTTGCATAATGCCTCGCTCATCTCAGGGCAGGTTTGGATTGAATTAAGCCCTGATATACTCAGTCCCAGGGCAGGGAACCAGTCAGTGCCCAGGAGACTGGGGCGACTGCCCTTCGCAATCACCAGTTTGAGTACCGCCTGTTTGTCCCGGAACTGTACTCTCACGGCACACATTCCCATGACATGGATGCGGCCCGCTGAGTATGACTGCAAAGTTGCCGGGAAGGGCTCCAGAGGGGGCAACTTACCCCTGGGAAAGAATGTCCTCGCGGTCTGGTCCGACACGATAGTGAATCCAGATCCGGAGTCCACCTCCATGTCGCACAGCTGACCCTCAATCTTCACCTTGACGTGTGCCTTGCCTTGTGCTGGAAACTGCACGACCCTCCCGTTGATCTCTGTTACGTAGTGGCAGTCCTTTAGAACATGGTTTGCTGTGGGCGATCTGCGATGCTCCAGTCTAGGTGCTCCTGTCGCTCCCAATGCCGCCGATCTACAGACCCTGGCGATGTGACCTGTCTTTCCGCACGTCCGGCACATAGCATCCCGGAAACGACAACTCTTCCGCTCATGGTTTCCGCCACAACCAGGGCACCTGCCTCGGTGATCTTTGTGCACTGTGCAGGCCTGACGCACTGACTCGACCCCACGGACTGGGCTCTGGCTCGGAGTAGCTTCTAGCTCGTCCATGGCATGCGCAGCTTCTATCTGTGGCTTAGGGGCCCTGCGACTGGCATCAAGCTCCTCTCTTTCATAATTCTCCGTGGCGGTGGCCTCCTTCAAGGCTGAAGCAAGGGTAACCTCTTCTTTGGCCACGATGCGTCTTCTGGCTTTCTTGCTGCTCAGACCACCGATAAACCGATCCAGGAGAGTCTCTTCAAGATCTTGGAAGTCGCAGTGCTGAGCTAGCTTCCGCAGTTCAGCTAGAAATGCAGATACAGAGTCCCCAGCACGCTGCTGCCTCTTATGAAACTCCATCCGCTGGGCCACCTTGGTCTCAGTAGGCGCTAAATGGCTTGTTAGGCAGGCAAGAATATCTCTGAGAGATGTCTCACTTAGCTTCGCTGGGGCAAGCAATGCCTTGGCCAGCTTGAAGATCTCAGGCCCACAGTAGCTCTGGAATGTGGCCCTTCTTTTGCTGGCATCAGTGATCCCTTGAGCCACTGCAAAGAACTCGAAGCGTTCGACGTAGTCTTCCCACGTGTGGGGCTCTGATGGCTGGAAGGGCTCCAATACCCTTGGACTCTCCATTGTCCTGTGGGCAGGGTCGTCTTCTCAGCTGGCCAGTGAGTCTTGTTCTTAGATACAATCCAGACTCTGAGGCAGGGCTGCGTTTAACCGCTCCTCAGCATTCCGGATCCCACCTTCGTCGCCAGTTGTTGTGACGTGGGGTTTGTGATTTCAGCTCTCTTGACATAATATGCTGGAGACAGTTCTCTAGCAACACTTCTTTATTAAAGCAACAAGACTGGGACCTGAGGAGGGGAGAGCTACATTTATAGGGACAGGGAACTAGCTAGAAAGGATACATTTTGGAGGGAACAATATCAGGCAATCACAGTCCTGCCTTTTGGAGGAAACCAATAAGACAGAGGATCCAAATACAGCAGCTTAAATGAACCAATAGTAGCTGTACCCTCTGGAACCAAAAGGCAGTTACTTTACCCTAATGCAAATACAGACAATAATAATACAGATATTAAATCCTTTGACTCAATACACAACAATTACCCCCCCCAAAAATACCACCACTTAACACCAGCAAAAAATAAATCAATCAATAATCCAAGGTCAGCTGATGTACTTTGTTTTTAAAATAATAATTGTTGAAAGCAACTGTAAAACAGACAAATTCATTTTTATCGATTTCGCTTGTGAATTCATTACCAACAAATATTCTCTAGCTGACAAACACCGTGAAACAGACAAAATCAAGACCTAGTCTTGCAATAATAAAATCTAGGGATAAAATCCAACATAGACTGGCATGGATAAAAGCCCCAGCTAACAACACTCATCTGCATTTTTAACAAAACATAAAAGTGGCTGAATTTCCTCTTGGATTTATGCTAAAATACTCTTTTAACATCCTTAAGATATCAATGACTTCCCTTCTTCTCTTCCCATGGTTCATTTTAGATATCATAAATCCCTGCATACAGTGGTACCTCAGGTTACATACACTTCAGGTTACAGATGCTTCAGGTTACAGACTCCGCTAACCCAGAAATAGTGCTTCAGGTTAAGAACTTTGCTTCAGGATAAGAACAGAAATTGGGCTCCAGCGGTGCGGCGGCAGCAGGAGGCCCCATTAGCTAAAGTGGTGCTTCAGGTTAAGAACAGTTTCAGGTTAAGAACAGACCTCCGGAACGAATTACGGTATTCTTTTTTTTGGAGGGATGTTTTAAATGTACACTGTTGTAAAGAGCCACAGTATGCATCTTGTAATTCAAAAAATAAAGCAATCCCTCTCAGGCTCCGCCCACCAACAAGGGGAGGAGCCTACAGTCACATGAGCAGGAAAGCAAATCTTACTTAGCTCCTGTCCTCGTACAGTGTGGAAATAAAGCATGTGAAGGCCGTCTCCCACTGCACAAACCTGATGCCAAGCTACCCAGCGTGCTGAGAGGAAGGTGACTGACTTGTGGCAAGGCTAGGGTGAGTTCGTATTGCGGCAAGCTATAGCTTTGAAACACAACCCCATTTTTTAGAGTTTGGGCAAATGGCATCAGGACTTAATAAGCCGGGATGTGAAGAAGACTTTTGTGCGCAGACACAGGCCCTTCAAGAAAGCGAGCCAAGCAGGGAGTCTCCACCAGGTTCCCATTTTCATCCGAAGCAGGAAGCTGTGGTTAAAATGGCTCCGCAGCAGTTGAAAATAATAACAAAACTTCAGTTAAAAACCACTGGTATACTCATACATGTGTGTGTGTCATAGCCATGGAGAAGAAGGAAGATCTAAATCATCCTGTTGTGGCAAGACCACCTGGAAGAATTTTACCCTCATGATTTCTATATAATCATATATCCATATATAACCATATATCCTAGAGATGATTTTTATATATCCATGTATCCTTGTTGTTGTTGTTTAGTCGTTTAGTCGTGTCCGACTCTTCGTGACCCCATGGACCAGAGCATGCCAGGCACTCCTGTCTTCCACTGCCTCCCACAGATTGGTCAAACTCATGCTGGTAGCTTTGAGAACACAGTCCAACCATCTTGTCCTCAGTCGTCCCCTTCTCCTTGTGCCCTCCATCTTTCCCAACATCAGGGTCTTTTCCAGGGAGTCTTCTCTTCTCATGAGGTGGCCAAAGTATTGGAGCCTCAGCTTCAGGATCTGTCCTTCCAGTGAGCACTCAGGGCTGATTTCCTTCAGAATGGAGAGGTTTGATCTTCTTGCAGTCCATGGGACTCTCAAGAGCCTTGTCGTACTCCTTTCCCAATTTTGAACCAATCAGTTGTTCCAAATCCAGTTCTGACTGGAGCTTCTTGTCCCACATAGAGATTTCTCAGGAGACAGATGAGGTGATCAGGCACTCCCATTTCTTTAAGAGCTTGCCATAGTATCCTAATGATGTTTAAAATCACTAAGGCTTCAGCAGAGCAAAAAGTGCTTAAATCTCAAGAAACCAAAGTTTCCCCTTTGCCCTCTTTCTCTCTGCCCTGCTACTGTGCTTGAAGGAAACAATAAATCTGGTGTGCTGGCATTTTTCTAGACTGCTTCTCATGTTCACGAGATGGGGTGGGGGAGTGGTATAGGAAAGAGCAACCACCACAATGCAGTGTTCTAAGTCGATAACAGATGGTGGGGGTTATTCAGGCTTCAATGGTCAAATAGATTTCTTTTCCTCTTTATTGCTGAAAATTGACGCACCATTTGAGAAAAGCAGAAGTATTCTTTACATGGTCAGAAGAAGAGCTTGTGCGCGCTCATTGGTTTGATTTTTGCTGCAACATACGACTATGTCATGTTTTATGCTATTTGTAAAGGTAAAGGTAAAGGGACCCCTGACCATTAGGTCCAGTTGTGGCCAACTCTGGGGTTGCGGCGCTCATCTCGCTTTACTGGCCGAGGGAGCCGGCGTACAGCTTCCGAGTCATGTGGCCAGCATGACTAAGCCGCTTCTGGTGAACCAGAGCAGCACACGGAAACGCTGTTTACCTTCCTGCCGGAGCGGTACCTATTTATCTACTTGCACTTTTGACGTGCTTTCGAACTGCTAGGTTGGCAGGAGCAGGGACCAAGCAATGGGAGCTCACCCTGTTGCGGGGATTCGAACCACCAACCTTCTGATCGGCAAGTCCTAGGCTCTGTGGTTTAACCCACAGCACCACCCGCGTCCCTTATGCTGTTTGTACTCAGGTATAAAACCCCAATGCACAGGGGTTTCGGCGTCCAGGCTCTGGAAACAATTCCACTGGGTCTTTATTGCTCAGCAATAAACTTTGCTTTCTTTTTCTCGACTGCTGCGTCTGTCGATTCTTGGACACATTTTGAGTGGGCACCAGGTATTCCTTATATACTTGCAACATTGTGATGGCTTTTTTGGTAGAGCATCTCAGGGTCATGGGTTAGAGCCTCACTTGGGGCAAAAGATTTCTGCATTGCAAGGGGTTGGACTAAATGACAGCCGGGGTCCCTTCCAACTGTACAATTCTATGATTCTATAAAGCAAGACTTGTTTCAGGGCCTGAGGACTTGGATGATGGACTCAAGGGCATCCTGATCAAATTTGCAGATGACACCAAACTGGGAGGGGTGGCTAACACCCCAGAGGACAGGATCACACTTCAAAACGACCTTGACAGATTAGAGAACTGGGCCAAAACAAACAAGATGAATTTTAACAGGGAGAAATGTAAAGTATTGCACTTGGGCAAAAAAAATGAGAGGCACAAATACAAGATGGGTGACACCTGGCTTGAGAGCAGTACATGTGAAAAGGATCTAGGAGTCTTGGTTGACCACAAACTTGACATGAGCCAACAGTGTGACGCGGCAGCTAAAACAGCCAATGCAATTCTGGGCTGCATCAATAGGAGTATAGCATCTAGATCAAGGGAAGTAATAGTGCCACTGTATTCTGCTCTGGTCAGACCTCACCTGGAGTACTGTGTCCAGTTCTGGGCACCACAGTTCAAGAAGGACACTGACAAACTGGAACGCGTCCAGAGGAGGGCAACCAAAATGTTCAAAGGCCTGGAAACGATGCCTTATGAGGAACGGCTAAGGGAGCTGGGCATGTTTAGCCTGGAGAAGAGGAGGTTAAGGGGTGATATGATAGCCATGTTCAAATATATAAAAGGATGTCACATAGAGGAGGGAGAAAGGTTGTTTTCTGCTGCTCCAGAGAAGCGGACACGGAGCAATGGTTCCAAACTACAAGAAAAAAGATTCCACCTAAACATTAGGAAGAACTTCCTGACAGTAAGAGCTGTTCGACAGTGGAATTTGCTGCCAAGGTGTGTGGTGGAGTCTCCTTCTTTGGAGGTCTTTAAACAGAGGCTTGACAACCATATGTCAGGAGTGCTCTGATGGTGTTTCCTGCTTGGCAGGGGGTTGGACTCGATGGCCCTTGTGGTCTCTTCCAGCTCTATGATTCTATTATTCTATCATTCTAGGACACATCCACACCATACATTTAAAGCACTGTGATACCATTATAACAGCCATAGCTACCTCCACCCCATAGAATCCTGAGAACTGTCATTTGTTATGGGTGCTGAGAGTCTATTCCCTCTCTCCAAGCTACAGTTCCCAAAGTGCTTTGACAATCAACCCCTCTTTAAAGGGAACTCTGAGATTTGTAGCTCAGAGAGGAGTCTCCTAACATCTCTCAGGGATTTATGACAGTCAAACCTCGGCTCCTGAACGGCTCTGTTTTCGGACGATTCAGCTCCCAGATGCCCAAAACCTGGAAGTAAACATTCCAGTTTTCGAATGTTTTTTGGAAGCCGAACGTCCGATGTCGCTTCCGCTGAGTGCTGGAAGCTCTTGCGACCAATAGGAAGCCACGATTCCGTTGTCGAACGTTTTGGAAGCCAAACGGGCTTCTGGAACGGATTACATTCCACAACTGAGGTTTGCCTGTATTATTATTATTTTAGAAATCATACCACCATTCACCCGAAGATCTCAGGGCGGTTCACAGCATAAAGAAGCGATAAATAATAGTAATAACTTCTGCCTGTCACATGGCTGCAAAAGGCAGAGGAGCCCCCCTCCAGAGAAGAAAGAAAAAGTTGGCAACTGTTTATTTGCTTTGCTCTTAATTCTTGCACTCAACATATACAGCCACAACCAGATGGTTGGCTACTCTCCCCCGGGAATGTTCTCCTGGCACCTTCATTATACACCTTTAGGCACCAGGAGAAAGTATTCCTTTTCTTCCAGGCTGATTGACATCCAACGCCCTTAAATGGATTACGGGAGAGGGATTATTGGTTTGTTTTTGTTCTTATGTTTATTATTTATTATTTAGCATGGAGTTTTTTGTATTGTAATTTCATGTTGTGAACCCCCTGAGTTCTATGGATGAAGTTGTTGTTGTTGTTTCTGACCCTTCATGACCCCCTGGACCAGAGCATGCCAGGCACTTCTGTCTTCCACTGCCTCCCGCAGTTTGGTCAAACTCATGCTGGTAGCTTCGAGAATACTGTCCCACCATCTCGTCCTCTGTCGTCCCCTTCTCCTTGCGCCCTCCATCTTTCCCAACATCAAGGTCTTTTCCAGGGAGCCTTCTGTTCTCATGAGGTGGCCAAAGTACTGGAACCTCAGCTTCACGATCTATCCTTCCAGTGAGCCCTTCATGGATCACTGTCTTCCCGTGGCGAAGGGGCTTGAATAACTCAGAGAAGCTATGAACTATGCCGTGCAGGGCCACCGAAGATGGACAGGTCATAGTGGAGAGTCTTGATCCAACGTGATCCACCTGGAGGAGGAACCGGCAAGCCACTCCAGTATCCCTGCCAAGAAAACTCCATGGACAAAGACAACGGGCCTGGATGAAGGGCGGTATACAAATTCGATGATAATGATGATGAGCTCTCCATGGCCACAGGAGGGCCCTGGGCATAGCTGTCAACTTTCCCCTTTTCTCGCGAGGAATCCTATTGGGAATAAGGGAATTTCTCTTTAACAAAAAGGGGAAACGTTGACAGCTATGGCCCTGGGTAGTCCTGGCAGAGGGGAAGCAGAAGCCACGGATTCCTCTCCTTATTGCTCTGCTCGCTTCGCAGGGCAGCCGGGTTTTGTCCCCGGGCGCTGCCCGTGTGAACGGTGAGCTCAGCCCGCGCCTCCGCCCGTCCCGGATCCCTGGACCCCGAGGGGCGCGGGAGACAGGCAGCGGGGAAAGAGGTCTCCTTTCCTTGAGCGGCGCGAAGCCGCGTCTACACGGCGCCCCTTTAACCCGGTTTCAAACCGGTTTCCTGAAAAGGAACCAAACTCCAGATGCGGGGCGAGGAGACGGACAAGAAGTAAAGAAACTACAAATGAAAACAAAAGCCCCCTGCTTTGAAGGTTTCATCCCCCACTGACTCTTCTCTGCAAAACTGGTCTCTGCTCCAGGCGCTTCTGCTCCGATCCCTTTGCAAAGCTCGCCGCGTCCATCGCCTCGCAAGGAACCCTGGGAGTTGTAGTCCCGGAGGCCGCGCGGAGAATGGCCGCGCCGGGCCTGCCGCCCTACAACTCCCAGGGTTCCGCGGGAGGGGAAGCGAGTGGGTGGCTAACCGGTTTAAGTTAGCAATGCAGACGTTCCTCCCAAAGACTCGGGGATTAGAGAAGCTAGGCTCCGCTGGAGCTGCTCCGGCAGATTTGCAGAATTAGTAGTATTATATTTATATTTATATTATTGATTTTTCCCTCCCGCTTTCCTGCACAAGAAAGGATCTTCTAGCCTGCGGGCGGGGGAAGAAGAGAGGGGTGCACTTTGCACATGCTCAGAGGCATTCTCTTCAACGATTTCCGCCTTCCCCCGCCCCCAGCCCTAGGTGGGTGTGGGAGGGGGCGGGCTGGTGGGTGGGCGATCCTTGCAGGAAAGGGTAGCGGGGCGCGCTTTGCACATGCTCAGAAGGAGCCTGGCCTTCCCTGTTGCATCACCCTCCGCCTGCCGGAGGGACTTCTCGGCGCCTTCAGACGAGCTTCGCTTCGCCATCCGTTTCCGTAGGTTGGAGTGCGGGGGGGGGGGGGAAAGGGAAGACTTTTTGCACATGCTCTAAAGCATTTTTTAATAATAATAATAATAGTAGTAATAGTAATAAACTCCTTCCGCCTCCGCCCGCAGACACCTTTTATTTTCCCTGAATTTTTTTTTTTGGGGGGGCGAGTTGAAGTTAGGTTGTGCTTGCTTCCCGGGGAGAGCTGGGTGGTGCTACGATTTGCACTCTGCACGTGCTCAGGGGCTCGGCGCTGCAGCACGTGGGGCCTAGCGCTCTTGACCGAAGCGATTGCTCCTCCTGATTTTTCTCCTGATGCGGAAGGAGATCGAGAAGCAAATGTTCTACGATGGAGCTTTGGTAGCGCTGCAAACTTGAACTCACGACTTTTCTGCGCCCCCAGAGAGAGAGATCCGGGTTGCTTGCTTGCTTTTTCTCCCACCGCACCCTGCTTTCCCTTTCAATCATTTAAAAAAAATAATTAAAACTCCCTTTTCTTTTCTTTTCTTTTCCTCTCCTCTTCCCCTCCCCCACTAGGAGCACAAAATTTCCGCCATCACCCCAGCTTTACCATGGACACCGGAGTTGAAAAGGGTGCAGAAGAGAAAATTCAGGTAGGAATTATCAGGGAAGAAAGGGGAGCGTGCAAATGTCCACATTCAACAAAGATCATTAACTTTAAATTTTTTTTAAAAAGCTGTATTAATTGGTCTGGATTAGAGCGTTGCTTTTGAATGGAGGAGTTTGCAGGTTCAAACCAGTTGCATGGGTGTAGCCAAGGCAAGGCGGGGGAGCATCTGCCCCCCCAAAAGAAATCAATTTTTTAAAAAATCAATACAGATCTGAGGTGCTGCTCCCACTTTTTATAGGGAAGGAAGGCAAATTACTGGCAGAGAACCGGCTTTTTATGCAGAAGGACCCAGGTCCAAACACCAGTGGCATTTCCAGGTAGAATCATAGAGTTGGAAGGGACCCTGAGGGTCATCTAGTCTCCAACCCCCTGCAATGCAGTAATCTTTTGCCCAATGTGGAACTCGAACTCACAACCCTGAGATAAGAGTCTCCTGCTGTACCGGCTGAGCTATCCCAACTGGTAGGACTCTGGAAGGTGGTGGCGGTCTCCTGCCTGACAGTCTGGAAACCTGCTGCCAGTCTGTGTTGACATTACTGAGCTAGATGGACCAAAAGTCTGATTCAATATATGGCAGCTCCCTTTGTTCCTAATTATCTGAGGACAGGCTGTAGCTCAATGGGAGAATGCTTTGTCCCAGGTTCAATCACTGAAATCTCTTAAGTATTTTTTTAAAAAATAAAAAGAGCATCTGGCTGCTGTGAGAAAAGGGTGCTAAACTTTATCCAATAGCTGAGCCTTTCTTATGTTTTAAAACAGTGGTTCTTCAAACTTTTTTCTCCAGGCCACATTTTCAGAATAAAAAATGTGCTCAGACCACACCACATTTTTATTTGATAAGAAATACTTTGGAAAGCAAAGGGACGTGGGTGGCGCTGTGGGTTAAACCACAGAGCCTAGGACTTGCTGATCAGAAGCTTGGCGGTTTGAATCCCCGTGACGGGGTGAGCTCCCGTTGCTCGGTCCCTGCTCCTGCCAACCTAGCAGTTTGAAAGCACGGCAAAGTGCAAGTAGATAAATAGGTACCGCTCCGGCAGATAACTGTTTCTGTGCGCTGCCCTGGTTCACCAGAAGCGGCTTAAGTCATGCTGGCCACATGACCTGGAAGCTGTACGCCGGCTCCCTCAGCCAGTAAAGCAAGATGAGCACCGCAACCCCAGAATGGGTCACGACTAGACCTAACGGTCAGGGGTCCCTTTACCTTTGACCTTACTTTGGAAAGCAAAAAGAAACAACACCTTGCAGCGCTTGATTTATAACGTCGAATAAAATTACTGTAGTTTATAATGTAATCGTGCGACACTTAGAAACTGTAAAAGAATGCATCCGCATAGCAACAGGAATTATAAACGAGCCTCGTACCTTAAGTATGTATACAAACTCAATGAGTCGTGAGCTTGCAGCATCACTCGATGCTGCTGCTCGCATTTTGAAAAAAATATCTGGACATACTCTGCAAATAAATAAAATCATTTTGATGCTATACTACGCTGAAATGTTTAAATGTTTCTTGGTGGTTCACAAACTGCACCTGGTTCAGAGCCTGGCAGCCAGGTTACAAGTTGGTCTGGGCACACAATGCCAATCCTGGCCCAACTGCACCGGCTACCAGTTAGTTTCAAAGTGCTGGTTTTGACCCATAAAGCCTTATGTGGATCAGGATCCCAATACAGAGGTGCCTCGCAAGACGAAAATAATTCGTTCCGCAAGTTGCTTCGTCTTGCGATTTTTTTCGTCTTGCGGAGCACGGATTCCCCGGGTATTAACGGTTTTACGAAAAAGGAAGCAAACCCGCAAGACATTTTCGTCTTGCAAAGCAAGCCCATAGGGACATTCGTCTTGCGAAGCACCTCGAAAAACGGAAAACTTTCATCTAGCAAGTTTTTCGTCTTGCGAGGCATTCGTCTTGCAGGGCACCACTGTACCTCGACCGGGACATTCGCAGGGAAACCAAAATGCTTGTTTACAAAGCTATTGTACCACCAGCCTTACTGTACGCTTGTGAAACATGGGCCACTTATAAACACCATCTCTAACTCCTCAAAAGATTCCATCAAGGGTGTCTCTGAAATTTTTTTGCATATCACTTGGGAAGACAGGTGAACAAATGCCAGTGCACTGGAAGAAGCAAAGATCACCAGTGTTGAGGCAATGATTCTTCAACATCAACTTCGTTGGACAGGTCATGTTGTGCGGATGCCTGATTATCGTCTTCCAAAGCAACTACTCTTATTCCGAACTTAAAAATGGAAAGTGTAATGCTGGTGGTCAGCAAAAGAGGTTCAAAGACTCTCTGAAGAAAAGTCTTTAAAAATGTAGTATAAACACCGACAACTGGGAAACACTGGCCTGCGAGCGCTCTAATTGGAGAACAGCCTTTACCAAAGGTGTCATGGGCTTTGAAGACGCTCGAACTCAGGATGAAATGGAGAAATGTGCTAAGAGGGAGGCATGCTTGGCAAATCCACACCGTGATCAACTCCCACCCTGAAACCTCTGTCCCCACTGTGGAAGGACATGTGGATCCAGAATCGGCCTCCACAGTCACTTACAGATTCACTGTTAAAGCCATATTCATGGAAGACAATCTTACTTGGCTATGAGTGATTGCCAAAGAAGAAGAAGAGAAGGCCTTGAGGACTGCCTCTCTCCATTTGAACCTTCCTGCAAACCCTGGGATCATCATCCATGTGGGAAATCTGCAAGATGGAAACACGAGAAACAGGCCTTTTCAGTGGTGGCTCCCAGTTTGGGGAATCCTCCCCTCAGGGACTCTCGCCTGCAGCCCTCTTTGTCGAGTTTTAGACTCCAAACAAAAAAAAAATTCTCTTCAGCTGGGTTTTTGACCCTAAGTCTGAAAGGTTTTTAAGTATTTGTGGCTTTTCTAGGGCAGGGTCTGCTAGGCCCTGTGATTATTTGTACAGAAGGTGTGCATTTGTTTTTATTGACTATGTTTATTGTAATTGTTTTTGATATTTCTTCTTTTGTGTCTGTAAGTTGCTTTGAGCTGTTTTTATGAGTGAAGCGATTAGTAAGTATTAATAATGCCTGAGGAAGTACCATCCACCTTGGGCCCATAAAAAGCAAGTTGAGACTTTTGTGGGTAAGCTGAGAGCCTTTTTGGACCCTGGGAGATAACCTGGTGTGTCAGAAGGAAAATTAATTGAGATATATATAGTAACTTTGTATTAAGGTAACTTTTTTATATGTAACTATATTTTGCAATATTTTATTTAAGTTGTTGTTGTTTCAGTTTTCTGTATACCACTTAGAGATATTTTTAATATATTAAGTGGTATAGAAATTAAATGATGATAATAATATTTTCAAATGCAGCAAGGGTTGGGCCTTATCTCAAGTACAATTAAATTTATTAAAACAGGAATAAAATACATGTTTCTATTTTTGTAATGTCCTTTGGAGACTGGCCAGACCCGTGTACCAGACCAGTACATCACTACTCCCTGTTCCTTATCTTGAAACAATGCGTTTAGCGTCTCCTGTTATAAAAATAAAACTTTGAATTGGTCCAACTTAATCAGTCTTCTAGATTAGTCAAACAAGTTGTGTTCACAGCAAATGCTGTTTTTAGCACTGATGCTTTTAGTATGCCCAGATGCGAACCAAGCACATTCTTGGTTTTGGTAATATGTCTTACATAACTTCTATCCGAATATACTTTTTAAAAAGCAGCAGTTGTTTGCTGTTTGATATAGTTTTATTAGATGTTGCTGAAATGGTTTTGCTTTAATGATAGTAAGCTATGTTGTATCAAAATTGTTGCAGAAGTTGCAATGCATGTATTTTGGGCATACGATTTATCAAATCCTTTCATGTGGTTGGATATCTGTGGAATGTAATCTTGCTTTTCTTTGATAATGGCGGGGGGAGTCTCCTCCCAAGGAAAAAAATGGCTACAAATATCCCTTCATTTGAGCATCTCTCATCCCTTTTCCTTGTACAATTCTAGCTTTGCTGATTCTGGTAATTATGATTTAATTTCTCAACTCTGCTTCAAATCAATATTTTAGATTTGTAGTAATATTCATAACAATACTTTTATTTTTGTACGGCTTTTATGCCGTTAGCCTCATTTTATCTTCTTTTCTGTAGTGCTTAAGTTCTGCATGGTGGTTGTGGGGAGAGAATGGGTGAGGACAGAATGGTCCCTGAGCTTTTCGGAGGAAGGAAGGGATAACTGTCAGCTTCCTCCCGCCCCAGTTTATTATTTTCTTTATATAAAATATTTATATACCATTGTATCATACAAACACACCACTGCGGCTTACAACTTTATAAAAATAAAAAAACGGAGTAAAATAATAAAAGTAAACATCAATAGACAGATGGCTACATGGCAAGCAAAATAGTGTTTGATATTGAACACGGACTCTGGGGGTTGGTCTTGTTTTTATTATTATTAATTGAGTTTGTATACCGCCCTATACCAAGAGGTCTCAGGATGGTTCACATAAAAGATATATATGAGCATACAGACAGTAAGGGTGGTAATAGGATGCCAGAGGGGAACTTATTTTTGGAAATAAGTTATTGAGATTATTAGAAATGCACCACTCAGTCTACAGTGGTGCCCCGCAAGACGAATGCCTCGCAAGATGGAAAACTCGCTAGACGAAAGAGTTTTCCGTTTTGGAGGCGCTTCGCAAAACAAATTTCCTATGGGCTTGCTTCTTGCGAGTTCCTGCGGGTTCCCCCCCCCCTTTTCTAAGCCGATAAGCCGCTAATAGCGCTAATCCGCTAAGCCGTCAATGGGCTTGCTTTGCAAGACGAAAAAACCGCTATACGAAGAGCCTCACGGAACGGATTAATTTCGTCTTGCGAGGCACCACTGTATTACAGTTATAGGAAAGAAGAGGTTAGTATTCCCCTCGATAAAGATGGAAGATCTCATAGTGACAAAAGTCACTATGCATGCACTAATGCACTAATACATGCACATGATTTAAGCCACAGGGGTCAGCAAACCTTTTCAGTCCACTGTCCCTCAGACCTTGTGGGGGGCCGGACTATATTTTGAAAAGAAAAGAAAAAAAGGAACGAATTTCTATGCCCCACAAATAACTCAGATATGCATTTTAAATAAAAGGACCCATTCTAATCATGTAGAAACATGCTGATTCCCAGACCGTCCGCGGGCCAGATTGAGAAGGCGATTGGGCCGGATGCGGCCCCTGGGCCTTAGTTTGCCTACCCATGATTTAAGGCCTTGCCACATAATTTGTGGCCTTTAATCAGTTGGGAAGAAGCCGTAGCACAGAGCAAATGTTTCAAAGGTAGAAATGTCCAGGTTCAGTTCCTGGCATCTTGAAGCAAATCAGCAAGCAGGTAACGTTTCTCTTTCTTCAGGTGGTGCCGAAGGAACGCCTCACGCTCCTTAAGCAAAAGAGAGGAGACCGTGAAGCTCAGCCTGAGAAGCCAGCGGACAGCAAGAAGATGCTGACTGAAGAGAAAGTTGAAGCATCAGCTGCCACTGAGGAGCTAAAGGTTAGGAACATCCTCTCCTGTTTTCCTAGGGCTCCGTAAGACCTTGGCGTGCTGCACAAAAAAATTTAGGAGATTATCTCTATGATGTTAGGGTGCCAAAAGGCAAGAAAAAGATCTGAAAGCCTTTATGAGGTGTAGTTCAATTGGCAGAACATCTCTTGTACGTTCCTGGGTTCAATCCTCAACATCTCCAAAAAGAACTGGGAATGTTCCCGGCCTGAGACACTGCCATTTAAGTGTAGACAGTCCTGAGGTGGCTGGCCCAATGTCCTGATTCGGTATGAGGCAGCTTTCTGTAACTCTGGCAAATATTTCCACCTCTGCACCAGTGTTAGTGTTGCAAGTATATATGGAATACCTGTTGCCCACTCAAATTGTGCCCAAGAATCGACAGATGCAGCAGTGGAGAAAAAGAAGGCAAAGTTTATTGCTGAGCAATAAAGACCCAGTGGAATAGTTTCCAGAGCATGGGCGCCGAAGCCCCTGTGCATTGAGGTTTTATACCTGAGTACAAACAGCATAAAACATGACATAGTCGTATGTTGCAGCAAAAATCGAACCAATGAGCGTGCACAAGCTCTTCCTCTGCCCATGTAAAGAATACTTCTGCTTTCCTCTGATGGTGCGTCAATTTGCCCTTTACCCTAATTTTCAGCAATAAAGAGGAAAAGAAACCTATTTGACCATTGAAACCTGAATAACCCCCACCATCTGTTATTGACTTAGAACATTGCATTGTGGCTGACTGTTTTTTCCTGTTCCCTAACTCAGAGTCGGTCACGACTGGACCTAATGGTCAGTGGTCCCTTTACCTTTACCTAACTCAGCCCCATCTTGTGAGCCTGAGAAGCTGTCTGGAGAAAGATCCCTATAGAAAAATGCCAAAACATCAGATTTATTGGTTCCTTCAAGCACAGTAGCAGGGCAGAGGGCAACTTTTGGATTTTTAAGATCTAAGCACTTTAGTTCTGCTGAAGCTTTAGCGATTCAAACCTCATTAGGATACATGGATATATAAAAATCATCATTAGGATATATGGCTATATATGGATATATGATCAGTTACAGATAGGTAGCCGTGTTGGTCTGCCATAGTCAAAACAAAATAAAAAAATTCCTTCCAGTAGCACCTTAAAGACCAACTAAGTTAGTTCTTGGTATGAGCTTTTGTGTGCATGCACACTTCTTCAGATATATGATTATATAGAAATCATAAGGGTAAAATTCTCCCAGGTGGTCTTGCCACATTAGAAAACTCAAATATATAAGCTAGGCGTCAAACGGCTCCTTAAAAACCAGGGTTACAGTTGCCAAAACAGAATGCCTAGGTGCCATTTCTGGATCAGGCGGCTCGACAGTTGTATTTTTCAATGCAACTTTTGCCTTCCTGAAATTCATCCCAATTGTGCAGATAAAATATAGCAGATATAATCCTACAGGATGTGAAAACGGTCAAGATCCAATGATCCCCAGGCATGCACCTCCAGATGGTGGAGACATCAGGCGCCATCCTGGCACCTGGGAATCTTTATTTGGTTGCAAGTGGCCAATAACCAGGTGCAAAATGCGCCTGGAGAATTTCAAACGCTTCTTTGCACCAATGTGGCTGGTTCCAGAGATAACTGGAAAAGGACCTGTAGCTGGTTTTCCTCACCCCAGTTAGGCACAATTCAGCTTCTTGGAATGGAAATGAAAGGTATCTTCCTATTTGTGACGTCCTTCAGAGGCAAGGCAGACCGCCATACCAGACTGGTTCTCCACCACTTCCCCATCTTGAACCAAGGCACTTATGTCTCATCTCCTCCTTTAAAAAGAAAGCCTAGAATAGAGCTTTATAGATTACTTAGTTGTCTTCACAGCAGATGCTATTTTTAGCGTTGATATTTTTGGCATGCTCAGATGTGAGCCAAGCACATTCTTGTGTAATTTAGGATTTGATAATGCGTCCACGTAACCTCTGTCCAGATACACTTTATAAAAATAGCAGTTGTTTGCATTTGATGTCGTTTTATTAGTCGTTGCTAAAATTATTTGGTCTGAGGGTAGCAAACTGTTTCATCAGAATTCTTGCAGAAGTTGCTTATGATTTATCAACTCTTGCAGCAGTATAGAGGGAACTTTAGAAATCGGAACATAAGCCTAACAACCAGTTAAACCAGTAAACGATGCCTATAAGCCCTTCGGATGCTGTTGGACTCCCATCAGCCACCCAGCTAGCACGGCCATGGATGATGGGACTTGTAGTCCAGGAACTTCTGAAGGGCAACAGGTTCCACATCTGTGAAGTAAGAGATAAAACCTAGCCTAGCCACATCTGGAATGTTCCTCATCCCTTGTGTAAGCTGTTAAATGTAATAATACTGTAAAAAGAAAGAAAAAAACCCATAAAACTGGTCTGAGGTGCGAGTGGTTCTATCTGGTGGTTTGTTTCAGACAGTGGACCATTTTTCTGGGCTTATCAGCCAGCTTGTGTCTGATTTCCAAACTACTCAAAGTACATCTACTGCAAGATGCCGAGGTACATGTACATCGAGATGAGGTGCTGGCCTGTGGATTGTATAAACCATGGTTTCCTGTTACACCCATACCAGGAAACTGATTTAATCCCCGGTTATGAAACCAGGACTGATTTCTAACTAGTAATTCAGCCACGTGCCCAGTAAACCATGGTTTCTGTCAGAGAAGGTGGAGCCTGTGACCGACGCTTGCACAAATGGCAGACAGAATAATGTAAGCCGGATTCATAAGGGAACACTCCATGATGACCCAACTGCTGTTGTTTGCTGAAACCTTTTTAAACCACAGAAACTGCCGTGGTGATCAGGAATGTTATTCCAAATCAGATCCTAAAGGTTTCATTCTTTCTCCTTCCCATCCCCCATTTTCAGCACAAGAAATTGGAGGAGAGTCTCAGTGATCCATTAGACTTCGTAAGCGAGAAGGTTAAAGGGGACAGCAGCAGCGACGAACTGATGATTGAGGATGCTATGGAAGAGGAATGCGGAAACAGCAATGAGGTACAGCCAGAGGGGTGGTTTTTCTTTAGGGTTGTGGCTAAATGTTCCTGGAAATACAGGCAGAAATATTTTCCTGGAAATAAAGGAGGAAAAAGTATTCAGTAGTCCTTCCAAGACCACCAGCAATTTTCAAGTGGTCCGCTGGGGAGAGGGGGCAGGAAGTTTGGGAATTTTGTTTGTCAGTGTTGACGCCTTGAATTGGGCTTCGTAACTGGCAAGCAGTTGCAGGAATAAGCCATGATACAATCAGTGCAATCCCTGTTAAGGCTTCTGCACATATCACCACTATAGGCCATGAGTTTGATGGCACAATGATTTTTAATCTCCTACTAAACCAGCATCCCAAGGCCCTTTGCACGGAAGAGAATACAACAAATGCTTTTAAAACAAGACCAAAGCCCTAACAAGTGGCCGCTCGTGGTGAACACCCATTTAGCCTGCTGGGAAATACTCTTGGAACCAAAATGAGATTTGATCGCTTCCAGGAAGTGGGTGCTTGTTGTATCTCGACCAGAGTGCTATTCCACAGAACAGGGGTTGCCACGCTAAAAGCCCTGTGCCAGGTTACTCCTGAGGCCTTTGGGAATTTTAGGATAAACATTCCTGCAGACTGCAGCATGATCTAGGTAAAGGTAAAGGGACCCCTGACCATTAGGTCCAGTTGTGGCGCTCATCTCACTTTACTGGCCGAGGGAGCCGGCGTACAGCTTCCAGGTCATGTAGCCAGCATGACTAAGCCGCTTCTGGTGAACCAGAGCAGCGCACGGAAACGCCGTTTACCTTCCCGCTGGAGCGGTACCTATTTATCTACTTGCACTTTGACGTGCTTTTGAACTGCTAGGTTGGCAGGAGCAGGGACCGAGCAACGGGAGCTCACCCCGTTGCAGGGATTTGAACCGCCGACCTTCTGATTGGCAAGTCCTAGGCTCTGTGGTTTAACCCACAGCGCCACCCGCGTCCCTGCAGCATGATCTACTTGGGTGTAAAAGGGATAAGGCAGTTTCCCAAGTAAAGTGGTCCTGAGCTGTATGAGGGTCTTCTATGTTAGTACCAACACGTATACAGTCATACCTTGGAAGTCGAACGGAATCCGTTCCGGAAGTCCGTTTGACTTCCAAAACGTTCAGAAACCAAAGCGTGGCTTCTGATTGGCTGCAGGAAGGTCCTGCAGCCAATCGGAAGCCCCTTCGGACATTTGGGTTCCAAAGAGCGTTCACAAACCGGAACACTCACTTCCGGGTTTGCGGCGTTTGGGAGCCACAACGTCTGAGTACCATGGCATTCGGGATCCAAGGTACAACTGTATATCACAGCTGAAGTGGCTGAAAATGTGGATAGATTTCGTGGCTAGATTGGGATGAAACTTGAAGAGAGACACTAGGAGAGTGTCTGGCCACATGAATTCTTAATCTTCATAGTAACTGGAGCTGCAAATTTCTTTAAAAAGGAAATACTCAAAAGGAGGAAGCAGCGGCTGTTGGTTTCTGTTGATCTTAGTAATTTTATTCATTGGAAGGTGTTGCCGGATTCCGAAGCGATGGACCTGAGGAAAGAGAAGAAGGAAGAGGATGGAGAAGAAGGAAACAGCAGTGAGGAGATAGTGGTAAGGTTTTTTGGGGGGTAGAGTTCAGTGTAGGGTAAGCAGACTCAATAGTTGACACGGGTGGGCAGATTCCTTATTGACCCAAAACACGGAGCCAAGCCGGCTATCATAAATTGCAGGGATTGCCAGCATATTGCCCAAGGATGCCAGCATGCCTGCCAGTACCTCCAGCAGTGGCACCTGCAAAAAACCTTTGTAAATATCCCCTGAAAAATCCACAATGTACAGGAGACCCTTTGCTCTTCTTGCCAAATTCCTGTTGCACTGCCTCAGCTTCTCCTAAATGAAAAACTCCCTCTTAAATGTGCCCACGTTTCATTGGATGAGAGGACTGGGCTCCTTCCCTTCTGCGCTGAACAGGGGAGAGGTGCAAAGAGTTGATGTGGGTGCCTCTTCCCCCATTGATTGGGGGGCATGCCCACATCATCTTGGGGTCCTGTTTCTTTTTCTTTTTTGCTCATCAGTGTTACACCACGCCACCATGGCGGCCATTTTGTGACTGGTGCCCCCGGCACTTTCTCAACCTCTCTAATATTTATATATTATCTATATAGTTTTAAAAAGGTAAAGAAAATGTGTTACATTTGCAGTAACTGTCCAGTGTCTGTGAGTTCCACAGCTGCTGTCCATTTTTATTAGCTCCTTTTTCCAAACAAACATTAAAAACAAGTGCAAGAGAACAATCTAAATTTTTCACCCAGGACCTCCGTACAGACTCGTGCCCCGGGAAGTCACTTTGGTACTGCACCCCTGGAGGTGCTCTCCATTGCCCCTTGGGGCAGAGGCCAACAACCTGCTGCCTGTTGTTCTTGCTGGGCTCTCATTTTTTGTAAGAAAATGAACAATTTTTCCCTGTACAGCTCATGGTTTGTGCCTTTCTCTCTCTCTCTCTCTCTCTCTCTCTCTCTCTCTCTCCCTCCGCCAACACTTTTCCTTTGTAGGATTCAGGAAGCATTGAAATCAGGTAAGAATCCACCTGCTTTAGGGCTTTTTTCCCAGAGGTGGGGGTAGGAATCATCATACTTGTGTACATCAGACGCCCCATCCGTACCATACATTCAAAGCAGTAATGTACCAATTTACACAGCCACGGCTTCTCCCAAAGAATCCTGGGAAGTGAAATTAATGGGCCTACAATCTCCATGTCCATTAAGAGCCAGCATAGGGTGTTGAGGCCTGGGAAATCATGGTCGAGTCGTAAGATAAGAACGACCTACAACCTTCCAGATGTTGCTGGAATCTCAGTTTGCCACCATCTCTAGCCATGCTTGCTGGGGCAATGGAAATCCAGCCTTACCCCCTGTTGCCCATCTTTCCTGCAAGGAACGGAAAAATAAAACACATCTCTGAGGTATTTTGTGCTGAAGGTCTTGACAGGGATACGAACCCAGGGCATTAAGGAGGCTTTCTATTAATGTAGAGTCTTTTTTTTGCTGTTCAAACTTAAAGCTATTTACATGGTTCATTTTCTGTTTACGTATTCCCCCCTCCCCTCTCCCACTGCCTCATAATCCTCAGGGAAGAAGAGGACACGCTGGCGCAGAGACTTGAGGAGCTCAAACGGAAATACGGTGATCTCTGTCAGAACAGCCCTGCCTTCCAGGAGATGATGCTGAGACTCAAAGGTCTGCATCTTCCACTCAGCGTTGGGCAGAATGACCTTTGTTTGTGAAGGGTTTGGGGATTTTTAGCTCTGAAGGGGGAACAACAGATCCCAGGGTGGGTGTCCTTTAAATGCATGCCCCTTAGCTGCTTAGATCTCTCTTTGCAGTGAGCTGCCTAGTTTGCTTCCTCTTTTATTTGAAGCATTTTTGCTCCACTCTTTAGTCGAAAATGCTCAAGAGTGACTTGGAAAGATCAGTCATAAGAGGGTCGGCCCTCAATCCGGAAAACACAACGCATGTGGAAAAAGTGATGGGGAGTGGGGGAGGAAAAAAGCAACTGCACCCGTTCCTTGAAGCTGCAGTTCTTATAATGATTAGTTCAGATGGATAATTACTATTTATACCCCACCCATCCAGCTGGGTTTCCCCAGCCACTCGGGGCGGCTCCCAACAGAATATTAAAAACACAATCAAACATTAAAAACTTCCCTAAACAGGGCTGCCTTCAGATGTCTTCTAAAAGTCAGATAGTTGTTTATCTCCTTGACATCCATGGGGGGGGGCATTCCACAGGGTAGGTGCCACTACCGAGAAGGCCCTCTGCCTGGTTCCCTTTAGCCTCACTTCTCACAGGGAGGGAACCGCCAGAAGGCCCTCGGAGCTGGACCTCAGTGTCTGGGCTGAAGGAGAGTTCAGGTAGCTAGATGATGCCAGTTCAAGGATGGCCAAATGCAGTCAGGCTTCCTCAGCAGAGGCGATGGAGTAGCCTAATGGACTGGCTGCCACTAGGTAATTTAATTTAAGTTGCCAGCTTGATTTCAGTTCTATCTTTGCAGCAGGAGTAGATCTGCTGAAATGAGTGGACCTCATACTTAGCTGCTTTTGTAAATTTCAGTGGGTCTGAAATACAACCCATGAGGAATAGAACCTTGTTTCCAAACGGCGCCTGCAATAATATCTACCTTTGCTTAGCCAAATCTGCTGCTGCTCCTTTTGATGATTTCTCTCCCTGTCTTGACATTCTCGTCCCTGCAGCTGGCTGGTTAGGCCACAGCAAGGAAGGGGAGCCTTCTCTGGGGAGCTCGGAGCGGCTGCAGCTGAACCGGATGATGTGGGGGGGAGACGAGGTCAGCTTCCCCCGGGGGGACGGCCAGGCCGGAGCATCCGAGGCCCACTCTCTGGACAGCCGGGGACCAATTTCCATCCCTTTCGGCAGGGGCTTCTTCGACTTCAGTGAATTTGCCGTACAGCAGAGCTTCTTGCAGAAGAAGGGCTTCCCGGAGGTCTCAAAGGGCTATGGGGTGGTGGGCCTGAGCCCGGGCACCGAGAAACCCCTGCCGGCCGAGAAGCCCTACAAGTGCAACGAGTGCGGGAAGAGCTTTGGCAAGCGGTCAACGCTGAACACGCACGGGCGGACGCACACGGGCGAGAAGCCCTTCAAGTGCTCCCACTGCGACAAGCGCTTCAGCCAGAGCTCCCACCTGCAGCTGCACGAGCGGACCCACACCGGCGAGAAGCCCTACAAGTGCCTCCTGTGCGAGAAGAGCTACAACCAGCGCTCCAGCCTCATCATCCACGAGCGCAGCCACACCGGGGAGAAGCCGTACACCTGCCTGGAGTGCGGGAAGAGCTTCAGCCAGAAGGCCACGCTGGTCCTGCACGAGAAGAGCCACCGGGGCGAGAAGCCCTACAAGTGCCTGGAGTGCGGCAAGGGCTTCAGCCTGAGTGCCGACCTCATCCGCCACCAGAGCATCCACACCGGCGAGAAGCCCTACACCTGCTCCGAGTGCGGGAAGAGCTTCAGCCAGAACTCGCACCTCATGGCCCACATCCGGACCCACACGGGCGAGAAGCCCCACAAGTGCCTGGAGTGCGGCAAGGGCTTCAACTGGACCTCGGAGCTCGTCGCCCACGAGCGAACGCACACGGGCGAGAAGCCCTACCAGTGCCTCTACTGCGAGAAGAGCTTCAGCGTGCGCTCCAGCCTCAGCAAGCATGAGCGGACCCACACGGGCGAGAAGCCCTACATCTGCCTGCAGTGCGGCAAGGGCTTCATCCAGCGCTCCAGCCTGGTGGCGCATGAGCGCTCCCACACCGGCGAGAAGCCCTACATGTGCCTGGGCTGTGGGAAGTGCTTCCGCGAGAGCTCCCAGCTCATCGCCCATGAGCGGACGCACACCAGCGAGAAGCCCTACGTCTGCCCCGAGTGCGGGAGCTGCTTCAAGGCCAAGGCGGCCCTCATCCGGCACCAGCGTTGCCACCTGGGCCTGAACTCTTTCATATGCGCGGACTGCGGGAAGATCTTCTCGTCGGCCGCCGAGAGCCCAGAGAAATGCCCCGAGTGCGTCAACCTGGGCCTGATGGCCGACCTCGCACAAGCCTCCGGAGAGGCCTACCTAGAGGGGGCAGAAGGAGAAGGAGGAGAAGATGGAAGTGAGGCAAAGATATGAGAAGCGTTTTTTCCTTTCCTCTTGGCCGGTGACTTCTTGCACCCTCTTTCAGGTGAAAGGATGGCGTCAAAGAACTGCCACAGCTGAGGGTGAAGTCTGGTCTGGTCACTGAAGGAAGACCGGTGGACACGGTTGCCTTCTCCAAACATGTCTGTGAAAAGGATGGGGCGGCCCTCCCCTCCATTTTGGGCTAACTGCTTCCTTCTCTTTCCTTCTCCTCTTTTTTCTGGCCCTACGGCTCTCCTTTCTCCATGTTGGGCTTGGTAAGGAAGGGGCGCTATAGAGATGTGAGGCTGTTGCCTAGCAACAGCCCACCATGTTCTCCATTGGCCTCCCAGGAAGCAGGAAAAGGCCTGTGCAACAACAGGCCCATATGCCTAACGGTTCTCTCCTTGTGGCAAAACAATGGACATTTTCAGACCACTGGGCGAGGAAAGCATGGGGCGGGGGAGAAGATTATGCATAGGAAGGAGGGATGGTGACGTGGTTTGAGGCCTACCCCATTAGTCTCCCCCTCAACCCTTGCCTCATTTTGTTTTTATCTGGTGAGGAGGGTTTGGCGTGGCAATTGGGCAGCCATTTTAGCATTGATTCATGCTGTGGCTTGGGCCCAGATAACCCCCTCGCTGTCAAGCCCTAACCGGACTGCGACGTTGCTTGGATTTGGCAAATGAATTTTGCCCGGGCTTTGCTTTCCGCAGAATAAGTTTATGAAGAACTGCCCATCAGGACAAGGTGGACCCAAGCTGGGGTCGAGAATGGGAATAGCACTGACTGCCAATCTGAGCCGGCCGAGGTGCCGGTCCATGTGTTGGCACACAGCAAAGGATTTGAATCCATGCCAGCCATTTTACCCTGAGAAATGGGTTGGAACCGTGGCATCATAATAGGAATGGACCAGGAACAGAAGCAAAACTGGCTTTCTTTTTTAGATGAATTACGTTTTGATTGTAGGAAATGAATTCAATTTTTTGTCTTGTTTAGCATCTGGCTTGGGTAGCAGTCTCAACTAGCGGTGTATGTGATATTATTTATTTATATGTGTATATATATATATATATATATGTACGTCTGTGAACTGTCTCCTCTTTGTCACGCTGAGGGTAGGCTTTTTGCTGGGGCATTTTTATCCTGTCTCACATACATTTTCCAAACATCTCCAAACTGCTGGAATGGGCACAGAATTGGACTATAGTTTAGAGATGTAGCAGGATGCGGTGGTAGAATCCAGAAAAGGGTCTGACACCACTCCTGCCCCCCTTTTGGAATCACACAGATATGTTTGGTTGAAAGGAGAAAGCTAGCAGATAAGGGGGAGGGGAAGAGTCTAGCCCAGACCACTTCTTGCAAGGGAGTTTGTTAAGTGAGGAATCATTTTTTAAAACGCGGTTCGGTTACAGCCCCATTTTACACTTCAGGACTCTGCCACCTCATTCTGTTCTTTGTGGAGACAAGGCCTTAGAGCAGAGATGGGGAACCTCTGGCCTTAAATATGGTGTTGGACTCCATCTCCCATCAACATCAGCCTGCAGAGCAGCTGGGCATAATGGCAGTTGTAGTCCAGTAACACCTGGGAGGACAACCATTTCTGCCTCGGGAGACTGTCAACACCTCATAACAGGTTCAAGGAACCTTTGGGTGTTGCTGAACTACAATCCCCTGGCTACTGGCCATGCTTACTGGGGCGGTGGGAGTTGTAGTTCCTCGCACCGGTTTTAGACAATTGGGCGCTAGCCCAAAGAATCATGGGAGTTTCTGTGAAAGGGACAAAGAGTTTTTCCAACAAATAATTCTCCTCAGCAACATTCCCCAGCCTGGTGCCCTCCAGATTTTGTTGGACTCCGATCATCCCTGACCATTACTGTGCTTCCTGAGGCAACCTTTGGCTCTCCAGATGTTGATGAACCACATCTCCCATCAGCCCCCACAAGGGATGCTGGGTGTTGTAGTCCAACAGCAGGGTACCATTTCCTCATCTTGGCCTTAGAAGGCCCTAAAGGGCTATTGAAGGCCTCACAGGAAGGGTCATTCCCCCCCTTCACCCCACTCCTGAGCTGCTCAGCTGGGGGGTGGGGATCTCTACCACCCGTTCAACAAATCTTGACTTAGATTGACTTGGTGCAGAAGTAGTCCCTTTTTCAGATGTGGGTACCATTATCTCATGGCCCAGATGCCTCGTTTGAAAGTAGAAATTCAGTGTCGGATTCTCCCTTTATATGACGAGCTTTCAAGCCAGGGAGAAGAGTGGATTTAGAAGTCTGGCACCCACATGCTTCAGATACTGGAAAAAGATTATAGAGGAAAGCACAGGTGCACTTTCAAATAAGTAATGCCCCTCTGCGTGTGATGTTTCTGTCACTTATTTCAGATAAACACATAACTGTGGAGGATCTATGCCGGTATTCGGGAAAGGCCTCTTCAGAGTGTGGCATCTGACGGGGACCCTTTACCACTGTGCTAGATCCCAAATATAGGAATCTGCGGTCTGAAAGTTGTGTGGTTACCTAAAAAAAATAACCGCAGAAGGAAGAATCACACATTTCATTCCTGCCAGCAATATAGGAGGTGAAGCTGTGACCCTCCAGAGGACGTTCGACTCCAACTCCCATCAGCCCTGCAGCCACCATGGGTCGGAGGGTGATTGGATTTGTAGTCCCACAACCACTGGAGGGCCACAGGATCCCTAGCCCTGATCTATATCTACACCACCAGAATCTTCACTGGTGTACGCAAGACACAGGGAGCTTGTAGCCTTCAGTATGTTTTTGAACTCTCAGTTCCCATCCCCAGCCTGCATGGAAAATGGTCATGAATAATAGGAATTGTAGACCACGTTTGGAGGGCCACAGATTCCTGTGTTGCATTCTAGGGTTTATTTAAGGCCATGAATTTCCCCTGAAAACTTGGACGCTACTAGCAAGAAAGGGGAGACGTTATTGAACAGCCCTAACAAACAAGCAAACCGACTGCCTGTGCGTAGCTTTTTTTAATCCCTTTTTGCTGATTTTTGTTTTATTTTATAAAATGGTATTGTTCGCTTTCTCTCTCTCTTCATCTCTAGCTTTGCTTTGAATACAAATATGCTTTGTTTTGAATACTTTTCTGCCTCTTTTTCTGCTTTATTTCTTAAGCTGAATAAAATGATCTTTGCGAAAGCAGGATGTTTCCACGCTGGTTGTCGTGCCACACCGTCGGACTACAACTCTCAGCATCCCTAACCTTTCTGGCTATGCCTGATGGGTGTTGGAGCTCCATCTGGAGGGGGCCTCCCTGTCCTAATGGTTAAAAAAAATATTACTTAAGTCAAGACTCTTGGTCTATGTAGATAAGATTTACACACACACAAATACCCCAACTTGGAATGGATCTCTTTATAGACTTTTCCCAAAGAATTTATAGCAGAGCTTTCCAAACTTTTCATGTTGGTGACACACTTTTTAGACATGAATCATTTTGTGACGCAGTAATTCAGTTTTACTAGCAAACCAGAGGTTAAACTAACCCTTTTCTAGCCCCGGGAGCATTTGCGTGACAGACCTTCACATTGCAGTTGGCGCACTAACATGTCGCGACACTCTGTTGGGAAAGCTCTGATTTAAACGCTCCCCCACCATTTTATCCTTCCAACAATCCTTCGAGGTAGATGAGGGTGACTTACCTCACAAAACGTCACCCAGTGAGCTTCATAGCTGAGGGAGGGATGGGAATTTGAACTGGGGTCTCTTAAAAAGCACAACGCCAAACCCAGCCACAATTTGGGAAACCACCATTGGGTGGGATGTGTTGGGTGCCTCATTTTTAGTCAAGATCCCATCTGTGGATGAAACTGATTTAACACTTGCTGTAAATTAATGGAGAACAGTCCTTCAGCCCATGATGTTCTCTTCAGTACAGTGGTACCTTGGATAACAGACGCTTCAGGTTACAGATGCTTAGGTTACAGACTCCGCTAACCCAGAAATAGTACCTCGGGTTAAGAACTTTGCTTCAGGATGAGAACAGAAATTGTGTGGTGGCGGCGCAGCGGCAGCAGGAAACCCCATTAGCTAAAGTGGCACCTCAGGTTAAGAACAGATTCAGGTTAAGAATGGACCTCCGGAACGAATTAAGTTCTTAACCCGAGGTACCACTGTACTATCAGTAGCTGTGGGGACTAGCCCACAGCCTTCCAGTCGTTACTGAACTACAACTCCCAGTCGGAGATTATGGGAGTCGCAACCCCGCATCTAGAGGCTGTGCCGGCACCTGGGAAACTCATGCTATGCCAGTGGCAGCTGGTGAGGTTTGGAAGGGCAGCGACTTGGGCAAGGAGTGTCCTTCAGGCATTACGGAAGAATCCTTGGAGGCTGATGGCAGCAGTTCCCAGGGGATGGTGCAGGATCCTACAGCGGCGGGGACACTGCGAAGGACCAGGAAGCAAGTCCCTCTCTGTGCTGCTTTTGGTCTTTGCCTCTGAACAGTCTTGGCTCAGAACCACAACGCCAAGAAAATCAAAATTCAAGCATCTACCCGCCTGTACCAAACACCCCATTCCAAATTTCCTTTCCACATAAAACCTGCCAATAATAAATTTCCATTTTGTGTGGCTAGGAGTGGTTCCAGAGGAACTCTTGGGGAGATAGGAATCTTCGTAGTAATCTGCCTTATGCAGAGTCAGACCACTGACCCATCTAGCTCAATACGGTCTATACTGTCCAGGTTTTCAGGCAGAAATCCTTCCTAAACTGGAGATTCCTGTGTTTGAACTTGGGATTTTCTGCACCCAGAGCAGGCATTCCTTGAGCTACATTCCCTTCCCTTCAAAACTGTCATGTGTTGAATAACTGGAGGGCAAGTTAATCTTGAAATTCCTTCTCTGGCACAATTTTTTTAATCTCAGCCAGAGAATAATTTGTCATTCTGATGCTCATCTCTTATTTGAGCAGGGGCATTACTAGCCTCCTTTTGCTCCGCTCTCATTTCGGATACGTCAAGCTTTACCACATCTCTTGTTCTGATTCTCCACAGTCAAGGAAGTTTATATTGAAACCTGGCAGGTAGTATTAATATCCCTAGCTGTCTCCTAACAGATGCACCACAGTATGGAGAAATTCAAAAGGCAAGCTTACACCCATCGCTGCAGCACCTGTTGAATTCCTGCCTGTGTTACATGCTCTCCATTTCTGTAATCCACTTGCCTTGCTGCTGAGATCGCTTTTGTTTTTGATTGTTTTAAAACACTTTTATACAGTGGTACCTTGGTTTAAGAAGAGTTTAGTTTATGAACAACTTGGATGAAGAATGCAGCAAACCCGGAAGTAGGTGTTTTGGTTTGTGAACTTTGCCTTGGAATAAGAACATGTTTCACATCCTGTTGAGTGTGTTCCATTTGTAAATTGAGTCCCCCGCTGCTATGGGAAAGCACGCCTTGGTTTAAGAACACTGTAATACATAATCTGTTTTGTTTAATGTTTGTGTGTGTTTCAGTTAGGGCTGCAACATTAAGTTCATCCGATGGTTAGATCAGTTGACTGGAAATGTTTTGATTGAATAATAATAATAATAATCCCAGATTAACTGATTTTTAGTCTGTTCCAGTAAGGGAGAGTTCGTGGTTTCATGAGTGACAGTCAATACTGTGCAACAGCCCAACTCTGAAAATTCAGGACTGACACAAGTACTGGCCAATCAGTGCTGTGCAAATCTGAGTTCAACTAATAAAATATACCAGCAGATTTTCCTTGGTCCTGATCCTAAGAAGAAAGTTGTCTGTGTGTCAGATACACTCCAAGCACATGTCTGTGACATTTACACTCAGCATAAAACCTGCATGTTCTTTGTATCCCAGCCCCGTTAATGGGGCAGAGTGAGAAAGGAAAGGACTTGGAGGTAAACCAACTAGCTTTATCAAGCAATGTAAGAGATGAGCTCAAGAGAAGTAAAGACTGCATTGGACACAAGGAAACGGAAGAAATAACCAACAAAATAATAACAGTTACAGATAGGTAGCCGTGTTGGTCTGCCATAGTCAAAACAAAAAAAATTCCTTCCAGTAGCACCTTAAAGACCAACTAAGTTAGTTCTTGGTATGAGCTTTCGTGTGCATGCACACTTCTTCAGAAGTGGTATCTGAAGAAGTGTGCATGCACACGAAAGCTCATACCAAGAACTAACTTAGTTGGTCTTTAAGGTGCTACTGGAAGGAATTTTTTTTGTTTTAAAATAATAACAGTGAGACATATACATCACATTCTTATGTTGAAGACTAGCGCCTTTGCCTCATAAGACCAAATCTTGGGAACTAGATGTGAATCTCCGTCTGCTGCAACAGCATCGACGGCTCCTCTTCTGGGCCTGAAGATTCGTGCGAAGTTTCCTTGTTGGGCTTCGATGAATTTTTGCCATGCCACCCCATACTTCTCTGCCCCCCAACCCTGGTTCATTCTCTCTCGCCATACAAAATGCATACCGCTGATATTAATTCTCTCAGGCCAGCCCCACCTGCACAATACATTTAAAGCAGCATTGTACCACTTTAAACAGCCATGGCTTCTCGTGAAGAACCCCAGGAACTGTAAAGAGTATTGGGAGATCCCCTCTATTCTCCCTCAGAAAGCTACAACTCCCTGGGAAGAAGGACGGAAAATCGGTCTGGGAATTGTAAGCGCTGTGAGGGAAATAGGCGGCCGGGGTGTGTGTGTGTGTCTCCCAATGTCTTTCATCACCCTTAACAAACTACAGTTCCCAGTATTCTTCACACGAGTGTTTAGATGGGGACGTCGAGGCTCTTAAAACTGGGCGCTTGGCCAAGGCCAACTAGCGAACTCGCGGCTGAGGTACGATTCGTTCAGAGGGCTTTTGGGTCGCACTCTGCTATGCCAGCCCAAAGCTTCGAACGTTGAGATGGCTACCCGTCTGTATGCAGTCGTGGATGGTGACTGTTGAGCCTGGTGGAAGCCTGACAGTAGGTGGCGCCAGAGAGCCAATGTCAGGCAGAGCTGACTAATTCTAGTTCTGTCCTGCCATCTTCCCTGCCGAATTCTTCCAGGGAAACATGGAGACTATAAAGAGGAAGCTGACAGACGGTGCTGCCACCCCCTGGACTGGAAGTCGGGTAGTTGGGAGGTTGGCGGGACATCCCCCTATTTGCCCTCGTGTCTCAGCCACTGCTCCTCGCAGGGATTCTTCATTCTACATTAAGCCGCCACCTTCATTTAAAATGTTCTCCCCGATTAAAGCATCGCTGTCTGCCTCCCGCCCGTGGGTTCTTAAGTGGGTGGCAAGGTGGGTGGTTCGAATGAAGCTCTTCCCGCAATCGGGGCATTTGTGGGGTTTCTCTCCCGTGTGGATCCTCCGGTGCCGAGTGAAGGCCGACTTCCAGCTGAAGCTTTTCCCGCAGTCGGCGCACTTGTAGGGCTTCTCCTCGGCGTGCGTCACCTCGTGGGAAACCAGCTGGGCCCTCTCGCAGAAGCTCTTTCCGCAGTCCAGGCAGTTGTACGGCTTCTCCCCGGTGTGAAGCAGGAGGTGCCTGATGAGGACAGAGCTGCGGCTGAAGCTTTTCCCACAGTAGGAGCACTTGTAGGGCCTCTCGCCGGTGTGGGTCCTCTCATGCAAGAGGAGCTGCGCCCTCTGGACGAAGCCCCTCCGGCAGTGGGCGCACTTGTAGGGCCGTTCGCCCGTGTGGATTCTCTGGTGTCTGATAAGGTCCGAGTGCCAGCCAAAACGCTTCTCGCAGCCCAGGCACTTGTAGGGCTTCCCTCCGGTGTGGGTCCTCAAGTGCTCAATGAACTCCGAATTCCAGTTAAAGCTCTGCCCGCATTCGGAGCACTTGTAGCGCTTCTCCCGGGCGTGGATTCTCTCGTGAATGGCGTGGTAGGCCCTGCGGATGAACCGCTTGTTGCAGAAGGAGCATTTGTACGGCCTCTCGCCCGTGTGGATTCTCTGATGTGTCAGGAAGACTGACTTCCTGTTGAAGTCTTTCCCGCACACCACGCAGTGGAAGGGTGTCTCGCCCGTGTGCGTTCTCTCGTGCGCAACGAGCTGCTCCTGCTGCCGGAAGGTGTTCCCGCAAACTAAGCACTGATACGGTTTCTGTCCGGTATGGATCTGGTGGTGCCGGAGCATGTTTGCCTTGGAGCAAAAGCGCTTCTCGCAATCCAGGCACTTGTACGGCTTTTCTGCTTGGTGGACTTTCTTATGCACGGCCAGTTCTGAGCTCCCCGCAAAGACCTGCTTGCAGGCGGTGCATTGATGCGCTTTCTCCCTCTTGCGCATTTTCCTGGTTACTGGGAGCTGCGTGCTCTGACTCACCAGCTCTCCGCAGCTTGAGCATGTCGCCCTCGCCTGGGTTTTCTCTCCCAAAAGGTTCGCCCTCCAGCCAAAGTGCTTCCCGCAGTGCGTGCATTTGCGGGTTTTCTCTGGCTTGTAGATTCTTTGACGTCTAAGGCGATGGGAGGCAGGCTCTGCACTTTCCCCGAGGCGCAGCTTGCGTCTGCCAGCCTTCCCAAGCGCCTGCACGTTTTCCAATTCACCGACATCCGCTGAGAGTCCCTCTTGGGATACACTCCTCCTCTGATCCATGGGGTTACCTGCGAGATCTACAGATGCTTCTTCCGGAACATGAGACGTGGAAATGCTCTCTTTGGCTCTGTCAGGTGAGGCTCCGGGTTCGGAGAGCTCGAAGTGCAAAGAAATCTCCTCACTCTCAGTCATGGAAGCACAACCTACGACAACAAGATTTTTTTAAAAAATGAATCTCTTCTTCTTAACAAGGTAACAGCCTATTGGCTGGATCAGGTCTGTGGCCGGTCTAGTCCAGCCTCCTATTCTCACACTGGCCAAGTCCTCAAGCAGGACATGAGTACAATAGCAATTTGTCTAATCCTCTCAAAGCCACCCAGATTGGTGGCCATTCCTGCCTCCTGTGACAGAGAGTTCCATAGGTTAACTGAGATCTACAGGTATAGGGCAGTATACAAATTTTATTAACAGTAGTACTAGTAGTGATAGGGACGTGGGTGGCGCTGTGGTCTAAATCACAGAGCCTAGGACTTGCCGTATCAGAAGGTCGGCGATTCGAATCCCCGCGACGGGGTGAGCTCCCGTTGCTCGGTCCCTGCTCCTGCCAACCTAGCAGTTCGAAAGCACGTCAAAGTGCAAGTAGATAAATAGGTACCGCTCCAGCGGGAAGGTAAACGGCGTTTCCGTGTGCTGCTCTGGTTTGCCAGAAGCGGCTTAGTCATGCTGGCCACATGACCTGGAAGCTGTACGCCGGCTCCCTCGCCCAATAAAGCGAGATGAGCGCGGCAACCCCAGAGTCAACCACGACAGGACCTAATGGGTCCCTTTACCTTTTGTTTTTTTGTTTGCTTTATTGCTTTTAGTTTTTTTGTTTGCTTTATTTCCAAAAACGACTACTGTGTGTTTTATATACAAAAACAACAACTTTGTTGGACTTGTCATGTTTGGATTATTGTCTTCCAAAGCAACTATATTCCAAACTTTAAAATGGAAGCGCAATGCTAGCAGTCAACAAAAGCAGTTAAAAACTCTCTCAAGGCAAATCTAAAAAAATGTAGTATAAACACCGACAACTGGGAAACATTGGCCTGTGAGCACTCCAATTGGAGAACAGCCCTTACCAAAGGTGTCATGGGCTTTGAAGACACTTGAACTCAGGACGCAAGGGAGAAACGTGCTAAGAGGAAGGCACGCTTGGCAAACCCTCACCATGATCAACTCTCGCCCGGAAACCTATGTCCCCACTGTGGAAGGACGTGTGGATCCAGAATTAGCCTCCACAGTCACTTATGGACACACTGTTAAGACCGTGTTCATGGAAAACAATCTTGCTTGGCTAAGAGTGATCGCCCAAGAAGAAAGACGACTATTACTAAGTTGCATTCCAAAGCTTGAATTGTTTCCCATTCCAGTAGGAGTGAGAAGGAACCTGTGGCCCTCCACAAATTGCTAGACTACAACTCCCATTGGCTCCAGCCAACATAGCCAAGCAGAGAGGAATGATGGGAGTTGTAGTGCAACCAAAATATCTGGAGGACCATGCAGGCTTTGCATCCTTGTTTCAGTCAACGGTGAATTATTAGTTCACCGGTGCCATTCAGATATTCCCTCTTCAGCTCAGATGCAGGGGGGGGGGCAGTTTTAATGGTATTATATGCTTCACCCACCACTGGGATGTGGCCCCTGAAAGGGAATGTGGCCCTCGAGTGAAAAAGATCCCCCATCCTTGTCACAGCCAGAGTCTTACCTGTTTTGGAGTCCAGCGCCATCTTATAGTGTCTTTGGGAAAAGAGAAATAGGCTGAGAATCTTGCTTCACAGACATTCCAGCGAAGCCGGCGTATGTTGTCATTTGCCTCTACGTAAAACAGGAAGGCCAGTCCCTACACGAAAGAAGAGGACAAAAAAAAGAAAGAAGATGGTGGCGCTGTGGGTTAAACCACAGAGCCTAGGGCTTGCCGATCAGAAGGTTGGCGGTTCGAATCCCCGCGGTGGGGTGAGCTCCTGTTGCTCGGTCCCTGCTCCTGCCAACCTAGCAGTTCGAAAGCACCTCAAAGTGCAAGTAGATAAATAGGTACCGCTCTGGCAGGAAGGTAAAGGGCGTTTCCGTGCGCTGCTCTGGTTCGCCAGAAGCGGCTTAGTCATGCTGGCCACATGACCCGGAAGCTGTACACTGGCTCCCTCGGCCAGTAAAGCGAGATGAGCGCCACAACCCCAGAGTCGTCCACGACTGGACCTAACAGTCAGGGGTCCCTTTACCTTTTAAAACAAGAAGGCCAGTCCCAACACAAAAGAAGAGGACAAGGGCACAACAACTCTGACACCAGAAATGGCAATATCTAGAAAGCCATAGAACACGTCAACTGACCAGGGCAGCCCGTTAGTGACCTTATGGTGGCTGCCCCTATATAACAAAACGTCAAAGGGAGACCCCAGAATGCAACTTTTAGCCCCTGCCTGCTCCAAAGACTGAAAACACAAGGAGCTTGGGGTTCGAGAGAAGCTACAAGTTCTTTTATGTACAATGGAACTTCACAGAACACACAATTTAAGTCACTCCGAAAGAAGAAGAAGAAGAAGAAGAGTTTGGATTTGATATCCCGCCTTTCACTCCCCTTCAGGAGTCTCAAAGCGGCTAACATTCTTCTTTCCCTTCCTCCCCGACAACAAACACTCTGTGAGGTGAGCAGGGCTGAGAGACTTCAAAGAAGTGTGATTGGCCCAAGGTCACCCAGCAGCTGCAGGTGGAGGAGCGGGGAATCGAACATGGTTCACCAGATTACGAGACTACCGCTCTTAACCACTACACTACACTGGCGGACTCTCCTTCCTCAGAGGTTCTTTTTAAAGCAGAGGTTGGAGTGCCATCTGCCACAGATACTTGAGATCCCTGCTCTGTAGGGGGTTGGTCTAGATGACCATGGGGGAGTCCATTCAACGCTACTTTTTATGATTCTATATGGGAGCACTCCCAATAATCTGCCCAGGTATGTGCACAGGTAAAATAGCAGATCTAGCCAAAAGGCAAAACACAGGGAGCTGCACCAACTGTCACAGTGCATTCCTAATTATTATGGCATTATTATTATTAAAATTAAAATTTGTATACTGCCCTATACCCATAGATATCAGGGCAGTTCACATAATTAAACGATTACTGTATATGAAGGTCGTATCATCTTAGGAGGAGAGTGGCTGTAAGGGGGAGTGGCTACGGCCATGAAGGGACGCTGCACTTTGGAATCTGCCATTATATTAGACTACAACTCCCATCATCCCTCACTGTTGGCTACAGTGGCTGATGGGACTTGGAGTCCAGCAACTTCTGGAGCGTCACAGGTACTCTGTCCCTGATTTAATGGGAGATGCCAGGGATTGGCAGATTAAGTTGGTGGATTATGCCAAATTGGCAAAAATGACCGGAAGAATCAGAAATCAGGAAGAATAATAAGGGATGGGGAAAATTTATAATTTCTCTTAAAAACCATTGTAAACTGTTGGAACTGTTTGTAGGCCTGGAATAACACTTGTAGTTTAATGGTGAATTTTGGAAACACGGAGATGTAAAAGATTTGGATTATCGTGAAAGATGCAGGAGGAAATGGCTAACAATAGGACCCACAAAGAGGAGGAGAAAAGTCTGGGAGATTCTTTGGAATCTTGTTTTTATGTTGTATATTGGATATGTGACTGTAAAACTTTGATCTGAAAGCAAAATAAACAAATGATGATGATGATGATGATGGAAGCAGTTGCTCTGCCCCTAAACTCCATGTAGGAGCAAAAAGACATGAACCAGGCAGGACTCGGGAGTCAGGCTACAGGGCTGGCATTCCTACTACAGGCCTCTATGCTGCAGTGGCGTGGCGTGGGGGGTGCAGGGGGGGCCGGCCGCACCGGGCGCAACATCTGGGGGGGGGGGGCGCTCGCCGCCTCCGGAGTCGCCAAAGAGCCTCGGGCGCAGGCTGTAGCAGAGCCCCATGGCAGCAGGCCAGGCAGCAGCAAGAAGAAGCTGGCAGCGGCGGCAGGTTAGGGGTTAGGGGCGCAAATTACTTGCCTTGTCCCGGGTGCTGACAACCCACGCTACGCCGCTGCTATGCTGTGAACTGCCCTGATGTCTGCGGATGGAGGGCAGTATACAAATTGCATTAATAATAATAATAATAATAATAATAATAATAATAATAATATGCAACTGGTTTTGCTGATTAAGACTCAGCAGTCTCCTTCCCATTCGTGAAACTGGAAGCCCTGGGCCCTCTTAAACCCAAAGCGGAAGTGTTGCTCCTGGACCATGGATGAGGGAGTCTGTGTGGCCCTCCAGGCGGTGCTGGACTCCAACTCCCATCAGCCCCTGCTGTTGGCCAAACTGGCTGCAGGGGCTGATGGGAGTTGAAGTCCAACACCAGGTAGTGCTTAGCCAGGCCCGTTTTAATCCACGACATACACAGGGCTTTAATATACTGATCAAAAACCGAGGAGAGGAAATGAGGTAACTAGGCATGTAATTATAACCATAACAACAACAGAAACAACACTTTGGGCGCCTGACGACTCCAGTCCAGAAAAACTGACAATCTAGCACCCGCCAGATGCTGTTGAACTACAACTCCCATCTCCCCCTGACCACTAGGCTGCACAGCCTGGGGGCTGATGGGAGTTGGGAGCCCCACAACCTCTGGAGGGGCCAGGGGTCACCCCCCCCATCCCTGTAAGAAAGAAATGTGCCTGGATGACATAACTATTTATATTTATTTATAAAGGTCTGGATCCAAAAACTCAGATCGGATCTCTCCCCCAGGTGCAGAAGACATTAGAGGCAATATATGAGAAATGTTTTCTCACGGAATCTCTCTGACAGCCTTTTTCATGCCTTTGTCTTTTCTGATGGCCTTTGTTCCCAAATGCAGCAGACCCCAGACCGTTCCATACAGCCTGGTTTCTTGATTTCTTTTTCACCCTATTGAACATCTGCCTCTGGCAATAAAAAAAATATAAAAATGCAATAAATCTGAAGTGAATTGGCTTTAAAAAAGAGAAATATCTCGAGTGGATTGACATTTATTCAAAAGAAAAGGGCTGGACTGCAGTCCTGTCTCTGCACCTCTATTCCTTAGGAACGTAGCCCTGAGCAGGTAAAAATTAAAATTAATATCAAGGCCCCCGCAGATCAGTTTGCTTGTGAGTTCCTTCGCTCCACAGACCCGTGGAGATTAAAAATGGCAACAAGGACATAAAGCTTCTTGTATCCAATTTCAGGGCCTCGGATCTTACCTCTGGCATCCTCCCCCTTCTTTTTGCAAACCCGATCTCAGATACACACCCACCCGCACCCCAAAATGCACACCCTTCAGTTGTGAAACTTACCAGGGGCTGCAGCAAGGCTCCCCCACGGAGACAGCCGCGCCCCGCAAGCCGTGCAAAATAAAATGCATGGGAAGCCCAGGCAGCCCCTTGCAGAGCCGATCATTTAAGGCTGGACGGGATCCCCTTTCCTGTCTTTCCCAGCGCAACCTCCGGGGCCCCCTGGCGGCCGCACGAGGTATAAAATCGTAAAGTTGGAAGGGAACCCTAGAGTCATCTAGACCAGCGTTTCCCAAGCTTGGGTCTCCCAACTGTTTCTGTACTACAATTCCCATCATCCCTGACCATTGCTGCTGCTAGCTAGGGATGGTGGGAGTTGTAGTCCGAAAACAACCGGAGACCCAAGCTTGGGAAACACTGATCTAGACCAACTCCCCCCCCCCCCCCCCAATGCAGGAATCTCAGAGAAAGCATCCCTGACAGAGGGCCATCCAACCTCTGCTTAAAAGCCTTCAAGGGAGAAGAGGCCACAACCTTCCGGGGGAGCCTGTAGTGACCTCGGAAGGTTGTTTCACAGGCCAGGGTGTGCAATGTTTTCCACCACCCCCACCACCCCCGTTAGAGGGACTCTTTGCTTTTTATTCTCCGAGTGAGGAAAATCAAAAGCTGCCTTACAGAATGGTAGAATTGTAGACTTGGAAGACAAACCTAGACAGCATCTTAAAAAGCAGAGACATCACCTTGCCAACAAAGGTCCGTATAGTCAAAGCTATGGTTTTCCCAGTAGTGATGTATGGAAGTGAGAGCTGGACCATAAAGAAGGCTGAGCGCCTTTGAATTATGCTTTTGAATTATGGATTCATTTGGATGCTTTTGAATTATGGTGCTGGAGGAGACTCTTGAGAGTCCCATGGACTGCAAGAAGATCAAACCTTTCCATTCTTAAGGAAATCAGCCCTGAGTGCTCACTGGAAGGACAGATCCTGAAGCTGAGGCTCCAAGACTTTGGCCTCCCCATGAGAAGAGAAGACTCCCTGGAAAAGTCCCTGATGTTGGGAAAGATGGAGGGCCGAAGGAGAAGGGGACAACAGAGGACGGGATGGTTGGACAGTGTTCTCGAAGCTACCAGCATGAGTTTGACCAAACTGCGGGAGGCAGTGGAAGACAGGAGTGCCTGGCATGCTCTGGTCCATGGGGTCACGAAGAGTCGGACGCAACTAAATGACTAAACAACAACAGACTTGGAAGGGATCCCCAGAGGTCATCTAGTTGAACCCCCCACCCAAAAAAAAAAAATAGTGCAGGAATCACAACTAATGCATCCCTGACCGATGACCCTCTGTTTAAAAATTTCAGTCCGTCACCTTCTGAGGGAGTCCATTCCGCTGTCAGAAAGTTTTCTCCTGCTTCACAGGGTGAGAGCCGAACCAATAGCTTCAGGTTACAAGAAAGGAGATTCCGACTAAACACCAGGAAGAACTTTCTGAATGTGAAAGCTGCTTGACAGTGGAAGGGGCTCCCTTGGGAGTTTGTGGCCTCTCCTTCTTTGGAGGTTTTTAAGCAGAGGTTGGATGGCCAACCGTCATGGATGCATTGCAGGGGGTTGGATTAGATAACCCTTGGGGTCTCTTCCAAGTCTATTATTCTATGGTCTGCAGAAAACGCATCTGGTATGGCCACTGTGAGCACAGCAAGTTGGACGAGATGGGCCACTGGCCTGATCCAGGTGAAGGCTCCTCTGAAGGATGATGATGATTGTGGTGATGATGATATTTATCTAATTTATATTCCGCCCTATACCCGGAGGTCTCAGGGCAGTTCACAGAAAAGATCAACATAAAAACCACAACACAGTGGTACCTCGGGTTAAGTACTTAATGCGTTCCGGAGGTCCATTCTTAAACTGAAACTGTTCTTAACCTGAAGCACCACTTTAGCTAATGGGGCCTCCTGCTGTTGCCGTGCGGCGGCTACGCAATTTCTGTTCTCATCCTGAAGCAAAGTTCTTAACCCGAGGTACTATTTCTGGGTTAGCGGAGTCTGTAACCTGAAGCGTATGTAATCCGAGGTACCACTGTACGTATATATAAGCAAAATAAAAACAATAACCTAATAACACCCCCCCAAAAAACCCCACATTTTAAAAGGGTATAGGATGTCAATCAGATCAAAGGCCTCCTTAAGAGGAAACGTTTTTGCCTGATAATTAATAATAATAATAATAATACAGCAGCAGCAGCAGCAACGGAGAGCTTTCTTCATTTCCGTGCAGGTTGAGCTTTATCATGAAACCAGGATGAAACAGTTAAATCAGCTATGATTAAATGGGCACAAGATATTGGTCATAATATTATGTTTGCTGACTGGGAACAGTTGTGGACCACCGGTATGAAATTCACGGCATGCAATGCCTTAATAGAGAATATTATGAAAATGATCTACAGGTGGTACATGACCCCAGTCAAGCTTGCAAAAATATATCATTTGCCTGAGAACAAATGTTGGAAATGTAAAGAGAATGAAGGTACATTCTTTCACCTTTGGTGGACGTGCCCAAAGATTAAGGCTTTCTGGGAGATGATTTATAATGAAATGAAAAAGGTATTTAAGTATACCTTCTTGAAGAAACCAGAGGCCTTTCTCCTGGGCATGGTCGGCCAATTGGTGCCAAAAAAGGATAGAACTTTCTTTATGTATGCAACAATGGCAGCAAGAATACTTATTGCAAAGTATTGGAAGACACAAGATCTACCCACCCTGGAAGAGTGGCAGATGAAGGTGATGGACTATATGGAATTAGCGGAAATGACTGGCAGAATCCGAGACCTGGGAGAAGAGTTGGCGGAAGAAGATTGGAAGAAATTTAAAGACTACCTGCAGAAACACTGTAAAATTAATGAATGTTAAAATGATGTTGGATTGAAAATAAGTGGCATTAGCAACAAAGTTAAAAAGCGTATGCAAAAATGAATTGATAATGGGTGAAAACATAGAGTTATAATATGTTAAGATATAGAGTTAAGATAAATGAAAGAGGGTAAGGATTTGCTGATTTGATTATATTAATGGGAATACAAAAAGGGGAGGTGTGAGGAGGTCAAAGAAACAAGCTAGTGAGTTTAAAGTTATAAAAAATGGATTTGTTTTAACTTTCTTTTTTCTATTTTTCTTGTTTTCTGTATTTTCTATTTTTGTCTGAGAGTTTTTTCTTTTTTTGTTTTACTATGTATTTTTGTATTTATGACTTTGTAAAATCTTAATAAATATTCTTTTAAAAAAAATAATATCATGAAACCAACAAGCTCTCTTCCTCCTGCTGCACAGCACAGCACAGCACACAAACACCACAACACACACTCTTTCTCAGGCACAAGCACACGAACACTCAGAGGGAAGGCAGAAGGCAGCTCCGCCCTGCTTCGGAGCGGCTCTCTCAGGGTTAAGCGCAGCGAGTTCGGAGTGCTAGAGCGGACAGTCCTCCCGCCCCCGGGTCCTCCACCCGCACGTGCCGGGGAGGAGAAGGAGGCGGCGGCGGCGGCGCGGGGACTTCCTGGCCCGCCCACCGTGGGGAGGCGGGCTTTGGCGGACTCCGGGAGCCTCTTCCCGGCGGGTTCAGAGGAGCGGAGGAGGGAGGCGGCTCCGGGCTGGTCTTCTGCAAGCAGGTGCTTCTTCGGGTTCAGTCCTTCGCCGCGACCCCCTTCCGTGGGGAAGGGAAAGGTCTCAAAGCCCCCCCCCCCCGCGCCCCATAGGATACTAGGGTGCCCAGGTGCGGAAAGAGGGCAGGAGATCCTGCACCTGGAATGGCTGTTGCAGGGGAACCTTTAATGGTTGTTCAACAGGTGCAGCTGCCAGGTGCACCTTTAACATTTTTTATCATTTTTTATTGGGATTTGTGAACTCCTTAAATCTCTTTTTTTAAAAAATAAATAAATCCCCAAGCACCTCACTTAAAATAAAACGTACATTTAAAAAGTACTGGTAAAAGTCAGTTTTGCTTTGCTTTTTAAAAAAGGTTGGTCTTTTTAAATGCAGTATATAAATAAATCAGCATGGTAAAATAAAGTTATATGCTAAGATACAAGTCGGCTTTGCAAAATACCATCACTGTTCTGATAAAACTGATCATAGTTGCAGAGAAGACAGCCGTTCAGCTGGTGCAGCTGTCAGGGCTCCTGCAACATTAATTTATTTTAATGAGATTTGTAAGCGGCTTAAATCTTAAAAACTGCCAAGCACTTTGCTTAAAATAAAATAGACATTAAAAAATTTCAATAAAAGTCAGATTTAAAAACAAGTTGATCTTAAAAAAAAATAAACAAACTATCAATAAATTAGCAGTTTAAAATATACATTGTAAAATAAAGTGATATGTTAAAATGGAAGTCAACTTTACAGCAGTATTCTGGAGCAAAATGCCATCACTATGCTGATAACACCCAGTCATAGCTGCTTAGAAGTTCAGCAAGTGTAGCGTTCAGGGCTCCTGCACCATTAATGGTTGTGTAGAAGGAAGAAGTTCAGCAGGTGCAGCTTGTGGGGCTCCAGCACTTTTCACAGCTGTGTAGAAAAAGTAATGCCAGGCAGTGTAGCTTGCCCTGCAATTGCTGGCTTCCCCAGCTTTTAAAAGTGATCCTGAATTGACTTGTAGCAATGAGAAAAGAGAAAACCTTCCTTATAAGGTGTAATGATGCCCACTGACATACAGATACCTTTAAAAAAGGACCAGGTAAATTAATAGAGGATAAGACCATTGATGTCTCCTAGCCATGTTCTCCCGCCATTGTCAAGCATTCTTTGGGAAGAGGGATTGATTGTTAAGCCATTCCGGGAATTGTAGATCCATGACAGCGTTTCTCATAACAATACTTAGCGCCATTAACAAACCACTTCCCAAAATTCTTCCTATACTGCCTTAAGTTCAGATGGGGCCCGAGGCTGTGGGTTTTGACTACTGTATCTTTGTTGTCTTTCCCTTCCATTAGGGAGAAGCCTCCTTTCCTTAACCCAGATTCCTAAATTCTGGCTGTATAAGCCACCTTCTCTACCTGTGGACTTCTCTGAAAACAACTGACCACTGCAGGTCAGGCGGCAGTGGAAAATGGCAGTAGAGCGGGGCGATGTATCGACACTGGGTGTAAAGTTAAAATCTGTCCCCTGGACGACAATTAAGGTTGAGGAGCCGGACCCAGAGACGGAGCAGAATCTGGTTCTTGAGATCCAGGAAGGGGGCACTAGAGGATTCTGGGAAAGAACCGTTCCACCACAGGCCAACCGGGAAGGCAACGAAGAGGTGCAGCGGAGCTGGGAAGCTCAACTTCAGGGCTTTGTGAAGGCGCTTGAGTCCCCTCATTTGGACGGGGGCCGCTCTCAGCCGCCACGGCCCACCCCGCAGGACAATTGCGTTAGGGAGGCAGCTGGAGGACAAAGGGCCACCAAACTCCCGCCAGGCCTCTGCTCGGAGGAGTCGCACAAAACCCTGCTGCCCCAAGATGGGGCAGGCGGTGGAACAGTGAAGGAAGAGGTTCCAGAGGGCGAGACGGTCGCAGATGATACTCTGCGGCTGCGCTTCAGACATTTCTCCTGCCGCGAAGCGGAGGGGCCGCGGGACGTGTGCCGGAGGCTCCGCGAACTTTGCCACCGGTGGTTAAAGCCTGAAAGGCGCACCAAGGAGGAGATTGTAGAGCTGGTGGTCTTGGAGCAGTTCCTGGCCCTACTCCCGAAAGAAATCCAGAGCAGGATCAGGGCCTGGGACCCAGAGACTTGCTCCCAGGCGGTGGCCTTGGTGGAAGATTTCCTGATGAGGCAGCGGCATGATGAGGAGGAAGAAAAGAAGGAGGTAGCTGGGTTTGATAGCTGAGTGGTCCTCGTTCAGCCTTGCTTTAATTTGTTTATTCCAGGGATGGGAAACCGTGGTGACCTTCCAGATCTTTGCCAGACTTCAACTCCCATCAGCTGCAGCCATTGTGACCAATAGGCATTGGATGATGGGAGTTGTAGTCTGGGGATTATTTAACTGTAAGCCACTTTGGGGGCTCAAGAACACTGAGTAATGGATTTGTCCTTCTCTGTGCAGGATTAGCCAGTGTGGTGTAGTGGTTAAGAGTGGTGGACTTGTAATCTGGTGAAATGGGTTCGATTCCCCGCTCCTCCACATGCAGCTGCTGGGTGACCTTGGGCCAGTCACACTTCTCTGAAGTCTCTCAGCCCCTCTCACCTCACAGCGTGTTTGTTGTGGGGGAGGAAGGGAAAGGAGAATGTTAGCCGCTTTGAGACTCCTTAAAGGGAGTGAAAGGCGGGATATCAAATCCAAACTCCTCTTCTTCTTCTTCTTCTTCAGATCACTCATCAAGATGGAAGGGCCAGGGCTCAGCGGCAAAGTTTCCTGACCTCTCTCATAATGCCAAAACTCATGGGCTGAATGTTGGAAGATTCAGAACAGACAAAAGAAAGAGTTAAACTGTGGAACTCGCTGCCACAAGAAGCAGCAATGGCCACCAACCTAGATGACTTTAAAAGAGGACTAGATGCATTCATTGAAGAGAGGGCTCTCAATGGCCATTAGCTGTGATGGCTGTGCTTGACCGCCACAGTGGAAGGCAGTAATGCTTCTGAACACCAGTTGCGAGAAACAGAAGAGCAAAGGGCTCTTGTGCTCAGATCCTGCTTGTGAGGCAGCTTGTTGGCCCCATGAGAACAGGATCCTGGGCTAAATGGGTCTCTGGTCTGATCCATCAGGCTCTTCTCTCATATATAGAATCATAGAATCATAGAGTTGAAAGAGACCACAAGGGCCATCGAGTCCAACCCCCACCAAGCAGGAAACACCATTAGAGCACTCCTGACATATGGTTGTCAAGCCTCTGCTTAAAGACCTCCAAAGAAGGAGACTCCACCACACTCCTTGGCAGCAAATTCCACTGTCCAACAGCTCTTACTGTCAGGAAGTTCTTCCTAATGTTTAGGTGGAATCTTTTTTCTTGTAGTTTGGAACCATTGCTCCGTGTCCGCTTCTCTGGAGCAGCAGAAAACAACCTTTCTCCCTCCTCTATGTGACATCCTTTTATATATTTGAACATGGCTATCATATCACCCCTTAACCTCCTCTTCTCCAGGCTATATATATATATATATATATATATATATATATATATGTGCGGTGTGTGAGCACATTTTTATTCTGAAAAGTGTGGCCCAGAGAAAAAAGTTTGAGAACCACTGATCTAGGAGGAAGCCCATGAGTGCTAGTGGTACGAGACACAGGGAGAAAAACACTTCTCTTACCTGCTTTCTCTGCTCCTCTGTTACGTTCCCCTGCCTAACTTGCCTTTTCCCTTAACTAAATATATATATGTCAATGAAATGCTGTTTCAGGTAATGAGGTCATCCAGGGATAAGCCAGATTGTCTTCCTACAGCAGAAGTGGAACCCCTGGACTTGTGCCACACGCCAGCCCTGAAGGAGATCAAACAAGAGGAGGACTTGGATGTTACAATACAGGGTAAGACCTTTTCTGTTATTGGAGTCAGAGTTTCCAATTAGGGGCTTCATCAAAAGACGTTTGATGAATCTGGCATACGGTTCTGGTAGGAATGTGTCCCGTCCCCCCTAATTTTGCTGCTTGCCGAATTCTGCACATGCTGTAGGGCTGGGCACTTTATCGAATATCGCCCAAAAAATGGTTTGAATTCCATATTGTCTTATCAGTTTCATAGTTTTTGACCTGGCAATGTATTGCGAATCATGATACATGTGTGCGCGCGTGCTATGCAAAAATCGCAATGTGGGGAAAACCGTCACCACCCTCATTTCAGACATTGTGATATATCAGTACAGTCGTACCTTGGAAGTCGAACAGAACCCATTCTGGAAGTCCATTTGACTTCTGAAACGTTTGACTTCCAAAGCGCAGCTTCTGATTGGCTGCAGGCAGCTCCTGCAGCCAACCTGAAGCTGCGGAAGCCCCGTCAGACTTTCGGCTTCCGGAAGAACGTTAAAAAACCGGAACAATCACTTCCGGTTTTTGATCATTCAGGAGCCGGAACGTTCAACTCCCAAGGCGTTCAGGAGCTGAGATACGACTGTATATAACAATGTTTAGCTGGTGATATCTCACAAAGCTGAAAAGCAGCTCAATCCTTAATCCAGACATGGTGCTATATCTGAATATCGTGATGTTTAGCCAGTGATATATTGTCATGTTGAAAACTGGATATCGCCCAGCCTGACACACTGGAAGGTCCCTTTGAACTCTATGATTCTGTGACTCAAGGGGGCTGCACCTCTTATCATCCCTGACTGTGGGTTTTGCTGGCTATGCTCTGGTGGAGGCAGTGGGAGGCAGTGGGAGAGAGCTCTTGGGCTTAGATCTGGCTTGCGGGTTTCCCCCAGGCATGGTTGGCCACTGTAAGAACTGCTGGACTAGGTGGGCCATTGGCAGGATCCTGCAGCTGGGCTCTTGTTACATTCTCATGGCTGTGGGTGCTGATGGGAGCTGGATTCTTCGCTACGTATGAAATAGATCAGGGGTCAGCAAACTTTTTCAGCAGGGGGCTGGTCCACTGTCCCTCAGACCTTGTGGTTGGGCGGACTATATGGGGGGGGGGGGAGAATTAACGAATTCCTATGCCCCACAAATAATCCAGAGATGTATTTTAAATAAAAGGGCACATTCTACTCATGTAAAAACACGCTGATTCCCAGACCGTCCATGGGCTGGATTTAGAAGGTGATTGGGCCGAATCCGGCCCCTGGGCCTTAGTTTGCCTACCCATGAAATAGATCACTGGGAGGAATGGGAATGGGATGGAGCAGCTGCAATTCTGGCAGAACAAAGGGTGGCATTCAACATCACACTGAGTTAAAGGTCCCCCAGTGGTCTACGACTTGTGCTTGCACAAGAGAAGGCCACGGTTCTCACAGCTGGTTTCAAAACTGATCGCCGTAGCCGCTGATACTTCTAGTTGCACAACTGTTTCACTGGATGTCATATTGTGCAACCGTTATTCTTGCTGTTACATCGGTGGACAAGAGAGCATTGAATCTGGGCCATAGGTAGGATTCAGCTTTCTCAGAATAGACCCATTGACATGAATGAACATGACTAAGTTTGTTCTGTTAATTTCAGTGGCTCTGCTCTGCATAGAATCTAGTTGAATAACACCTATAATATACCTTTTCTGCTCATTTTAATTCTTTGCATTTATATGTATGTCAGCATATATATCTCTGGTAAATAATCCCCGTTCTCAAACAGATATATCTTTGTTTCAGGGTGTGGGTGTATTGTTCTTAGTATTTGATTTGGATTTCAGTAAAGTTCTACATGAGGATCCAAAGATATCTTCTTTATTCAGGTCTCCTGTTGTTTTATTAAAATGTGATTTGAGGATCCCTTTTCCACTGTTCAGGGAATCATTTAGTTTCTGCATTCTCTCCCTTTGTATTCTAGAAAGTAATTTGAGGAAGGAGAAGACCCATACAGAAGTTTCTGGAGACGTGCAGCCATATTGGACGTCGTCAGGGAGCTGCGACCATCACATTTCCCCCCATCCTGATCTTTGGGAAGCCTCCGAGAGCTGCATGGGAAGTGGACCCGAGAATGAAAGCTCGGTTCATTGTCCTCAAGGCTGTTGCAAACAATTCAATGGAACAACCAACCCCCAGAGAATCTTCAAAGGCGAGGGACGGATCTCTTGCACCGAGTGTGGGCAGCTTTGCAGAAGCGATCATGGTGAAGATTGGAGAATGCACTTGGAAGAGAAACCTTACGAGTGCTCGGATTGTGGGAAGAGGTTCAGCCGGAAAGCCGACCTTGTCAGTCATCAGAGAATACACACGGGGGAGAAACCCTACAAATGCCCAGACTGCGGGACCAGCTTCAGCGACTGCTCGAGCCTCAGCAGGCACCGCAGGACCCACAGCGACGAGAGGCCCTACATCTGCTCGGAGTGTGGGAAGAGCTTCGCTCAGAGAGCAAACCTTATTAAGCACCACCGGACCCACACAGGGGAGAGGCCTTATACCTGCTTAGAGTGCGGGAAGAGCTTCAGCCAGCAGTCGAACCTTATCTTGCACAGGAGAACCCACACGGGAGAGAGGCCCCATAAGTGCCCCGAGTGCGGGAAAGGCTTCAGCCGGAGGTCGCACCTCCGCGTCCACGAGAGAGCCCACACCGGAGAGAAGCCGTTCCTGTGCTCGGTTTGCGGGAAAGGCTTCAGCCGGAGGCCTAAGCTGGTGACACACCAGAGAATCCACACGGGAGAGAAACCGTACGAATGCTCCGACTGTGGCAAAGGTTTCACGGGAGCCTCTAGTCTGAACAGGCATAAGCGGATTCATTCTGGGCAGATCCCACAGGTCCCCCCACGGCAACTGATTTTTAACAGAAGCCATGTTTTGAACTGAGCAACAGTTTTGAGGGTTCAGTAGGCCCCAGTGTTCAGTAGGCCCCAAAGACCTACAGGCCCCAACGACTGACTTCTATGCACAATGGACTCTGGTGTCGTGGTTTGAGCATCCGGCTAAGACTGTGAATATCCGAGGTTGTAGTCAATTCACTCCCAGCCTGAGCGGACCCATTGAAACGAAAGAACCTACATCAGTCATGTCCGTTAACGTCAGTGTGTCTACTCTGAGTAGGACTAGCATTGAATACGACCGCCGGGATCAAATCCCCACTCAGCCATAAGGCTTCCTTAGGGGACCTTGGGCTAGGGCAGTGGTTCCCAAACTTTTTCGGGTCACAGCCCTCTTGGTTCCATAAGTTCACCCCCTACCCTATGAAAAGCATTATTCAGAATAGCGGTTTCCACAACCTGCTAAGGAAGATAACACAATCAAATTCAAAACAGGAACAATTAATTGCACATATATTCTAAATCCAGTTAGAACTATTTCGTAGCATTGGAAGGGACCCTGAGGGTCATCCAGTCCAACCCCGTGCAATAATTTAGTTTAATTCAACAGAATTGATTAACTTGATCCCCTGGTACCAGCTTTTCAAAGTCTGCTGTTCATTTACATTTCCTGTGTATATTGTTGTTCTTTACATTTTAAGCAGTGTGCTCCTTGTGTTCTCCCCCCACCCCCACAGCATCCCTTAGAGTCTGCTTGAATTTATTTTGCCGCAAGTTTGTGTTCCATTTTGTTTCCTACATTTGGACAAGACTTACGTTTTCTGAAAGATGCCTTCTTGCCTTCAATAGCTTCCTTGACTCTGCTCATTAACCACGCTGGCATCCTCTTGGATCCGGTGGCACCTTTCCAATTTATTCTAGCTGAGCTTCTGTTATTGAGGTTTTGGTGCCGCCCCACTTTGGGACAGAGATTTGACCTCTTTGGCTTTCCTTTTCAAACTTCTTTATACTACCGGGTAATTCCTTAGTTTTTTTGTAAGTTTCCTCAATTTGAAGTCAAACATGACTGAGTTGGACTTCCTTGCCCTTTGTTCAGTCAGAAATATATTGAATTTGATAGCGCTTGGGTCGGCATTTCCAGTTGGTTCAACACCACTTCGCAGCACTTAAGATCTCAGCCTAGCCTCCCTCACAAGGTTGTTGGTAAGGGGAAATCCTTGCAAGGTGGGGTATAAAAATGTAATAAAACACATGAAATAAGCAAAAAACCAACATATGGGCAGTGGTGTGCGATCCCCTCCCCTGGAAAAGTGGATTTTGTGTGATCCCTTGGCATATTCACTTAATGAGGGGTGAACAATGCATGTATGAACTTGCCGCAAGAAGGTGATTTCAGGTGCAGCTGGGGATCTTATAGATGGCACTTGGCCATGCTGGCAGGGCCTGATGGGAGCTGGAATCCAACAACTTCCAGAAGGTCATAGGCTCCCCATTCCTGGATTAAAACATCCACTGTATATTTTGGAATCTTGTTTGTCTGTTTAATGTGCATTTTTGGACACCTCTTAAGATAATTGTGACCTAATTTCCAGTTACTGTCCCTGAGTTCAACACACAGGTTTTCTTCCTTGTTTGGATACAGCTGGACGCCATTTTGAATCAAGATGGCTGATTGGACCCTTCAGAACAACACTGATTTCAACCACTGATTTTAAAAACTGCAGTGATTTTGTTGTGGTCGTTGTTACTTAGGGTTGTATCCAGTGTTGGTCCTACTCAGAGTAGACCGATTGAAGTGAATGGGCATGACTAACTTAGGTCCATTAATTTCAGTGGGTCTACTCTGAGTAGGACTTCACTGGATACAGCCCTTAGGATTCCAGAGGATTGCCTGTGTATGAGGCTGCTAGTCAGTAAATAAAGTCCTGCTTATCCAGAAAGTTCCTTTCCAGTTGTCCGTCTGTTCTCTGGCTTCCATAATAAATGCCCATAACCAGCTGTTCCTTGGGTTCATTCCCTTCCCTTCTCCTCTCTTTAGGGTCTAAAAATCCTTTGCAGTGGACTTAGGCCCAATCTGTACTATACATTTCAAGCAGTACTGGAGTTCTTCAAGCAGTCATGACTTCCTACAAAGAATCCTGGGAAATGTAGTTTTTTTTAAAAAAGGGGGGCTGAGAGTTGCTAGGAGACCCATAATGCCCATTCTACACTTTTGGTGTGGCAGCTTTTGCACTTCGGAACTCCCTGCTCATTGACATTCGGCAGGTGCCTTTTCAGCGCCTGCTAAAATCTTTTGTGTTTAGGGAATCCTACCTGGACATGTAAAATTGATGTGCGTTTTAATCTGGAGTACTAGTTTAGAATGTATACTTTTTAAACTCCTGGCTCCAGTCACCTTTTTATATAAACTTGTTACTAACATTGGTTTCTACGGGCAGTTTTGATGCATATTTCATCTGCTTTGTAAACCGCTTAGGGGTTTCATTTGCAGTCAAGTGGTATACAACTTTTGTTGAATGAATAAAACGCAAATACAGTCAAACCTCAGTTCCTGAACAGCTCTGTTTTCGAACATTTTGACTCCCAAACGCCGAAAACCCGGAAGTAAATGCTCAGTTTTTTGAACATTTTTCGGAAGCCAAATGTCCAACGCGGCTTCCGCTTGAGTGCAGGAAGCTCCTGCAACCAATCAGAAGCCGCGCTTCAGTTGTCAAATGTTTCAGAAGCCAAACAGGCTTCTGGAATGGAGTATGTTCTCCGTACAGTCAACTGAGGAGAGCTGTAGGCCAGGCACAGGAAACCTGTTTACCCTCCAGATGTTGCTGAACTACAACTCCCATCATACTCTGCCATTGGGGGCAGATGGGAGATGTAGTCCAGCGACATCGGGCACACCAAAGGCTCCTTGCCAGTGTTAGAAACTCAGCGTATAAGCTAGGTGCCAAATTTCTATGATCTCAACTACATTGCTTGACTGTAGCTTGCTTTTACAATTCATTGGCCCCTGTGTGCAAGGAGAAACACACAATGGAAATGGTACTGAAGATGGACTAAGGCCGAGGTTTTTAAACTGTGGTCGCCAACCTGGTGCCCACAAACCTTCACGCGGTTGCAATTGGACCCTCACCAGTAGCAAAAAAATTGCAGATGACACCAAACTGGGAGGGGTGGCTAACACCCCAGAGGACAGGCTCACACTTCAAAACGACCTTGACAGATTAGAGAACTGGGCCAAAACAAACAAGATGAATTTTAACAGGGAGAAATGTAAAGTATTGCACTTGGGCAAAAAAAATGAGAGGCACAAATACAAGATGGGTGACACCTGGCTTGAGAGCAGTACATGTGAAAAGGATCTAGGAGTCTTGGTTGACCACAAACTTGACATGAGCCAACAGTGTGACGCGGCAGCTAAAAAAGCCAATGCAATTCTGGGCTGCATCAATAGGAGTATAGCATCTAGATCAAGGGAAGTAATAGTGCCACTGTATTCTGCTCTGGTCAGACCTCACCTGGAGTACCGTGTCCAGTTCTGGGCACCACAGTTCAAGAAGGACACTGACAAACTGGAACGTGTCCAGAGGAGGGCAACCAAAATGGTCAAAGGCCTGGAAACGATGCCTTATGAGGAACGGCTAAGGGAGCTGGGCATGTTTAGCCTGGAGAAGAGGAGGTTAAGGGGTGATATGATAGCCATGTTCAAATATATAAAAGGATGTCACATAGAGGAGGGAGAAAGGTTGTTTTCTGCTGCTCCAGAGAAGCGGACACGGAGCAATGGTTCCAAACTATAAGAAAGAAGATTCCACCTAAACATTAGGAAGAACTTCCTGACAGTAAGAGCTGTTCGGCAGTGGAATTAGGCTGTGTGGTTTAACCCACAGCGCCACCCGCATCCCTATCTCTATCATACAGGATTAAAAAAAACCAAGAGTAGATTCCTAGACTCGGCCAAACCACGCTGCCTCTTGTCTGATGAAGTGAAGCCTTTGCTTCCTGTTCCTCACACACTCGCTGCATCATGGGAAGGGAGCTTATGGGCTGTTCTTATTTTTATTTTTTCTTTGTGTTTTTATATTGTGATTTTATCTTGGGAACAGTGCAGAGACCTGCGGAATTGAGTCATCTGCTTGGACACCCTGAGAACAAGAAACTGAACTTGATAGACCATTGACCTCCTGCAGGCTTCTCTCACTTTCTGATTTACTGTTGAATGTGGTGCAAGTTTGTGTTGGCGTGTGTGGCTGTACTGTGAATTGAACATTGCCCTTTGTGGCTTGTCCAAGTTTCCCAAGATTGATCCGAAGGCTGATGGAGCAATGAACACGTCCTTCTGTGAATGTGTGTGTGCCACCTGTGTGGCCTAATAATAATAATAATACTTTTAATAATACAGTGGTACCTCGGGTTAAGTACTTAATTCATTCCGGAGGTCCGTTCTTAACCTGAAACTGTTCTTAACCTGAAGCACCACTTTAGCTAATGGGGCCTCCCGCTGCTGCTGCTGCTGCGAGACTTCTGTTCTCATCCTGAAGCAAAGTTCTTAACCCGAGGTACTATTTTTGAGTTAGTGGAGTCTGTAACCTGAAGCGTCTGTAACCTGAAGTGTATGTAACCCGAGGTACGACTGTAATTTTATTATTGATACCCCACCCATCTGTCTGGGTTTCTCCAACCACTCTGGGCAGCTTCCAGCAAAATATAAAAACATAATATAATGTCAAACATTAAAAACTTCCCTAAACAGGGCTGTCTTCAGATGTCTTCTAAAAGTTAGTTGTTTATTTCCTTGACATCTGATGGGAGGGCGTTCCACAGGGAGGGTGCCACAGCTGAGAAGGCCCTTTGCCTGGTTCCCTGTAACTTCACTTCTCTTCTGAATAAATGCTCCCTACTATCCTATTGCAAATACAGGAAGCTGGTTGCGCAAGACAACCATTTCCCCCACCCAATCCCATCGTAACCGTTCTCTTTCCCCCACTCCAAGCTTTCCAGAGTAGTTTTCGGTCATGCATTTTACTACCCAAGACAGGCTCGTTTCTTTATTAATATCACCAACAATGTACAAATGAATAAAAACAAATAGCAGGATTTGCTTCCTCGTTCTTTTAAAAATTCATTTGAAGAATATACATTCCCTGGTGCAACAAGAACTGACTTCCAGGGTCTTGAACAACTGTGATTATGTTATTCGTAACAAAAACCCTGGGATGTAGGCTGCCAATATTTGCCTCCCTTTCTTGGCTAAGTGAACCCAGATCTGTCAGGTCTTAGTCTGAAACTAATAAAACTGGAATGATTTGACAAAGGATGAAATAAGGCAGGTTTAGACATTTTATTTCCACCAGCTCATCTACTTGAAAGAAGTACCCTAGCTGCTTATCTACAAACCCCTTTGGTGGTTTTTTTTTTAAAAAATAGAAGCTACCAACTGGGACAGAGAGGAGGAAAGGATCCTTCAAACTCCAGATGACTTTTTGCAGAGAAAGAGGCAGCAAAATAGTCTGAATTATCTGGAGGGCACTAGACTAAAAAAGGCTAATAAAAAGTGTGGCTGGGAATGTGCTCTGTGAGCATACAATTTTCATTTTACAGGATTTTCCACCTATGTGAGTTCTTTAATTGAGATCAATGGTTCCCACAATGGGCAGTACCACCCCCTGGAGAGGGGGGATTTCCTAGCTGGGGGCTAAGAGGCAACAGGAGAATTGGAAGGGACCCCAGGGGTCATCTAGACCAACCCCCTGCTGTGCAGGAATCACAGCTAAAGCATCCATGACAGACAACCATCCAACCTGTTCAAAAACCTACAACAAAACGGATCAAGTTCACTAGTTTGTTAAAATAAATTAAACTAAGTCATTTTAATTGGGTTTTAAATCAATGTGCACTTAATTGTTGCTGTTTAGAATTTTATTGTGTTAATCTCTTAAGGGAGTTGTGCAAACTGCTATCCCAAATAATGCTTTTGAAAGGGTATGGGATGGGGCACTGGGCACAAGTTTATCAAAACAATGGCCCGAACAAAGTTTAGGAACTGCTGATCTGCAGTACGGATAGGGAAACCCGTGAGCCCTCCGAAGTTGTTGGGCTACAACACTCATCATTCCTGACCATCAGCCATGCTGCCTGGGGCTTGAGGGGACTTGATCCAGAGGAGAGCTCTGGGTTTCTCCAACTCTAGCGTAAAGAGCATGTGAATGACATTTGAAGCACATTCCATTTGATCCAGGAAGCCCATGGATTGTGCTGCTGTACAGTGGTACCTCGGGTTAAGAACTTAATTCGTTCCAGAGGTCTGTTCTTAACCTGAAAACGTTCTTAACCTGAGGTACCACTTTAGCTAATGGGGCCTCCCACTGCCGCCGCCGCACAATTTCTGTTCTCATCTTGAAGCAAAGTTCTTAACCCGAGGTACTATTTCTGGGTTAGCGGAGTCTGTAACCTGAAGCGTCTGTAACCTGAAGCATCTGTAACCCGAGGTACCACTGCACGGTGTAATCACACGTCAACCCTCTCTCTGGAGCGGCACCACAACTGGAACAGCAGTGCGTCACAACCGGCCGGAATTTCCAGGGACCCCAGGAAATGCTCAGGCGGAGCCTTCATCTGTTCCCACTGGAGTTTCTCCACCTTTGTGGGTTATCTGATGCTTCGTCAGGATTGCGCTTCGGCTAAAGCTCTTCCCGCACTGCGAGCACTGGTACGGCTTCTCCCCCGTGTGCACTCTCAGGTGCGAGGTCAGGTGGTCGCTCCGATGGAAGCTCTTCCCGCACTCCGAGCATTTGTACATCTTCTCCTCCGTGTGGATTCTCCGGTGCAAAGTAAGGTGCGGTCTCTGGCTGAAGGACTTCCCACACTCCAGACACTGGTAAGGTTTCTCCCCGGTGTGGATCCTTCGATGCAAAGTGAGGTGCGTGCTCTGATTGAAGCATTTCCCGCACTCCTGGCACTTGTACGGTTTCTCCCCGGTGTGGATTCTCTGGTGAGAGGTAAGGTGTGTGCTCTGGCTGAAGCTCTGCCCGCACTCCTTGCACTTGTATGGCCTTTCCCCTGTGTGGATGGTGCGGTGGATGGTCAGCCGCCTGCTGTGACTGAAGCTCTTGCCGCACTCCAGGCACGTAAACGGCTTCTCTCCCGTGTGGGTTATTTTGTGGAGGATAAAATAGGTGCTCTGGCTGAAGCTCTTCCCGCACTCCAAGCACTTGTATCGTTTTTCTCCCGTGTGCATTCTCTGGTGCTGAGAGAGATGCCCGCTCTGCCTGAAGCTCTTCCCGCACTCAAAGCACTGATAGGGCCTCTTCTCGGTGTGGATTCTCTGGTGTACGTTAAGGCGTGACTTAGAACAAAACATCTTCCCGCACACAGGGCACTTGTTCCTTCTCTTTTCCTCCTGCACATCTACTTGGGCTGGGGTTTTGTGGGCCTCCCCATCTTTGCTGACATTGGACGGACTCCCGCGCTTATCTCTGGTGGGTGTTTTCCTGCCTTTCTGCCTTGTGGCTTCATCTTGAGTACTGGTGCTGACATCCATGTCTAGATCTTCCATTTTTGTAGACGCTCCTCCTGGTTCGCCTTCGTTTTCCCTCTCCCAGCGTCCTCCTACTGGAGCAGAGAAAGAAATGAGAGCCAAGGGGAAGAGACACTAGTTAACAGGAACATTATTTCATCAATCCCCAAAAGAAGCAAGCAAGCATTCCCTATTGACAGATAATCTGGGCCTCGGCCCAGTAACAACAACAATAATAATAATTTATTATTTATACCCGGCCCATCTGGCTGAGTTTCCCCAGCCACTCTGGGCGGCTCCCAATCAAGTCTTAAAACAATACACCATTAAATATTAAAAACTTCCCTAAACAGGGCTGCCTTCAGATGTCTTTTAAAGACAAGATAGCTGCTTTATTTCCATCACATCTGAAGGGAGGGCGGGCGCCACTAGCGAGAAGGGCCTCTGTCTGGTTCCCTGTAACCTCACTTCTCGCAATGAGGGAACCGCCAGAAGGCCCTCAGTGCTGGACCTCAAGTGTCCGGGCTGTATGATGGGGGTAGGCAAGGGTCATCTAGTCCAGATCTCTACAATGCAGGAAACTTTTGCCCAACATGGTGCTCAGGCCAGTGACCCTTAGATTAAGACTACAATGGTACCTCCGGTTAAGAACTTAATTTGTTCTGGAGGTACGTTCTTCATCTGAAACTGTTCTTAACCTGAGGTACCACTTTAGCTAATGGGGTCTCCTGCTGCGCCGCCAGAGCACGATTTCTGTTCTCATCCTGAAGCAAAGTTCTTAACCCGAGGTACTATTTCTGGGTAAGCGGAGTCTGTAACCTGAAGTGTCTGTAACCTGAAGCGTCTGTAACCCAAGGTACCACAGTAGTAATAATAATAATACTTTGGGGCCTAGATGCTCCACCACTCAGCTTCTCCTCCCCAAAGTTTCTCCTCCTCATTTTCTCTCTGCTCAAGTGCACATTGGAGGTTTTTAAGCAGAGGTTGGATGCCCATCTGTCTCGCATGCTTTAGCTGAGATTCCTGCATTGTAGGGGGTTGGACTAGATGACCCCAGGGTCCCTTCCAGCTCTACGATTCTACGTTCACCTTACCCAGTGAATCTTGGCCATCCTCCTGCTTGACTCCCTGGGACACGAGCCTCTGTGCACTGTCTGAAGGAGCATCCTCTGCCTCGGGGAAGGTAGCAGCCCAATCCATAAACAGCACCGACACCTGAAACGGTTAAGGATCCCAAGAAAGGTAAGAGGTGGGGCAATGGGTCAGTGCGCCTGGCTGTTAACCAGAAGGCTGTTGGTTCAAGCCCACCCAGGGATGGCTGTGGGCAGGATTCCTGCAGAGGGTTGGGCTGGATGACCTCTGGGGTCCCCTCCAACAATACAATTCTATGAGAAACGGGCCATCTTGACCGGGGGTGCCCTCAGCCTTGCCAAGTTCAATGAGGCAGTTTGGAACAGCCACCCCATATGCAAAAAGCACCATCTTGGCGCATGGTCCTTAAAAATGGTGTGTTTTTCGGGTTCTTCCTTTCCTAGGTTGGGAAGGGAAGTGTGTGTCATCAGAAGCCGGAGAATGATAGGCAGCGCCATGGATTAAGTGTCTCTGCTGCTCTTGAGCTTCACATCGCCCATGTATTGCCCACCCTTCACCGGCAGGTCTCAAGGCAGCTTACAAAAAAAGTAAATTCATAAACTAAAAACAGCAAAAAAACATTTGTTACTAATAATAATATTATTATTAGGATTATTGTGGTGGTGGTGGTTTATTGCCATCCCTTCAGTAGCAGGGCAGGTTGCAACATAGCTGTCAACTTTTCCCTTTTCTTGTGAGGAATCCTATTTGGAATAAGGGAATTTCCCTTTATAAAAAAGGGAAACGTTGACAGCTATGGGTTACAACCGTTTAAAATCCAGAATTAAAAACAATTTAAACAGGTTTCGGACACCGAAACTGGGTGGGTTCCAAAAATACACGTGTGAGGGGTCAAGAAATAAGTGCACCTCTCGCAAGTTTGCAACCCCTGACCCGCTCTCCTCAGATCTTGGGGGTGCCTGGGAAGAAGAAGAAGAAGGAGAAGAAGGAGAAGAAGGAGAAGAAGACAATGCAGCCCTATCGGCAACACAAAACCTTTGAGGATCTTGAAAAACAGGATAAAACCTTTTTATAACTTGAACAGAAGTAAGAACATTTTATATAAAAAGACAAGCAGGATAAATCACTGATTGCACAGCTTGCTTGCTTGCTTGCTTGCAAAATCCTGCTGTTCAGGATCCACAAACTAAGAAACCTTCCTAGCCATCATCCTTTGCATATTATTCCATGAAAACCCCCACTTTTGCCTTCCTGCTTCCCCGCTTCGGCTCTTCTCTCCTAAATCCTCTTTGAGCAAACAGGCTCCGCAGGCGCTGATCTCCACCACGAAACAATTCAATGAACAGCAACACCCCTAAAAACACACACACAACCCTCTCCCTAAAAGAGGAGGGGCAGGAAATGACTTCAGCCCCATTGCAGATCTTTCCTTCCTGCCAATTCGCTTTTCTAGGGCTGCAAACTCGCACACTTTAACTCTTAAGCCGAATTGCAACGAGGCAAACCCAGAAGCTCATTGGGAACTGTAGTTTGCCCTGCACCCAGCACCCTCACACTACAGTTCTTATGTTTTTGTTTTTTTCGGGGTGGGGGGAGGAGATTTGCTTTTAATGTATGATGTCCACACACGAGAGCCAATGTTATGTAGTATTTAAGGGTGCTGGATTAGGACTGGGGGAGACCTGAGTTCAAATCCCTCCTGGGCCAGGAAGCTGGACAGGCAGCTGCCTCTCAGCCTAGCCTACCTTGCAAGGTTGTAGATCAAATGAAGAGAGGGAGAACCATGAGCACCACTTCTTGAAGAAAGAAAGGTGAGAAATAAATACCATAATTAGCAAATCAAATCCTTGCAATGGAGGAGCTCAGGGCGAAGACCTCAGTTCAAATCTCGCCTCTGTGCCCAAACTCCAGAGTAAGGGATCCCAATTGCTGGAAGCCACAGGAGAGGAGGGGGCTCTTGAGGCCAGATCCTGTTTGCTGGTTTCTCACAGGCATCTAGCTGGCCACTGTGGGAAAAGGATGCTGGACTCGATGGGCCATTGGCCTGACTCTGCTAACTCTCTTTTTTGTATGCGCACAGCTAGCAAGATGTTTGCCCGCGAAGCTGCTCCGTACCAGAGGTTAGCCTATTTGTTCACCAAGGCCAGTATTGCCTGCACGGGCTGGCAGCGGCTCTCTCGGGTCTCCAGCACAGAAAGGTCCTTCCCTTCGCCTTTTCAGTGGCCGATACCAAGAGGACCTTCTGCATGTCAAACATATGCTCTGCCACCGAACTACAGCCCCTAAAATGCATGCACACTTAGGTTTTTATTTGCACTGTCAGACCAACATGCTTCCAATTTGGCACAGGCGAGGGGTATTCAAAAATACAAAGGAAAGCCGCTCTGCGCTCTGGTCGTCACAAAGGGTTAAGCTGAGAGAGTCGGGATTTCTAGAGCGGCACTTCGGACGGAAATTGTTCTGACTACTGAAGGCCCTCCTCTTCCTTTTCTCCCCCTTCGCGACTCTATGGTGCTTTTCTTTGCTGCAAAGTAGAGGCTGGAAAAAGAGATTTTTCAGCTCCGGGGAGGGAATCCGGTAAGTGAGAAGCGCCTTGAGGCAGGAGCAGAGAGCTGGCCTGGAATTGGAAGGTTTGCTTTAGGGATCTGCTGGATCAGGCAGACCCTCCCAGACCAGCCTCCTGCTCCCAGCCAGACCTGGGCAGCCAGACCTCCCTGGGAGGCTCAGAGGCGGCAAGGCAGCAGCTAACCTCTTGCTGCTCTCTGCCTCCAGCACTTTGCAGGTAAACTGCTCCTGAACATGCAGGTTCCACGGAGCTGTAATGAGTTTTGGAACATCCTCTGTGGATTTCTCTATCTCCATCCCCCACCCCTTTTAAACATAAAGTCTATCAAGGACTATTCTTCATCATGGCTATGTCTTGCCTATATCTTGCTTGATATGTCTTCAGGGACATTATGTCAGGGGTGGTCAGAAGTCAGATGGGGGGGGGGCGGGATTTGCAGTACATCACTAAGTGTCTCTAAGGCTCCTTGATTGCCAGTTGATTAGAAATAGTAGCAACAACTCTTTCTCTCGCCCTGCAAAAATGAAAGGAACAGCTTCTGAATGTGAGAAAGCGCAGTGGGAAACCAGGACTGGACTCTTGAGTGAAAGGGCTGTAATCAGGGTGACGTCTGCACTATGCATTTAGCAAAATGTAATTCCACTTTTAACTTCCATGGCTTTCACCAAAGAATCCTGGGAACTGTAGTTTGTTAAGAGTGCTGAGATTGTTAGGAGACCCCCCTATTCCCCTCACAGCTACAGTTCCCAGAGGACTGAGCATGCTCAGTTTTTCACGGAATACTGACTGATGATTGGTGGGAAGGAAAAACATGGGGGCAGAGAATGGAATGGAGTATCCTGAACAGGAGTGTTCTACGATGCAACTTTTTTGCTGCAGCTCCCACTGATTCTCTTTCCTTGCAGAGGCACCGGGCCTTATAAACAACCCTGGACCTGGCAGTTGACATCACCGAGAAACATGGGATAGCAGTGTGTGAGTGATCCCTGCCAAACCCCGGAGTTAAGAGGGGTGATGGCGTCCAAACGCAGGAATGCAGCTGTCTGGGCTGTCCCCCGAGATGCCCTGCTGGAGGACACAGTGAAGACGGAGGCCCAGGAGGAGGCATCGGAGTCTGAACCAGAGGAGGCTGCAGGAACAGGCCCCTTGGCCGTCCGCTCAGAGAGCCTCAAGGAATTGTGGGAAGGGACCATAACAGAGCACATTAAGCAGGAACCCGAGGAAGGGCCTCAGGAGGAGTGCTGGGGAGCTCAGTGTCAGGGGCTCCTGAAGGCTGTGCGGTCTCCACAGTCTGAACCAGGAAACCTGCAGCTGGCCAGCAATGGCCCAAGGGACACACAGGCTTCCTTTGAGGGGCGACCAGACATTGGGCGAGGCAGGGTGATCCGCCACCTGCCCGGCCCTGGAGGAGACATCCCCCCGCCCACCCACAGCATTTTGGCCCTGGATCGTGGGGAAGTGAAGAAGGAGGCTCCCAGCCAGGAGGTGGAGCGCCTGTGCTTCAGGCAGTTCCTCTACCAGGAGGCCGAGGGGCCGCGAGATCTCTGTGGGATGCTGTGGAGGCTCTGCCATCGGTGGCTGCAGCCGGAGAGGCGCACCAAGGAGCAGATCCTGGAGCTGGTGATCCTGGAGCAGTTCCTGGCCGTCCTGCCTCCGGAGATGCAGAACTGGGTCAGGGAAGGCGGGCCGGAGACTTGCGGTCAGGCAGTCGGCCTGGCGGAGGATTTTCTGGAGAGGCAGCAAGAGAACGAGCACGAAATACAACAGGTGAGAGGGCAGGAGAGCAGTCCTGGGAAGAACAAAAGGAACAGTGGCAAGGAGCCCAGAGGACTAGCTATTGGGGCAGTTTTTGCTGACTGTAAATATGCATTGGACTGACTGTTCCTTTAGATCAGATATAGGCAAACTGGGCCCTCCAGATGTCTTGGGACTACAATTGGGACCCAGTGGTCCTGCTAGCTAGGGATCATGGGAGTTGAAGGTCAAAAACATCTGGAGGGCCGAGTTTGCCTATGCTTGCCCTAGATGGTTCGAAAATGGGATCTGGCCGAATCAGCAGGGGTTGGCTGTATTGGCAAAGTAGAACCTCCAGGTTCTGAGGCAGTGTACCTTAGAACGCCACTTGCTGGGGGAAGACTAAGGATGGTGGGCAGCGCACTCTCTGCCCTAATGGACCAGCTTCCACTGCTGTGAACAGGCAGTCAGTGTTGGTTGGAGAGAAGCTATGTGGACACAGGAGTGATGGATTCCTGTGCTCCAGTCCCTGTCTTGAGATGGGCTGCCACATTCTGCACCAGCTGATTTAATGCATCCCCCTTCAAAGACAGTGCAGAGGGCAGCCTTTGCCTGAAGAAGGTCTCCTTGAGATTCTGGAGAGCTGCTGCCAGTCAGTGTAGGCAATACTGTGAAAGATGGGCCAATGGCCTGACCCAGTCAAAGGCAGGGAGTCTTTGGCCCTGCAGATGTTGCTGGACTCCCACTCCCCTGACCCTTGGCCATGCTGGCTGGGGGCTGATGGGAATTAGAGTCCTGTAGCATCTGGAGAAGCCCCAGAGGTTCCCCACCCCTGAATCTCAGGCGATTTGCACCCATTTCTTTGTCTTGTTCTTTCTGCTGTTTCAGGTCCTCTGGCCCTTCAAAGAGAAAGCGGATGATTCCCCTGAGGCTGACGGGGCTCTGTCAGACTCTGGCGAGTGGCCGCTCACCAAAGTGGAGGATTCGGCTTCTGATGCCCCTTGGCTGGGTAAGGAGTCTTTGGCTGGAGGGAGTTCTCTTGCGGAGCAGGTTGTGCAAATGAGGGGCCACCACAAAAAAGGCTCTCCCACAGATCTAGTGCACACCAATTATTCTGATTATCATTGTGATTTATTTCATTTCTATACAGCTTTATATTTTTAAGAAAAATCTCAAAGCAGTTTACAGAATATTAAAACATCAATAAAACAATTTGAAGAAAGTCAAATATAGAGTACGCAGCCAAAGCAACATAATTAACAGAAAACTAAAATATGATCTTAAAGATAATAAAATGAAACATTACAAAGGTGGTGAAGTACAGAATACATATTTAACACAAACAAAGTTAACAAAATAAAAACTTAAAACATTTTTTAAAAAACCATTACTAGTAAAGTAAAATATAAAATGCACATTTAAAACAGCATAATTAACAAGAGAATAAAAGCATGACAATGCTGTTTGGCAGGCACAAAAAGATGGGGCAAAAGAATCCAACTGTTAGGGTTTGTTGTCAGGCATAGCAATGTCCCTCTGGTTCTCACCGGGAGCCTCTTCAGTGGGGCTGGTGAGTGTGGGCCCTGCCCCCTAGGCCTGCTTTGCAGGGAGCAGCCTTCAAGACTCACAGCCAGGTACTCTAACTCAGTGTTTCCCAACCTTGGGTCTCCAGCTGTTTAGGGACTACAATTCCCATCATCCCTGACCACTGGGTCTTGCTAGCCAGGGATGATGGGAGTTGTAGTCCAAAAACAGCTGGAGGCCAAAGGTTGGGAAACGCTGATCTAACTGACCTTATAGATGCATTAGCAAGCAGGATCTTTGAGGCCACTCTTAGGGCTTGTGTGGGTTCCTGCAGGTGGTCCTTCAAATAACTGGGCCCCAAACCCCTTCTTTGCTGTGTAATCTGATCCAAGCCATCCTTTCTTCCTGGTGAAGGGAAATCTGCCTTTGTAAGGATTCTCTGTTTTTCCCCAACAGACAATGAGAGGGCATGTTGGAAGAAGAACCTGCCAATCAGTTCTGAAGGAGCTGAACTATGTTGGATGCTGCCAGGGAGATCAGAACAGACAGTTTCCCGTTATCCTTACTGGGGAGAAGCATCCGAAAACCAGCAGGAAACTCACCCCCATAATGAAGAAGGCAAATCCGTTTCTTTCCAGCTCCCTGCCGTGCCAGTCCAGCAAAGGTTCCTCAAGGGTGAGACATGCGCTGAGTGCGGAAAATCCTTTCGCTGCAAGGCGGAGCTCACCGAACACCAGAGAATGCACTCCGGAGAGAAACCCTACATCTGCTCCGACTGTGGGAAGAGCTTCTGCAGTAGGAATGTCCTGGTTGCCCATCAGAGAACCCACACCGGGGAGAACCGCTTCAGTTGCTCAGATTGCGGGAAGAACTTCAGCCAGCAGTCGCATCTTACGGCACATGAGAGAACCCACAGGCAAGAGAAGCCCTTCGTTTGCCCAGATTGTGGACAGAGCTTCAGAGGGCACAGCGGGCTTTCGGCTCATCTGAGAATCCACACGGGAGAGAGGCCCTACCATTGCCCAGACTGTGGGAAAAGCTTCCGGCAGAGATTTGACCTTAACCGACACCAGAGAATCCACACGGGCGAGAAACCGCACCAGTGTCCCGATTGTCCCAAAAGCTTCAGGAACAGGTCGGCTTTTGTCGTGCACAGGAGAATCCACACCGAGGAGAAACCGTACCCGTGCTCTGGGTGTGGCAAGCGTTTCCGTCATCGCACGAACCTCCTCACGCACGAGAGGCTCCACACGGGAGAGAAGCCCTACAAGTGTACGGTGTGCGATAAGAGCTTTGTCGAAAGCTCGTCCCTCATGAAACACAAGCGAGCCCACACGGGCGAGAAGCCGTACAAGTGTGCTGAGTGTGGGAAATGCTTCTCTCAGAACGCAGGCCTGGTTCAGCACGAGAAGATCCACACGGGAGAAAAACCCTTCCAGTGCCCGGACTGTCCCAAAAGCTTCCGGGACAAGTCGGCCTTTGTCGTTCATCACAGGACGCACACGAGGGAGAAACCTTTTCACTGCTCGATCTGCGAGAAGAGCTTCAGCCATCGCTCCAACCTTCTCAAACACGAAAGAACCCACACTGGGGTGAAGCCATACAAGTGCCTAGAGTGCGGAAAGGGCTTCACTCAGAAGTCAAGCCTCCTCTCGCATGCAAGAAGCCATCGGCCCCGTATACCTGAAGCAGTGTCTCCACTTGCATCGTTCAGCCTGGGCATGGAGGTCCAGCTCCGTGGAGGGCCTTCAGGCGGTTCCGTCGCTGTGAAAAGTGAAGCTATAGGGAACCAAGCATTGGGCCTTCTCAGTAGTGGCCCCTGCCCTGTGGAATGCCCTCCCCTCAGAGGTCAGAAAGATAAACAACTGCACGACTTTCCGGAGAAATCTGAAGGCAGCTCCGTATCGGGAAGTTTTTAATATCTGAAGTTTCATTGTATTTTTATATTCTGTTGGAGGCCGCCCAGAGTGGCTGGGGAAACCCAGCCAGATGGGCGGGGTACAAATAATAAATAATGATGATGATGATGTATACATTGGCTTAGAGGGTGGGGAGTACCGTCTCCCTGGGCATCCATGGAGGAGCAAATGGCTGAACAATAAAATAAGGTCACCTGTCTGCTTTTAGAGATCTCCAGTTTCTTGGCATTTACTGCCATTATTAGTTGGCAACGAGGAATATTAGGAGATGTGCGTGCTTTTTATCTGGTGCGAAAGGAAGGGGAGGGCGCCGGGCCACAGTCGTGTCTCATTGCAGATGGCAAGACCTTATTGCGAACATCCTTTCCCTATCATTCAGTAATTAAATCCTGCAGGGATGAAAGAAGCACCTAAGAACATCAGGAAACCCAAAGGCCTGTTGAGTCCCAACAGCAGGTTTACCACAGCTTAGTTTAATTTCTTCAAATGCCACTTTCCCGCAAGAACCTCTGTCCCAAAGCAGCTCACAATAAACATTATAGCTTTCCTTCCAGTAGCACCTTAAAGACCAACTAAGTTAGTTCTTGGTATGAGCTTTCGTGTGCATGCACACTTCTTCAGATACACAGCTCACGAAAGCTCATACCAAGAACTAACTTAGTTGGTCTTTAAGGTGCTACTGGAAGGAATTTTTTTTGTTTTGACCATGGCAGACCAACACGGCTACCTATCTGTAACTGGCATTATAGCTTTGTAGAACTGAATAATTATAAAGATGCCCGACATTTAAAAACACGCCCACCCCAATTTGCCGCACCACATATCAGTAAATTCAAATGTGGCAATATCAACAGTTTGGTGAGACATGGGATAAATCCAGGATCACAATGGAATAAGGTAAAGGTAAAGGGACCCCTGACCATTAGGTCCAGTCATGGCCAACTCTGGGGTTGTGGCGCTCATCTCGCTTTATTGGCCGAGGGAGCTGGCGTACAGCTTCCGGGTCATGTGGCCAGCATGACTATTTTTTTTTAACAAAATAATTTTTATTAAGTTTCCATTTAACAAACCAATCGTTATCATATTAGTCATTCCAAATTATATCAATACAATTTAATTACACACACACACACACCGACTACCAAAATCAACACAATAACTTCTGCAAATGTCCCCACAAAACACTTCATTACAGTTTTTCCTACCTATTCAAAGGGCCTCTGCTGCACATAACAATTCCCTGATAAATGCATCTATGCACTGGCTCACTGGGAAATCTTCAGAAATTCATATAGAATCACTTGAGTGTCGGATTTACACCATTCCAACGTTCTTCTGTTGAGGAAGGAAATGGCTGCCAAGGGAGGAGCTTGGGACATGAGTGAGGGCAGCCATAATCTCTGAAGTGTGAGCCCATGTACTCAGCAGCCCCTCTGCCTGAGTGATATAATCTCTGGCATCCTGATACCTGAGTGCGGGACAGGTAGCCATTCCAGAAACAATAGCAAACCCAGATCAAGACAAAAGGGTGTGATTAACATGGCTGGGAAACAGGGACATGTAAATATCTCTTTTGCATCACTTGATGAGTGTATGGTGGAGGTCAGTTGAAGGGGGGGGGGCAAGCCCTGATGCTCAGGTTTCTGTCGCCAGACCCTCCCAATTTGTGACGTAATTTGTAATGTATCCATGATGTAATTTTAGGGGTGTTGTAGGTATCTCTCTAAAACTGATCAAAGTGGGAGCCATACTTTGTTCTGGGCTTCCTTCCTGGTGGTGGGTGGAAGTCCTGTTGCAATGGTTTTTTAAAAATAAAGATCAGGCCTCCTGGCTGCTGCTTTGCTCCTATATTCCTGGCTGGCGTCTTTGTTTGGTAATCCAGGTGAGCCCAAGGATTTTCCTATAACAAGACCCTTGAACTTGCTCCTTAAAATGCAATCTGAACAAAACTGGTGAAGCAGTGAGGACAATATATTCTTGCAAGAGCTGAGAGCCAAAGCAGGTACAGTCCAGCTGGGGCAAAGAATGAGCTTATATTCCCCATGCACACGTTCCCTCCCTCGTCTCCCCATTGCTTGGGTGCTACAAGGTTTTCCTCCCCCCAATTATCAAATAACAGACAAGAGGCTGAGCGTGGAAACAAACTTCTTCCTCCTCAGAGTTGCCTCCACTTCCGGCTTCACCAGCAGAGATAAAATTGGGGCTTGCAAAGGAAGGAAGGAAGGAAGGAGGCGGGAAGGGGGGCTGCATCCTGCGGAGGCGGAGGAGGGGCTTCTTCCTAATCAAGCCTCCTAATTAAGCGCGTCACTTTCTCCTTCCCACGCGGGGGCTCCCATTCCCGCCCCCGCTGCCCGGGATTTCGGGTGAGTGCAAAGCCAGTGGCGGGGAAGGAGGGAAGGGGCTTTGCGAGGGGGTCCAGGATGAGAAGCCCCCGGATGGGGAGGAGAGAAGGGAGGAAAGGGAGCTCTTTTCTTAAAGGGGGCCTTGAAGGGGGGGGGGGGAGAAGCTTCCTCCTGCAGGGATCTGGTGCAAAGGGAGTTGCAGGGAAGGAGGCGGGCATGGGGAGAGGGGTGGGCATTGCTGGCCAGGATCGCCTTAATAATAGTATTAATTTTAATTTTAATATTTATACCCCAGCCTCAGTGTCCGGCTTCCTTCCTTCCTTCCTTCACCCGGCACGGAAAAAGGTAAAAGGCGGATCTACACGGATCCTCGTGAATTCATATGATTTTTTCATTCAAATTAAATAAAACCACCATGATACTGTAGACCAGGTCTTACTCTGTAGAAAGCATCAAAAAAATCACGCATCCACTGTTTCGGGGGGGGGGGCGCACGGGTGCAAAAACATGGTTAAAAAACACGGATCCTCATGGATCCTCACACTTTTTGCACTAGATCAGTCCAAAGTCACCATCAGATGAAAGATCATGGCCATGAGCAGAGCATCCACCACAAAAATCACGGATCCACAGCTTCCTGGCAATACCGTGGCCCAAAAACATGGTTTTGAAGCATGGATCCTCATGGATCCTCATGATTTTTGCACAAGACCAGCCCAAAGTCATCATCAGATCAAACATCAAGGCCAGGGGCACAGTATCCACCACAAAAATCACGGATCCACGGCTTCCTGGCCATACCGTGGCCCAAAAACGTGGTTTTGAAGCATGGATCCTCATGGACAGGGAACCCCAAATTCACCCTTTATTCAAATATATTGTACATAACCACAGATCTGACCACAAACATCATGGATCTACTGCTTCATGGCCCTGGTCAGATGCTACCCTGGATATATTGGCCAATTTTTAGGTGGGTGTGCTGGGATGGAGGAAATGGAGTCGGCTTAATCTCTATCCATTAAAGATGGGCGCCCAATGGCTGGGCCAGAATGATTTCAGTTCGGTTTGCCAGCTCCCAGCTCTTCATGGGGCGCAATAGTCACCTGTAGCTGCCATCAGGAGTCCCTTTGTGATCCTGGATGCTTCTGTCTCTATGGAGGCATTGGTCACAAATGTAGCCAAACTGGAATTTTTGAATCTATGTCAGGTTAGGCAATCAGTACTGTACCTGTCCCTTTCCAACCTAGCCATGGTGATCCATGCAGTAGTCACCTGCAGACTAGACTACTTTAACTTGCTGTACACCTGAGCCGGGGAGTGCAGGGTATAAATGTGATAGAGAGTGAGAGAGAGAGAGAGATGCAGGGCTACCCTTGAGACTGCTCCAGAAACTCCATATGGTCTAAAATGCAGATGCATGAGTTCTTACTTGGACTTTGTGGAGAGCCCACATTCAGTTGGTTGTTCATCAGCTGGACTGGCTCCAGGTGGAGTATCGAATCAGGTTAAAGGTTTTGGTGTTAACCTTTAAAGCCCTAAACAGTCTGTGACCTTTCTTATCTGTGGGAGTTATCTTCCAATACACCCCCCATGAGTGTGACGCTCATCTAACAGCAACCTACTGGTGGTCCCTGGTCCAAAACATATCCAGCTGTCCTCAACCAGAGCCAGAGCCTTTTGGGTGGAACGCTTTGTCTAATGAGACCAGGGCTCAATGCAATCTATCTCAGTTCTCTCACTTGTCATGGTGAGTGGGCTTGCACATTCCTATGACCCTTGTGAGCGAAGCCATTGGGAATCTTGTACTCCCAGCAGGGTCACCCAAGGCGGTAAGGTCAAAGAAAATTAAATATGCTCAGAGTCCTGTAGTGATTTCATGCTCTTTATTGCAGCTTGTAAAGCAGTGACTGAATTTCCCCCCAAACCTCAGGCTTTTATATACATTATTTACACAATGAGTCCCATCTGACTGGCTGATTCTGCTTCCCTCCTAGAGCCTGATTGGTCTTTTCCTGCAAGCCAATCAGTTCTTGCATTCTAGGATCCTACTTGCCTATTGTTCTAGGATCCAAGCTTAGTACATAACAGGGAAGGAGCTAGACAAAGAATGATCCAAGAAGTCCTCAACGGCAGAACAGGCGGGTGATAACAAGCAGTGTGTTACAACAGCTCTGAAGGCAGATGAAGGCTGCAGCAGATAGGATTCACCAGTTCGTCGTGACTACTCATGCCATCAGAACAGAGCCCTACTGCAAAGGCTGTGCGTTGGTCAGCGTGCACTGATCTACACACATAAAACAAATTCACGCACAGGCGTCTTCCAAAAACCCAACCCAACCCCCCCAAACCCTCCCCCCATGACGATCACTAAATGGCTACAGGGGCAGGAATGTGAAGTCCCTAGTCATGAACCGACACATGGGCGGTCAGTCGTTCTGACTCAAGGAATGAGGCAGTTGAGCAGCTTAGCAGCTGTATCCCTGACTGAGCAGCCCTTTTTAGGATCCACTATGCTCACCCCGAAAAGGGGAAGGGGCTGGAAACGGTGCCCTAAACATAGTATACCTCCCTTTTTCCCTGACTGGATTACCGCGCCCAGGTGGAATCTCTTTTCCCATAGTTTGAATCCATTATTCTGCATCCTAGTCTCTAGAACAGCAGAAAACAAGCTTGCTCCCTCTTCAACATGACATCCCTTCAAATATTTAAACATGGCTATCATGTCACTCCTTAATCTTCTCTTCTCTAGATTAAACAAATCCAGCTCCCTAAGTCTCTCCTCATAGGGCTTGGATTCCAGACCTTTTACATTTTGGTCACCCTCCTCTGGACATGCTCCAGTTTGACAATATCCTTCTTTAACTGTGGTGCCCAGAACTGGACACAGTATTTCAGGTGTGGTCTGACCAACCAGAATAGTGTGGTAGCATTCCTTCACTTGATCTAGACACTATACTCCTATTGATGCAGCCCAGAATTGCATTGGTGTTCTTAGCTGCCACATCACACTGTTGACTCATATTTAGCTTGTGGTCGACTAAGACTCCCAGATCCCTTTCACAGGTACTGTTGTCAAGCCAAGTGTCCCCCACCTGTGCATTTCATTTTTTCTATCCAGGTGTAGTACCTTACATTTTTCCTTATTGAACTCCATATTGTAGGTTTGGGCCCAGCTCTCTAGGCTATTCAGGTCATTTTGAATTCAGACCCTGTCCTCTGGTGTATTAGCAACTCCTCCCAGTTTGCAGTCATTTGCAAATTTGATTAGCACGCCCTCTATTCCATCATCCAAATCATTTATAAAAATATTGAATAGCACCAGGCCCAGGACAGAACCTTGTGGAACCCCAATAGTCATTTTTCCCCAGGATGAAGGTGAGCCACTGATGAGCACTCTTTGGGTCCAGCCCGTCAACCAATTACAAATCCACCTAACAGTAGCTTTGTCTAGCCCACATTTTACTAGTTTTTTTTGCAATAATATCACGAGGGACCTTTTCAAAGGCCTTACTGAAGTCAAGGTAAGCTGGTACAAGGGAAAGCAGGATTGTAATTACCGTAAAAATTACTGATCACTTTGGATCAGCAGTCTCAACCTAACCCGCTATGTGGGGAGAGCCACGTGTTCCTTTGGAAGGCAAGTGGAATACAGTGTGATATACTGACAGCTGTTTTAAAAGATGTAACTGTAACTTAAAATCCAGTATCAGAAAAAAATAAAAATAGATGGTCCCTGTGTGGATAGTCATGTTTGCATGAAGGGGTTCTAAAATCAGTCCTGAAAGTAGACTGATTGAGAATGACACACGCATAGCTTTTGCTCTGCCATTAACAAGGTGAGCTGAAACAAATTCTTGCCTCCCTTTGGGCTTAGCAATATTTCCTACAGCATTCTTGTTGAAGGGCATTGGAGAGTTAGGTGAGGGACACTTTTCTGTTTTTCCATCAAGCCCCCAGACAAGAATGCTACAGCATCAGCCCCAAACACTCAGTCTCATAACAAAAAATACTCAACGGGTTTAGGGCTGAGGGTAGGGGAAGTACAATCATAATCTTTCCAGTCCTCTAGAAGCTGACCCTTTTGGTCATTTTGGTCATGGAGCCAAATATCTGTTCCCAAGTTTAAAGATATAAACAAGTAAAGAACAAGCTTGCCCTTTACATGCAAAAGCCCTGAAATTCAGCCCATTGGGCAACGGATCATGGGGCTGGGAGGAGGGAGGTAAGGACTAGCACCTTCTCTGCCCTCCACCTCCAACAGCTACACCGTGGATCCGAATTTTTGGCAGTGCAGGCTGTGCCCCATGGCATGAAGTGTGATTTGACAGTGCTTTAGGGGTGGCCCAGTGCAAAAGGTGTGAGGATCCGTGCTTCAAAACCACGTTTTTGGTCCACGGCGTCGCCAGGAAGCCATGGATCCGTGATTTTTGTGGTGCAGGCTGTGCCCCTGGCCATGATGTGTGATTTGACGGTGAGTTTGGGTTGGCCCAATGCAAAAAGCGTGAGGATCCATGAGCACCCGTGCTTCAAAACCACGTTTTTGGGCCACCGTATGGCCAGGAAGCCGTGGATCCGTGATTTTTGTGGTGGATGCTGTGCCCCTGGCCATGATGTGTGATTTAACGGTGTGTTTTGGTTGGCCCAATGAGAAAAGTGTGAGGATCCATGAGGATCCATGAGGATCCGTGCTTCAAAACCACGTTTTTGGGCTGTGGTATGACCAGGAAGCTGTGGATCCTAGTTTTGTGTGGTGCAGGCTGTGCCCCTGGACATGATGTTTGATCTGATGGTGACTTTGGGCTGATCTTGTGCAAAAATAATGAGGATCCATGAGGATCCGTGCTTCGGAACCACGTTTTTGGGCCATGGCGTTGCCAGATAACCATGGATCCGAGTTTTTTGTGGTGTAGGCTGTGCCCCTCGTTATGATATGTGATTTGATGGTGAGTTTTGGTTGGCCCAATGAAAAAATCATTAGGATCCGTGAGGAACCAACCTTCAAAACCACGTTTTTGGGCCATGGCGTTGCCAGATAACCGTGGATCCTAGTCTTTTGTGGTGCAGGCTGTGCCCCTGGACATGATGTGTGATTTGACAGTGAGTTTGGGTTGGCCCAATGCAAAAAGCGTGAGGATCCATGAGGATCCGTGCTTCGAAACCACGTTTTCGGGCCATGGAGTGGCCAGGAAGCCGTGGATCCAAGTTTTTTGTGGTGTAAGCTGTGCCCCTGGGAATGATGTGTGATTTGACGGTGACTTTGGGCTGATCTAGTGCAAAAAGTGTGAGGATCCATGAGGATCCGTGCTTCAGAACCACGTTTTTGGGCTGTGGTATGACCAGGAAGCCGTGGATCCTAGTTTTGTGTGGTACAGGATGTGCCCCTGGACATGATATGTGATTTGACAGTGAGTTTGGGTTGGCCCAATGCAAAAAGTGTGAGGATCCACGAGGATCCGTGCTTCAAAACCACGTTTTTGGGCCACCGTATGGCCAGGAAGCCGTGGATCCGTGATTTTTGTGGTGGATGCTGTGCCCCTGGCAATGATATGTGATTTGACAGTGAGTTTAGGTTGGCCCAATGCGAAAAGCATAAGGATCCATGAGGATCCGTGCTTCAAAACCACATTTTTGGGCAGTGGTATGACCAGGAAGCCGTGGATCCGAGTTTTGTGTGGTGTAAGCTGTGCCCCTGGAAATCATGTGTGATTTGACGGATGACTTTGGGCTGATCTAGTGCAAAAAGTGTGAGGATCCATGAGGATCCGTGATTGAAAACCACGTTTTTGGGCCACGGTATGGCCAGGAAGCCGTGGATCCGTGATTTTTGTGGTGCAGGCTGTGCCCTCGGACATGATGTGTGATTTGACAGTGAGTTTGGGTTGGCTCAATGCAAAAATCGTGAGGATCCATGAGGATCCGTGCTTCGAAACCACGTTTTTGGGCCATGGAGTGGCCAGGAAGGCATGAATCCGAGTTTTTTGTGGTGTAAGCTGTGCCTCCGGACATTATGTGTGATTTGACGGTGAGTTTCGGTTGGCCCAATGCAAAAAGCATGAGGATCCATGAGGATCCGTGCTTCAAAACCATGTTTTTGGGCCACGGTATGGCCAGGAAGCCGTGGATCCGTGATTTTTGTGGTGCAGGCTGTGCCCTCGGACATGATGTGTGATTTGACGGTGAGTTTGGGTTTGCCCAATGCAAAAAGCGTGAGGATCCACGAGGATCCGTTCTTGAAAACCACGTTTTTGGGCCATGGTATGGCCAGGAAGCCATGGACCTGTGATTTCTGTGGTGGATGCTGTGCCCCTGGACATGATGTGTAATTTGACAGTGAGTTTGGGCTGATCTAGTGCAAAAATCATTAGGATTCATGAGGATCCGTGTTTTTTAACCATGTTTTTGCGCCGTTGCGGCACCACGAAACAGTGGATGCGTGATTTTTTTGGCTCCTCCTACAGACTAAGATGTGGTCTACAGTAGCATGGTGTTTTTATTTTGTTTCAATATAAAAATCATATGAATTCATGAGGATCCGTGCCTCGGATCCATGTTTTTGTGGGGCTGCAGCGCGGCAAAGTGTTGGATCCACGTTTTTTATAGTCCAGTTTGGAGGCGTGCCTTCTAGGTGTGATTTGACATTGCATTCGTTGGAATTATTTTTTAAAAAGTGGAGGATCCATGAGGATCCGTGTAGATCCGCCTTTTACGCAGACCCCTTAGGCACCAAGTGAAAGCATTGCTCTTCTCCCAGGCGTTTGGCTCATTAAACAATCTATGGACTTCACAACTGCATTGGGGGGGGGAGGGTTGTCGTTTTTATTTCCTACTCTGCTATGCATCTCTGTGTTTTTCTGTTGTAAGCTGCCCTGTGATCTTTGGAGGAAGGGCAGTATAGAATTGGAAAGAATAGCAGTAAAAATAGGTTTTAAAGAAGTGCCCTCTTTAAGAAATCACGTGGTGTAAACGTGTATGTTGTCCTCTAGGTCCAAACACACACAGAACACCCACAGTATGAGCAAGCAGTGCTCCAAAGTGCTTCTCTTGTGAACTTGCCATGTAAGTTGTTTACTCCTGGCCAAAGGTCCTGTTTCCCAAAAGGACTGGAGGGGGGGTCTCCTCACCGCTTTTAACCCACCCCACTCCCACCGCATGGAAGGCGGAGGATGTGTTCATTCACAATCCCAGTGTTTACCATGTGTGTATCTGCAGTGAACCATGCACTGCAGCTCCTTCCCCTCTCATTGGGCTGCAGAGGAGGAAAGGCATGGGTTTGAAGGCTCTTTCTGCCTCTCTCCTCTGAGGAACAAGAGCAAAGGGTGTTTGCAGGCCAGGAGGGCAGAGGAGGAGGCAGCGAGGGAAGAGGGAGCAGTGGGCGGATCCCCCGCCTCTCCCAGGGGGTCCAGATGCAAGCAAGGGGCTTCCTTCTTCTCCATGCAAGGGCCACCCATGTATTCAGAGCAGTCCTTTGCAGATTAACTCTTAAGTTCCAAGGGATTTACTCTCAGGCCACTAATGTGCATACCATGCCAGCCTTAGGAAGGGAGGCGGGACAGGCAGGTGAAAGGAATTGCCAAAAGTGTTTGAAAATGGGTGGAGGCTCTTGGGAAGGGGGTGCCCAATTGGGGCTTCTCCAGGGACAGCAGAATGTCTTGGGCAGGAGAATCCCTGCAGGGGCTCTCAGACTCCCTTGGCTTCTTCTTCTTCCCTCCCTCCCAGGAAGCTGCAACTTGCTCTGGATTCTGCGCTCCTCAGGAAGCTGAACCTGCAAACCTAGCTGAGACTGAACCTGCAACCCTGGCCAGGATGGAAGGAGGAAGATGGATGGGTGACCTGGTCAGGCTGTCTCCCGCATCCCTCCCCACAACCTCTGAGCATTCCCTCCCAGGACCCTTGGAGAAATCTGGTGAGTTCCAGGGGAGAGGAGATGGGGACAGGGATAGATGGATGGTGGAGGGAGAAAGAGGAAAAGATGGAGAGGAGACAAATGGAAGGAAGTTCCTGACAGGAAGAAGGAACGGGTGAGGCCTTCTCCGGAGCAGCTCTTTGTTTCTTGAATCCTTTTCAAGTGGGGGCAGATTTTCTTCCTCCAGGCTTTGAAACCTTAGGTGTTATTTCCATGGCAGGAATAATTGATGATAATGATGTTGCACACCAATCCTGAAAAATGGGTGAAGGGGAATGGAAATGCTTCCCATAATTATAATTAATGTATTTAAATTGTTTCTATTACTCTTATTTTTTATAGACAGGGTCAGAATGATACATTCCACCAGCATCAAAACACAATAAATGCATGCACCTCCCCAGTTTGGTGGGCTTAAGGGACAAAGGACCCGTTATCATGATACACAATTCCTGTGGCTGGAGGCTCTACACTTAGGATTGGGCATATAAAGTCCAAGAGTGTCTGGTATTATAAGCAAGTTGTGTAAATTTTAGAGACTGGAGTTGTTTGTGAGAGGGAGGGAGTGGGATAATAATTTATAGCACCCCTGTGTAATGGCTTGGTTCTCCCGCACAGACGCGAGACAACTCCAGTAGTAATTATCTCAAACTCATAAATCACTGTGGAGCTCAGTCTTCAGCCTGTTCATCCCAGCTTGCAGTTGCCGAGTCCTCCAGCAAATAAGCCCCCACTTTCACTTTCTTTTCCCCTCTTCTCGCAGATTCTCTCGAGCCTACGATTTTTTGGACAGGCTATTTCGGGGGCTCTGTGTCAGAGCTCAAACTGGAGATAACAGTCTGTGCCCCCCCCTGTTGGCACCCCCTTTTCCTGCTCTTTGTTCTTTGCTCCTGCTGCAGCTTGGCTGCTCCTCCCATGCTTCACATTCCAACCGAATCCCATCTCTTGCGCTCTCAGGCTCTGTCAGCGGAGGCACGAGAGGCTTGAGATTCACAGAGCTGACACCCTGTAATTTTGTCCATCCCTAAGCTTCCATGGAGATACTGTGGTACAACCTTGGTGCAAATTTCAAAATAAGTACACAAAGCCAACAAAGAGACACAGAGGTTTATAGTGGCACCAGCTTTCCTGGTCAAGAGTCCACTTTGTCAGACTGCAGCCCACAAAAGCTTAGGCCATAATACATTTATCTGCCTTTAAGGGCTGCAAAAGATGAATAAACAGAAGCATAGTTCATCTATGGAATCCATCCTACAGGAGAGAGTGACGGACAGCAACATGGATAGCTTGAAGAAAAGGATAAGACTGATGTCTCTGCTCTGCCCTCGCGGTCTAGGCAATAACGCTTCTTAATACTAGTTTCTGGAAAGCACACGAAGGCAGGGAAGACTCTTGTGCTCCAGTCCTGCTTGCCGGTTTCCCACAGGCATCTGGTTGGCCTCTGTGAGAAGAGGATGCTGGACTAGGTGGGCCTTTGCCTGATCCAGCAGGCTCTTCTTAGCTTCCAATATATTGCAATATTTTTACAGTTACATGTAGCACTTAAGTTTTATTTATTTCACAAGGGAAATACTGTTACTTGAGCCTGAGATCATTTCTTCACTTCAGAAAGAGAAATAGAGATGTGTCTAATAAGCCAGTTCTGTATTAGATCTGTATTATAAAACGATGGTGCTTTATTAAGTGTGAATGAAGTGATCATGTGTTGCTCTTGCCACTATCTCATCAGCTTTTGTAAAATTTGGAACCTCGAGAGGATATTGGAGAATGAAGGTGTTACAATGAGAGAAGGTACAAATTGGGATTGACATGTGTTCAGTTCCCTTTTTGTCTTTCTTGAAAGTCTAACAGGATTCTCTTTCCTCCCAGACTCCCAAACAGGTGAGGAAGATGAAAGTCAGAATTCTATGAAGCCACATGTGAATTTATGGGGGGAAACAAAGAAATTGAGGATACAACAAAAAACTCACAAAGGAGAGAAACTATTTGAATGTACGGCATGTGGAAAGAGCTTCAGTGAAAGTGGAAAACTTAGAATACACCAACGAACTCACACAGGGGAGAAACCATTTATATGTGTTGAATGTGGAAAGGGCTTCAGTACAAGTGGATCACTTAGAAGACACCAACGAACTCACACAGGGGAGAAACCATTTCAGTGTATTGAATGTGGAAAGAGCTTCAGTACAAGTGGATCACTTAGAGTACACCAACGAACTCACACAGGGGAGAAACCATTTAAATGCATTGAATGTGAAAAGAGCTTCAATGAAAGTCAAACACTTAGAGTACACCAACGAACTCACACAGGGGAGAAACCATTTAAATGTGTTGAATGTGGAAAGAGCTTCAGTACAAGTGGGAAACTTAGAATACACCAACGAACTCACACAGGGGAGAAACCATTTGAATGTATTGAATGTGGAAAGAGCTTCAGTACAAGTGGGAAACTTAGAATACACCAACGAACTCACACAGGGGAGAAACCATTTGAATGTATTGAATGTGGAAAGAGCTTCAGTACAAGTGGGAAACTTAGAATACACCAACGAACTCACACAGGGGAGAAACCATTTAAATGCATTGAATGTGAAAAGAGCTTCAATGAAAGTCAAACACTTAGAGTACACCAACGAACTCACACAGGGGAGAAACCATTTAGATGCATTGAATGTGGAAAGAGTTTTAGCATAAGCAGAGCACTTAGAATACACCAACAAACTCACACGGGGGAGAAACCATTTAGATGTATTGAATGTGGAAAGAGCTTCACTCGAAATGATACACTTAGAATACACCAACAAACTCATACAGGGGAGAAACCATTTATATGTGTTGAATGTGGAAAGAGCTTCAGTACAAGTGGGAAACTTAGAATACACCAACAAACTCACACAGGGGAAAAACCATTTAAATGTATTGAATGTGGAAAGAGCTTCAGTGATAGTGGATCACTTAGAAGACACCAACAAACTCACACAGGGGAGAAACCGTTTCAATGTATTGAATGTGGAAAGAGCTGCCGTGAAAATGGAGCACTTAGAATACACCAACGAACTCACACAGGGGAGAAACCATTTAGATGTATTGAATGTGGAAAGAGTTTTAGCATAAGTGGAGCACTTAGAATACACCAACGAACTCACACAGGGGAAAAACCATTTAAATGTATTGAATGTGGAAAGAGCTTCAGTGATAGTGGATCACTTAGAAGACACCAACGAACTCACACAGGGGAGAAACCATTTCAATGTATTGAATGTGGAAAGAGCTTCAATACAAGTGGATCACTTAGAATACACCAACAAACTCATACAGGGGAGAAACCATTAAAATGTGTGGATTGTGGAAAGAGCTTCAGTCAAAGTGGAGCACTTAGAATACACCAACAAACTCACACAGGGGAAAAACCATTTAAATGTATTGAATGTGGAAAGAGCTTCAGTGATAGTGGATCACTTAGAAGACACCAACGAACTCACACAGGGGAGAAACCATTTCAATGTATTGAATGTGGAAAGAGCTACAGTCACTATGGAGCATTTAGAAGACATCAACGAACTCACACAGGGGGAAAATCACAGATACTTTAATAAACCGTATAGGTGTTCTTTACCTTTCCTTCTATGCTTCCTTGCAATACTGATAAAATCAAACCACCCCAATGCTTTCAGCCCCAGAAGAGGAGCTCCCCTTGGTGTCAGGGGAGGGGTCCAAGGGAGCATCTGAAGCCCTGCCATTCCTTCTGTCCCTGGCCCCTTCCCCTCCTCTCTCTGCCATCCCAGGGCCACTCTTGACTCCACAGCAGGAGACTGGATCTGTCTGTGATGGTGAGATGTCCTGGCTGGTTGAAGGACCACTTCCTGTTTCCTGCAGCTCCATCCTGCCTTCTCATGCAAGGTGGAGTCATGAAGCAGGTGAAGGCTGAGCACACCTAAGGGTGGCACAGCGGGTGGGTGGGATTCTGCTTACCCTTTTCTCTGCTCCTTTTCTGGATCCAAATCCCCACACAAAAAGGGGCAGTGTGAGGGCGCAATCAGTGTTATGGAGCTGCACTGAAAATCATTGCTTTGTGACCGTAAGAGGCCCTTCTCAAAAAAACAAGCATCAAGAGAATTTAAGCTATAGAATTTAAACTCCAAATATTTAGCCGAATTTTAAATTTTTGTTGGGGGGTACCCATGCTTCGAGTTCAGTAAGGGTCTAATCATCTCATATTTCTGCTGCTTTGATATTCACAAGTCCCATCTTCCCATCTCCTTGTTGTTATCGTTTTTCTTCTTAATAACATCCAAGTTGTTTCCACAGGCGAGTTGAAGCAAGCATTATGTATTTTTCTGTGTGAACTTTTGTAATGCTCTCCCGTAATTCTCACGCTGATCCAAAAGTCCTGTTCAAGCGGCTGGTGCCATTTTCGTCAGTTCCAATGAAATACAGTATAAGCGTCTGCTCCTTAATTTTCCCAGACCAGTTGCACCATAAATCAGTCTTTCCAGGGGAGTTTTTGTCCATTCAGATATACAATCCAAAAATGATAGCAAAACAGTGTCTCGCCTCCCGCTATGACTGTAAATCTCGCAACAAAGTCTGTCTCATAATGGTGGATCCCAATAATAACTGCGCCACAGGAAAGCCTTTCGTTCTTTCCAAATCTTCCACAAAACAAAGCCTTTAGTTAATATTTTTATTTCCACACAGTTTATTTCCAATCTCACTTGCTATCAATCATGTGACAGTTCTTCTAGGGGAGGGGTTGTCAGGTAAATCATATTGAAAAAGAAAGAAAGCCCCCCCCTTTCCGTTCCATTTCAACATAACGGCATAGGTGTAATTCTTTGATGTAATCTTCTGTTCATTCCGTCCCATCACTCTTGTCTTCTCAGTGGTAGATTTAATTAGCAGATAATACATCCTTTACTTCGCTTGAAACATGTGCATTTACTTCCTCCAATTATTTTATCTTAAGCAATGCAGCTAGTTTCGCTGTTGGAAGAAGCTTTCGTGAGATCCAGAACTCACTTGAGGGCTTTCCGTCCAGTGCCCCCACCCCCTACTTCTTTTGAACTTGGGGGTGATTTATGGGCAACCACGGGCGAGGCAGCATCTTCCCATCCCTTGGGAAGAAAACGGGAGGCTGATATACTCCCATAATCAGCCCCTAAATTACCTCGTGTGAGACGGAGAGATGGTATTCCAAGGCGCCCCTAGCGGCACCCGTGGCCAGCATGACTAAGCCGTTTCTGGCGAACCAGAGCAGCGCACAGAAACGCCGTTTACCTTCCCACCAGAGCGGTACCTATTTATCTACTTGCACTTTGAGGTACTTTCAAACTGCTAGGTGGGCAGGAGCAGGGACCGAGCAACGGGAGCTCACCCCGTCGCGGGGATTCAAACCGCCGACCTTCTGATCGGCAAGTCCTATTCTCTTTGGTTTAACCCTCAGCGCCACCCGCATCCCTTACCTAAAGTTAGAATCAATTAATTGTAAGTTGGAGGGGAACCCGGGGGTCATCTAGTCCAACTCCCTGCAATGCAGGAATTTCAACTAAAACATCCAAGACAGATGACAATCAACACTTTAAAAAATCTTTATTATTATGACAGATGGCCATCCAACCTCTGCTTATAAACCTCCCAGGAAGGAAAGTCCATCACTTCCCGAAGGACACCGTTGTACTGTCAAAACAGCTCTTACCGTCAGAAAGTTCTTCCTGATGTTTTGTCAGAATATCTTTCCTGTAATTTGAATACATTGGTTCAGGTCTTACCCTCCAGAGCAGGAGATCTACGATGGTAGTCATTGCTACTGTTCCTCGACAAAAAAAGGCTCCTCTACCCTTTCTATACCTATTTACTCAGAAAGCACCCCAGCGGGTTTACTCCAAGGCAAGTGAGTATGGGACTGCAACCTTCAGATTTCGTTCTGGTAGCAGAGCAAGGCTGGAAGATTCAGTCAATGCTGAAGGCTTTTCAGGAAATGTTTAGGAAAGGAGAAACGTTTAGGAAAGGAGAGGCCCAAGGCTACTTGGTAGTGATTGCAGCCCTGCCATGAAACACCACACAGGTAGCAGCCCAGAAGAAAAAGAAAGAGATGGGGATACACCTGATCCTATTACAGTGGTACCTCGGGTTAAGTACTTAATTCGTTCTGGAGGTCTGTTCTTAACCTGAAGCACCACTTTAGCTAACGGGGCCTCCTGCTGCCGCTGCATGATTTCTGTTCTCATCCTGAAGCAAAGTTCTCAACCCGAGGTACTATTTCTGGGTTAGTGGAGTCTGTAACCTGAAGCGTATGTAACCCGAGGTACCACCGTATTCAGATGTTCACAACAGCAGCAGCAGAATCTACCCCTTCTGAAGCTGTGTTACTGGGGTGGGAGGGGCATTGCTGGAAACTATATATATTAACTAATAAAACTCTTCAAATCTCTCCAGAAAGGTTCAAATGATGCTCATTCCACTTCCACCAAACCCATCCTTCAGATCTCTCACCCCCTGGAAATGTTAACTTTTACTGCCATGCAGGTTATCTTGGGGAGAAGAAAGGGCTCAGGAGTAAACCCTACACAAATCCAGAGCAGAGTCCCTAAGACGGTTAGATGGCACCTTGTAATAATAATAATAATTTATTATTTATACCTCGCCCATCAGGCTGGGTTTCCCCAGCCACTCTGGGCAGCTTCCAACAGAACACTAAAATACAATAACCTATTAAACATTAAAAGCTTCCCTAAACAGGGCTGCCTTCAGATGTCTTCTAAAAGTTTGGTAGTTATTTTTCTCATTGACATCTGGTGGGAGGGCGTTCCACAGGGCAGGTGCCACTACTGAGAAGGCCCTCTGCCTGGTTCCCTGTAACTTGACTTCTTGCAGCGAGGGAACAGCCAGAAGGCCCTCAGCGCTGGACCTTAGTGTCCGGGCTGAACAATGGAGGTGGAGACGCTCCTTCAGGTATACTGGACCGAGGCCGTTTAGGGCTTTAAAGGTCAGCACCAACACTTTGAATTGTGCTCGGAAACATGTCTTTCTGGCAACTCCTGCAGCCAAGCTGGTTCCAAACGTCTTGCTTTCCTTTCCTTTGGACCACATCAGTGAGGCTGAGATGGGAGACCTTGTCGTCTGGGCAGCCCAGGACTTCCAGACACACTACCCCATGGAGGTCACTATCACAGCAGTTTTAACTTCACCCCCAGAGGCACACTCCATTGTCTCTTGAGACAGGCAGGTGCCAACATGGCATCCATGCACATCTGCTATGGCTGAAGACAGGATGAATGGGTTAGGGAGAGGTGGATTCTGATCCTCCCCCCGCCCCCGCCCCCCATTGTGGACAGGATGAAAGGTGGCAAGAGAGGGCAAAAGCCTTAATTTGCTCTGCAAGGTTTACTTCCATGTCAGTATAAACCCTGCTGGATTAAGTTTAAGGTTGGAGAGACCAGCATCCTGTTTTCACAGTTGCCAACTGGCTACATCTGGAAAGCAGGATGTGAGCGCAGCAGGACTCCCCACATGTGATTCCCAGGAATTGGTATTTGGGAGTATATACTGTATGGACTCAGACAGTAGAGAACACAGGCATTGATAGGTACAGACTTATCCTCCATGAATTTGTCGAATCTTCTTTTAAAGCCATCCATGTTTGCCAGCCATCCCTACATCTTACAATCATAGAATCAGAATCATACAGTCCAAAGGGACCCCGAGGATCATCCAGTAGCCCCCTGCAATGCAATATTGTGGGAGCAAATATAAGTTATTTCCTTCCTCTGAAGGCAGCCCTGTTTAGGGAAATTTTTAATGTTTGATCTTTTATGTTTTAAATATCCTGTTAGAAGCCACCCAGAGTAGCTGGGGAGGCCCGGCCAAATGGGTGGGGAATAAGTAATATATTATTATTATTATTATTATTATTATTATTATTATTAATCTCTCTGGACTCTTCCGACATTCGGCTTCAATGGATGAACACACTGGGCTTTAGTATTACGAGAAGGAAAGAAAGAAGTTCTCTCTGCCTTTTTTTGCCAGGGAATGGTGATGTATAGAAACTAACAGAAGCCTTCTGGTACATTCTGGTGTTCAAAAGTTCTCCGATCTTTTAGAAGGCAGAGACAGATGTTGTTTTGTGCACTGACTTGTGTTATCTCTGTCCAAGGCCATTCACTCCCAGGATAAGCTGTATCAATTGTCCGCCGGGAGCATTTTCTCTCTCATTCTTTCACTCTACTCTTCTGTTCATTTTACATTTTTGCATTTGTGTGGTGTATTTTTACGCAGAAACTGGATTCTGCTCTGCACAAGCCAAGATTTGCCATGCCAGGGATCTGGTACTGAACGGTAAGAAAACAGTAAACTTGTACTAATAGTTTTTCCGGCCTGCTGTGTCTTTTTGGAATCCCATGTTCCGCTGCTCTGCTCCTTTACTGAACAAACAACAGGCGGGGGGATCTCCTGGCCTGGTATACTGTTTCCTGACATTCTCTCCAAACCATGCACACATTTTATGTATAATCATTTCTCTCTCTATCGGCCCTCCGGTCCTTATTTCTGCACTAAAACCCGCAGCCATCTCCTAAATTTTGAATGTGCCTGGCATGTTTGAAGATGACGTGAAGATGACCAGGAGGTTCTCAGCAGGGAGGGAGCTGAGGGCTGGCAGTGGGACTTATTGCAAGGCTTTGTGTCCAATAATGCCAATCCTGGACACCAATCCTGGATCAGGTGCATGTGATAGATGTATTGATTAAAAAAAACTTTGACTGCAAGCTATCCACCTAGAGCAGTGATGGCCAAACTTGGCCCTCCAGCTGTTTTGGGACTACAACTCCCATCAGGCGCAGCAGAGACTGTACTTTTTGAGAATCCTAAGGAAAAACCATCTTCCACAGAAACTGCTGCTTGCCTTCTATCACTGTGCCATTGAGAGCGTGCTCACTTATGTCTTATGTGTGTGGTACGGAAGCTGTACTACCCAGGACAGGATGGGGTTGTGCAGAGTTGTGAAGGCAGCAGAGAGCATTGTTGGCTGCCCACTCTCCACCTTAGAGCAGATTTATGCCACAAGGTGCCATAGGAAGGCACTGGACATAGCAAAAGATCCATCGCATCCTGGTCACTGTCTCTTCGAGCTCCTGCCGTCGGGACGGAGATACAGGGCGATGAAGACAAGAACGAGCCGTCTCAAGAACAGCTTCTTCTCCAGAGCGATCTCGGCCCTGAATGGGAAACCTGGACTTTGAAAGTCATCTAATCTTCCTTGGTGTATTATACTGTATTGTTTTAATTAGTGTTTTTATAGTTGTTCTGATTTTGAGTGGAGTGCCCTACCTGGGTGGATGGAGCAGCCAAGTAATTTCGTTGTCCCCGAGAGGGGGCAATGACAATAAAGATATTATTATTATTATTATTATTATTATTATTATTATTATTATTATTATTATCATCCCTCGCTAACAGGACCAGTGGTCAGGGATGATGGGAATTGTAGTCCCAAAACATCTGGAGGGCCAAGTTTGGCCATCACTGACCTAGAGGTATGTTCCTCTACCCCACCAAACCTTCATGGTTCAATATTCAGCACGGCATCCTTAAAAGAAGGCGGCGATCAGCAATATGCCTGAACCCATTACAAACATTTCCACAATGAACTGCTTTCCTCTACTCACTCAAAAACAACAACAACCAACCAATCCCAACTTTATTTTGTGTGACAGGTGTTTCTGAGCAGCTCTTCAGAGTCCCTGAGTTTGGATAGAATTGTAACACTGGAAAAAATCAGTAGGGAAGAAAAACCCTGTAAATGGAAAATCAGGCAAGAAGGGCTCAGGAGCAGGCCAGCCTCTCTGCACTGGGATTTCCAACATCAGGAGGTTGTTCTCTTCAGCGTGCGAGTTTGCTGGGTACCACCTTCTGTCAAATATTTTGTACATGGCACCTGCAGCTTAAGATGCAGCTGGTGAGCTGAAAGCTATTATGTGAAATTCAGTGCTCAGACACCACATGTTTGGCCTCACTCGCATTTTGGCTCTTCGCCCCTCAAGCCCCACCCCACCCCCGAAACAACAACAAACAACTCTCAAAAACTTCTTTTCCAGCATCCAATGGTTTCTTGGTTTTCCCCACCTAGTTATGTTGGCCTTACTCTTCCCTTCCCTTTGCTCTTATCAAAGTACAATTAGTGACAGTTTCCCCGACTGATCAGAAACCATTCCATGACATCACAGCAGCTTTGACCTATCAGCCATTTCTAAGGTCCCATTCACACCACCCATTTAAAACTCTCTTACACTGCTTCCTCCAAAGAATCCTGGGAACTGCGGCTTGTTATGGGGTGCTGAGAGTGGTCAGGAAACAGCTAACAACTCCCAGCACTGAGCTTCAACTCCCTGCACCCTTAACAAACTAGTTCCCAGGATTCTTTGAGGGAAGCCGCGGCTGTTCAAGCAGTGTAAGACCACTTTTAACTTGATGGTGTGGCCGTGTGTGAAACGGCTGAGGACTGCAAAAAGCTACGTTATGCCCAGAAAGGAGAGCCCATGCAGAGCTTTCTTCAAACGTCCAGACGCGCTACAAATTCTCTCTCATGTGGACCTTCTTATGTTTCGTAAGAGCTGGCCTCTCCCGGAAGCTCCTCTCACAGATCAAGCATTTGTAGGGTTTTTCTCCTGTGTGGATCCTGAGGTGCGCCATGAGCAACGCCGTGCGGGTGAAGCTTTTCCCGCAAACAGAGCAGGTGTACGGCTTCTCCCCAGTGTGGACCCGCCGGTGCACAATGAGGTTGGAGTGCTGGCTGAAGCCTTTCCCGCAGTCGGAGCAGGTGTACGGCTTCTCCCCGGTGTGGGACCTCACGTGGTCGGTGAGAGCGGAGCTCCGGTGGAAGCTCTTCCCGCACTCCAAGCACTTGTAAGGTTTCTCGCCCAGATGGATCTTCTCATGCTGGTGGAGCCCTGAGCTCCAAATGAAGCTTTTGTCGCAGTACGAGCACGAGTAGGCTTTCTCGCCCGTGTGGATCCTCTGGTGACCCAGCAGGCAGGAGCCCTGCGTGAAACTTTTCCCGCAGTCCAGGCACTTGTACGGTTTCTCGCCGGTGTGGATTCTCAGGTGCCTGTTAAGGTGGGAAATCTGATAGAACCGTTTCCCGCACTCGGAGCATTTGTGAGGCTTCAGGCCAGGGGGCGCGTCTTCGCGCTCAGCCACGTCCGAACCGGCACCAAAGTCCCTCCCGCAGTCTCGCAACGGATCCTCTTGTCTCGGGATTTCCTGGGGCAAAACGGCCGAGGCCTCCCTCTCTGGCAAATTATCTGCTGGAAGATCTGCATCAATAAAAAGAAAAGAAAATAGAGTCAAATGAAAACATGGGCAGGGTTCGAATTATGAGCAGCAGATTGAAAACAGTGATAAGTGGAATATGAGGAATGGCTGATGAAGATGATGGACTATGCCAAAATGGCAAAATTGACTGGGAAAATCAGAAACCAGGAAGAGAAGAATTTTAAGAAGGAAAGGGAAAAAATTGTAATGTACTTAAGAGAACACTGTAAACAACTAAAAACTTTGGCAGGGTTTGAGCAATGCAATGCTTGTAATGTACGAAAAACCATGGAAAAAATTATTACTGCTTTTTAAAAACAAATTAGAAAAAATAAGATAAGCAGTTGGGGGGAACCACGGAAGGGCAGAGGGAAGTCAAAAGATTCAGGGAATCCTAATGAAGAGGTGAATGATTTGTTAGAATTTAAATTTCTTATGTAAAACTGAATAAAAATATATTTATGGGACCGCCTCTCCTGGTATGCCCCGCAGAGGACCTTAAGGTCCATAAATAACCATAGTTTAGAGGTCCCGGGCCCTAAGGAAGTCAGACTATCCTCCACCAGGGCCATGGCCTTCTCAGTGATGGCTCCGACCTGGTGGAATGCTCTGTCCCATGAGACCAGGGCCCTGCAGGATTTAACCTCCTTCCGTCGGGCCTGTAAGACAGAGTTATTCTGCCTGGCCTTTAATTTGAATTCATCCTGATTTTTTATTTCCCTTCTCTTCCCTCCCCCTCCCCTTTTATGAAGATTAGTAGCTCTGGGATCCCACAGCTAATTCTCCCCTGGCCTCCTTGCTGGCCCAAGTAGGACTAATTCAGCCAGCTAGCCCTGGCGACTATCTAATGTTTATTGGATGGATTTCCCCCAAATTGATTTTTGAACTTTGAATTTTATTGTTATTCATGCTTTTATACTGTATGCTGCTTCTATGTTGTATTACAATCAAGTCTTTTAAATTTGTTGTTAGCCGCCCTGAGCCCGGTTTTCTGAACCGGGAAGGGCGGGGTATAAATAAATAAAAGAAAGAAAGAAAGAAAATTTAAAAAGAAAACAATGATAAGTGGAAGACATGATAATTGTATTAGATTAAAGTATGTCAAACAAAGCAGCAGGTATAAGACAGGAATAAAACCATCATGAGCGTAAAGGTGGGAAGTCAAAATTTTAGAAAAATTGTACACTGAAATAGAAGTAAATTTGGAAATCAATAAAAAATTACGTCTTAAAAAAATAGAAGAAAAGAAAAAGTTGTGTTTTAGCCAGATAGAGCAACAGGGGCAGGCCACACACCCTGTTTCAGGCCAACACCGTCGTGGCAATAAGAGTTTGTGCTGGCTCAGATGGGCAGTGGGAGCTGCAGCCCTTTCTCTCTTCTTCCTCACATCGTTTACATTTTATTCCTTTCTGCCGTCATAGCAGCCGCAGGAACAGCAGCAGCTAGCGCTTCTCACCCCCTGCCTCCCTGCCTGGCTCTGAGAAAGGGTCAAGGCGTGTGCGTCTTCCTTCAGAGCAAGGCATTCTGGGAAAGGTGGCAGCAGCGAGAGCCACTGAGGCGCCATAAACGCTTACCCTGCAAAGAAGCATCTCTGCCGCTCTCCTGCTCGTCCGTTTTGAAGGTGCCTCTCGCTTTGGAAGAATACAGGCAGACCTCCGCCAGAAGCCCAGACACCTGGAACAACACAAAGGGCATAGCCAGGGCAGAATATGGCAGCGCCTCATTTTACGCTCAAATGACTTGTGCGAAACCAAACAGTATACGGCTGAAACTGTGCAACTCAAGGGGATTGGGTGCGAAGAGAGATTTTAAGCTTGGTTCTCAGGTAAGGCCTGCTCAGCATATTGGCTCTGGGATTGCTTGGGATGCTCTCGCAAGAAGTCGAGTTGTCCTGCGAGATCTAGCAAGAGCATCTCCAGCACTCCCAGAGCTGGTATGCTGAGAGGGCATTGCCTGGCAAGCAAGGCTGAGAGTTTAATAATAATAATAATAATAATAATAATAATAATAATAATAATAACAACAATTTATTATTTATACCCCGCCCATCTGTCTGGGTTTCCCCAGCCACTCTGGGCGGCTTCCAACAAAACACTAAAATACAATAACCTATTAAACATTAAAAGCTTCCCTAAACAGGGCTGACTTTAGATGTTTTCTAAAAGTTTGGTAGTTATTTTTCTCTTTGACATCTGGTGGGAGGGTGTTCCACAGGGCAGGTGCCACTACAGAGAAGGCCCTCTGCCTGGTTCCTTGTAACTTGGCTTCTCGCAGCGAGGGAACCGCCAGAAGGCCCTCGGCGCTGGACCTTAGTGTCCGGGCAGAATGAAGGAGGTGGAGACGCCCCTTCAGGTATACTGGACCGAGGCTGTTTAAGCTCTTTTCGCACCCGTAACCCCAAGTAGACCTGGTGCAAAAAAGAGGTTTTCAGCTCTCAGTCTTGCTTTCTGGGCAACACCTGCCCGGCATGTCCTGTTAGGAGCGCAGTGGCTTTGGGAGTGTTGAGGGTGCTCTCTATCTCCCTCACTACACCAGCTGCGTATAGAAATATTTTCTATTTTTTCATGTACACACATAGGTCTTGGAACCGAACCCCTGAGAAAGATAAGGTATCGCCATAATCACAAATGGATAACAGCAACGCATTACACATGGGGTCTACCTTCAGCTGGTAACTGGGCTTGGCAAATACAATCCCTCCTTGGTTTGCTAGTTTCAGCTGTTCATGGACTAGGATAGCTTGGCCTCAGGAATCCACCCCCTCACCTCATTCTTTATTGGTTTATAAACAATACATCCAATCCGCTTGCAACACTAAAACACAAAACTATTAACAAGCAGCCCACCACCAATACCAAATAAGACAAAATATATTGAAAACGATAAAAATAAATTTCTTCTCCGCCTGATGACTTCCGCCCTCCTCTGCGTAGTTCTTTTAGTTCCTTGTTAACTGCATCTGTTTTTCAATAAGCTTAAACAATATTGCATGTTGTTTATATTCCTTTTAACTTGAGTTATTACAAGAGTTAATCAAAGCATATTAAAGATTTGATGTGGGGACAATGTTCTTTTAGATATAGTCTATAGATGCCCCATTCTTTTTTAAACTTTTGGGTCGATCGGTCCCTGACCTTTTCTGTCATAATCACGAATTCTGTGTACTCAAACAGTTTAACTTGCCACTCCTCTTTAGTTGGCAAATACAACCCCCCCCCCCCTTAGTTTGCTAGTTTCAGCTGTTTGTGGACTAGGATAGCTTGAGCTCAGGAATCTGCACTCTCTCAATATCCACATGGCTGGATTGGTTAAAACTGTGGCACATGCACCCACAAGAGGTAATACGAGCCACCAACCTGGAGTCACAACACTTCCCAGAGCTAATACCTGAGCTGAGCTACGGAACTCCTTGCCACAAGGGCTGTGTAGGTTTAGAGCACACTTCCTCCTCAAAGGATCCTGGGAACTGTTGCTTGAAGCTCTGTGAGTGGCAAATAATTCCCAGCACTAACTACAGTTCCCATGATTCTTTGTGGAGGGGGCAGGTGGATGTGCTGTGAAAGTGCATACACGGCAAAGGAAGATCCTTTGGCAAGGCATTTAGCAACTGGCAAAGAGGGGTTAGCAGGAGAAAATGATCTGATTCCTTCCCTGCTGATTATACCCAACTCTGCCTCCATCCGCCACCATTTATTTCTGAGATCTATCCCAGAAATCTCCAGGCCCATCAAGTGAGGCCTGGGACTAGAAGATTTGAAAAATCCTAGTCTAGGTAACAGACAATTTCGGTTTGGAGCAAAAGGGAAGTCCGGGCAGGGAAAATGAGAAGAAGAGGGGAAGTTGGAGGGATGGAGAGGCAGAGCAGAGGGGAAAGGCGGATCCATACCACTTTCTCCATATGTTGCAAAGGCAACAGCGCCCCAAAACCCTTCTCTCCTGCTTCAAGAGGCTGGGGGACTTTGCCGTCTGCCCCCAGGGGCTCCTCTTCCTGCCTCAGCATGAAGTCCTCTGCCAGGGCCACCGCCTGGGCGCAGGTCTCTGGGTTGCGATCCTTCACCCAGCTCTGCACTTCCGGCGGCAGGACGGCCAGGAACTGCTCCAGGATCAGGAGCTCCAGGATCTGCTCCTTGGTGCGCCTCTCGGGCTTCAGCCACTGGTAGCACAGGAACCAGAGGCGGCTGCAGACCTCGCGGGGGCCCCCAGCCTCCCGGTAGCCAAAGTGCCGGAACCGCCGGCGGCATTTCTCCGTGTCGGCGGCCTCTTCATCCGGGGACGCCTTCTCCTTGACTTTCCCGCAGGCTGCCTCACCGTCGGCTAGCGGCCCACCACCTGCCCCTTGAACATCTCTGCTGGGGCCAGGCCACGGCTGGGCTGCCCGCTCTCCTCTGGGTAGGCCGCCAGCATGACCTGACCCCTGGAAAGGAGAGGGCGAAGCCTCGGCATGGCCCCAGGGGGAGGGCGCGCCCCCCCAGATTGTGTGAAAGGGCCGCGGCTCCCGTGGGAAGTGCTGCCACCGAGGCTCCCACTGCTGTGCCAAACCTTCGTCGGCTTCCTCTTTGATGTGCGGGGACGTCATTCTCTGGGGAAGTTCGGTTGGGATGCTGGGAGACGTTTCACTCTTTCCCTCCAATTCTTCCTCCGGTTTGGGGCTCAGGAGTCCACACTGCAACATTTCCTCCCCTGGCTGTAGCCCGGCTTGGAACCGGGGAACCAGATCTCCCAGAATCCCTTGCTCGGCAGCCATTTTTCTCGGGCCAAGGCTTTACTCCAATTCGCCTCTCTCAAACACACAAACAAGAAGCTTTGGGGGGAGTATCTTCTTTCTGAGTTTACTTGGGTTCTTATCCCAGGCTAGCCCCAGCAGCAGAATCCACAAGGGTCTCTGAAAAATATAATTGAGGGGTTCATTTATTTCTGAGCCGGTAACAATAGAGGTTGGTTCAACAGGTGTCTTCTTAAGGAATAAAACATACACAAGAATGACAGAGAGCACATAAAACTCAGATCCTTTGGGGGTAATTTTATTTTGATTCTAGACATCCCAGTTCCTGATTCTCCCAGACCATGCCTCACTTTCAAGCCTATTTCTTCAGGGTCATAAGGGACCAAAATTTGGTCCCCCTCCCCAACCCAAGAAATGAAAGCTGAAATACTAAGTTCTGCCACCGACAGCAAGTTCTGGGCTCATGCAGAATACCATATGAAAAGTCAATACAGCAAACATTTACATTCCCTCCCCCCATTACTTTTTTTAAAAAATGAATTTCTTTTATGTTTGCTAAATTCCCAAATATTTAATATTTCAGGCACAGAATGAGCAAGAAATCAGGAGTTTGATTACTTTTCAAGAAATGCTCTGTTTCTGAATTGTACCATTAGTACCCTGGGCATGACTTATACATTTTTTAAATATCATAATATCAAAAAAATTCAGACTGTCTTTTAGGGCATAAATTATTTTATTTTATATTTTATACTTTATATTATGTTAATGTTTATATTATTTAGCCTTTTAATGTTGTTTTAAGGGCTGGACAGCTCAGTTTGGTTAGAGCCTGGTGCTGATAAAGCCAAAGTTGGCAGGTTTGGTCCCCATATGGGCAGCTGCATATTCTGCATTGCAAGAGCGTTGGGCTTAGATGATCCGCCCTCCAGCTCTACAACCAGGCAGAGGGCCTTCTCAGTGGTGGCGCCCACCCTGTGGAACACCCTCTGATCAGATGTCAAGGAAATAAACAACTACCTGACTTTTAGAAGTTTTTTATGGTTCATGTTTTGTCATGTTGGGAGCCACCCAGAGTGGCTGGGGAAACCCAGCTGGAGGGGCAGGGTATTTATTTAGATTTAGATAAATTTATTGTCATTGTCCGTATATACACAGTATACACAACAACGAAAATCAAACACCCAAGACCGGATTCACATACACATTTGCACGTATCTCCAACACTCTCATCCTATTCAGACATAATCTATTAAAACATACATAATCCAGAATATAACACAACCTATTAGAAGCATAGCATAACCTAAAACCTATCTCATTCCTTACTACTCACTGCTTGCTATTTCTTACAACTGGCCCTGAGATCATTGTTTAGTGCAATCAGAGCTCTTGGATAGAAACTATTCAGAAGGCGTGTGGTTCGTGTTTTCATTGTCCTATATCTTCTGCCCGAAGGCAACAGTTCAAAGAGGTTGTGAGCAGGATGGGTGGGATCTCTCAGGATATTGTGTGACTTCTTCAAGCTGCGAGACGTGAAGATCTCATCCAGGGTTGGTAGTTGGAGCCCAATAACATTCTGGGCAATTTTAATTATTCTCTGTAAGGCTTTTTTATCCATTCCAGAGCTGCTCCCATACCACGATAATATACTATAGGTTAAGACACTCTCAATGGTACTATGATAATAGGACAGAAGTAGGTGCTGAGATAGATTCAATCCTCTGAGCATTCTCAGGAAATACAACCTCCCCTGTACCTTCCTCACAACCATATTAATATTTGCAGTCCATGAGAGGTCCTCAGAGATGTAAGTGCCCAGGTATTTAAAACTACCAACCCTCTCCACCTCCTCGCCATTTATGTGCAATGGTAAAAATACACTTTTCTTTCGCCTAAAATCAATTATGAGTTCTTTGGTTTTTTTGGTGTTAAGCATAAGATTATTTATTATTATTATTATTATTATTATTATTATTATTATTATTATTATTATTATTATTTTCTATGATTCCTCGTGAATTTATCATGGTATGTGTTTCTGTTTTTAAACATGCCACTTGGAGAACTTGGTAAGAAGCAACTAAATCATAGAATCACCACAGAATCAGAGAGACAGAAGGGACCTCTTGGATCATCTAGTCTAACCCCCTGCAAGGCAGAAATATGCAGCTGTGCCATACAGGGATTGAACCTGCAACCTTGGCATTATCAGCATCACACTCTAAGCAACTGAGCTATCTAGGCCCTCCTGGAAAGATTAATATTAATAATAATAATAATAATAATAATAATGTCACATGCAAAGCACTAGAGTATATCAAACAGTACAAGGATACGGGAGACACAAACAAAAAAATAAGATCTAAAAGAACTATGGTATATCACATAGTGAGATAGAAAATAGGGATGAACAGAGTCAATACTACTGGTCTACCTAGCTAGCAGCTGCTCTCCAGGGTTTCAAAATGGGAACCTAGAAATGCCACCAGGGATTGATTGAGCCAGGGATTTTCTGTCCCAGGGCATGAATTGTAGCAGAGTAAAAAAAGCAGCGCAGATTCCAAAACAACATGTGGTTTCAAAAAATGACTCAAATGCAGCCAAGTTCATTAGCAAAATTTACTATGGCAAATTCACATAACAAGATCCAGATCCCTGGATAGCAGAAAAACTCTTTAAAATCCAGTTGCGGTTTAACAGTAAAAACGGAAACCTTAAACTTAATGTACTTATGTACAATGCACTCAATGAGAGAAACAAACTGAAGAGAAGAGATAGACGGAACGAACGGAAGCGAGAAACCAGTCATTCCCAGCCTGTAAATTAATAATAGGCAGTTGAAAACATCTCGGCCTTGAGAAACATGTTAAGGTTCACAGGCAAAATAGCATCTGCATGCTTCTTAGCAGAATGGAAATTTGCAAACCAGCTAGAAACTTCCAGCTTGTGCCACATGCAGAGAACATACCAGAAACTTCTGCTTGAATTGATAGACGAGAAATGGTTTCCATATATAAATGGCTCCTATTTGAATCAATAAACTATCAATGTTTTCGTACCTTAGAAGTGCTATACCTGACATCTTCTGTATGCATAGCCAATACTCTGCCACTGAGCTAGGGTCCCCTTCAAGAGAAAACAAGATCCTAGTCCTCATGGGCAGCTGTTTAAACAGGACTCCTTGTGGGGAGTCAGACCAGGGTGGTCTACAGTGACAGGCTCTCTTCAAAAGGCATCAAGAAACATATGTGTGTTCCGGATCCAATTTAGCACCCCAAAAATGTTTGCCTTCTTTACCCATTTAAAGGCGCAGGAGCCCTCTCCCACGTCACCTGCGCACCTTTGGCACAGATTGAACACCTGTCCGGAAACATAAAACTTAAATCCCAACAGAGAGCACTAACATCACAATCCTATCCAGGTTTTCTCAGGAGTAAACCCCGCCATTTCCAACAGAGCTTACTCCCAGGTGTGTATAGGATTCTTGCAGTCTAGGATTCTCATCCCCAAAGGGCACGTGTCATTTGCAGCTATTAATAAAATTAATTCTAAGTCAACATATCAGGGGGCCGGCCACAAAGCATGAAAACACAGCCAGCTCAATGGAAACGGCATCAAATGATACATATTGTAGAAGGAGTCCTAAAGAACAGAGAATCCTGGCGATATATATATATAAAACAAAAGGGGCGTGTGGACACAATAGCAATCAAACGGAGGAGATTTTAATCCCACCTTCCCCCGCAGCAGTTATGGTGTGGCATAAAGGCACAGGAAAATATTTGCGAATTTTAAAGCAACTAGGTAAATTCCTATGAGGTTGCAGTGAGAGCCTTGACAGATCCTAATTCATTTTGTAACGCTTGGATTGCAAAGAGCAGATCAATTTAATTATTATAATTATTATTATTTTAAAAGGTGGCATAATCCTACGAATGGGCCAGTGCAAATTTTACCCTTGGAATTTATTTGTTGCAACTGAAAGGTCCTATTCCAGCCTTTCAAACTCACCCCCACCTCAGCTCTGCAGCAAGGAAAACACAACAATAGCTCCACAGCACAAGCTTAGCTAGGAGCTGGAGGAGGAAGGGACTTTGCAGTATGTACAGTCCGCCCCCCTCCTCCTTTTCAAATTTCTTGGCTTCTCTGGGAATCAGTGCTCTGTGGTTTTAACCCTTTTAAAGGGCCACCCTTGGAAGCAAAAAGGAGAAAAATGGTAATAAGCCGCAGCGGCTAATGTCCATCGGAAATGATAGGACGGAGGGCAGGGAGCCCGACAGTAGGTGGCGCCAGAGAGCCGATGATCAGCGGAACCGAACAATTCTAGTTGAGCCACCCATCTTCTTCCTTGCCCAGCTCTGCAAAGGCAACGCTGAAGAAGAGGAGGAGGTTGACTGGCAGGGCCACCCCCTGGAATGGCTTTAAAGGAAGGAGATCGCTGGCCAGGGGCTGGCTGAGGGCAGGCTGAGGTTGATGCTGGGTTGCCCTAATGGGCCAGCCTCCATTGTGGGGCATCTGAGCAGAACTGCAGATTCACTGTGTCAGAGTCAGCGAGGAGTTCATAGAATTATTGAAGAGAAGGGTTGGAAGGAGATCCAATGGTCATCTAGTCCAAGCCCCTGCAACACAGGGATCTCAACTAAAGCACCCATGGGTCAGTCCTTAGCGCATCGCCAAGTGGGGCTGGGAATGCTCCCCAACTCTCACCCTGGAGAGGAGCTGCCAGTCAGTGCCTGTAGACAATGCTGAAGACACAGAGGTGGGAAGCGCAGTGGCAGGAATTCCTAAAGGCAGTGGAGTGCCCTCGCTTTGAGTTGGCCACCTCGCCACGTTTAGATCCCGCGCTGTTGCGAGATACAAAGTTGTTTCCGGCCCTGAGGGAAGATGTGGCAAACACTGGTCAGTCCCTTCGAGGAGAGGTGGAAAGGAAGTCACTGGAAGGCGTCCACCAAGCACAAGGTGATGATGAGAAGGTCAAGGAAGAAACCCCCGGAGAGGATCTTTCCAGTAGGGAGACGTGGCGGCGATGCTTCCGGCAGCTCTGCTACCAGGAGGCCGAGGGGCCCCGAGGGGTTTGCAGGCGGCTCTGGGATCTTTGCCACCGATGGCTGAAGCCGGAGAGGCAGACCAAGGAGCAAATCGTGGAGCTTCTGATCCTGGAGCAGTTCTTTCTGGTCCTTCCCCAGGAGCTGGGGAGCTGGGTCAGGGAAGGCAGGCCTGAGACCTGTGCCCAGGTGGTGGCCCTGGCAGAGGATTTCTTGCAGAAGCGGCCCGAGAGACTGGAAGGGCAAGAGAGAGATGTAAATCAGTAATCCCAAGAAGAGGAGAGAGGCGTAACTCAATAATCCCAAAGTCTCCCGGCATCAGGGATGTGTTTGAGGTTGTTGTTAAGTTGTGGGTGAACATATCAGACAACACAGCGATTCTTCAAATAGCTCTTGTTTATTCACAGGCCAGAACACAACAGAACTGAAGGGTTCAGTCAGCCTGCTTATATAGAGCTCCAGTACAACGTAACTGTAGTAACTTTCTGAAACTATCCAATCACTGAACATCACTTTCAATCCCTTATTTGCATATGTGGACCTGAGTGAAAAGTATCTACAGTATCCCCCTACTGGCCCAGGGTGAGAACTTTAGTACATAACAGTTGTGATTTAGGATAAGGGAAGGGGCCATAGCTGAGTCGCAGAGCATCTGAGTTGGTTGCAGAAGGCCCCATCTCTAGGTAGGACTCAAGGTTGGGTAAAGACTCCCTGTCAGAAATCCTGTTCAGCTGCTGGAAGTCAGTGTGGACAATACTGAGTTGCTTAATAATAATAATAATAATAATAATAATAATAATAATTTATTTACATGCCACCCAACTGACTGGGTTGCCCCAGCCACTCTGGGCAGCTTCCAGCAAATCAAAACATCAAACACAGTAAATTCAGCAACCAGGTTGCTCATCGAAGCAAGATGGTTTGAGCATATTGCACCCATCCTGGTCCGACTGCACTGGAGTTTAGTTTCCGAGCCCAATTCAAAGTGCTGGTTTTGACCTATATAAAGCCTTAAACGTCTCAGGACCGCAGTACCTCAAGGACCACCTCTTTCCATATTAACCTACCCGGATCCTGAGATCATCTTCCAAGGCCTTCCTTTGTCTGCCGCCTCCTTGAGAGGTCCGGAGAGTGGCAACACGAGAACGGGGCCTTCTCTGCAGTGGCTCCCTTTCTGTGGAATTCTCTCCTCCCAGGGAAGTTCGCTTGGCACCTTCATTAAACACCTTTAGGCGTCTGGCAAAAACGGTTCCTTTTTTACCAGGCCTTCGGTTGACCTGATCAACATCCTATATACCCTTTTAAAATGTGGCTGTTTTTTGGGGGTCCACTAGGGGGCGCATTGGAAGATGGCCCACAATACCATCTCTCCGACCCACACGGGTAATTAAGAGGCTGTTATGGGAGTAGGCAGCCTCCCTTGTTGCCCCAAGGAAATGGGGAACACTGCCCTTGCCTGCTGTGCCCATAAATCACCCCCTAATTCGAAAGAAGGGGGTGAGGGCCCTAGGCAGAATGCCCCCGTGTGGACTCCTGGACGCTGTCTCTGATCGCGCACTAGTTGCAGCAATTTGGAATAATTAATTACAAAAGAAGCAAATGCACATATTTCAAGTGAAGAAGGGGAGTGAAGTCTGCTAATTTAAGTGACCTCTGTGAAAGAAGACGACGGGCTGGAGAAACAGGAATATTTTACGATGAAGATACACCAAAGGCGGGGTATGTTGACAACGGGGCTGAATGGGGGGGGGGAACCTTTTTTACTTTCCTTCTATGTGATTTACAAGAACCCTCCTCATTAGAACCGTCGGTTGAACTGACCCAAGCAGGATGATTAAGGTCTGTGTGGAGATAAACTTTAACCAAAAGTATGCTGTATGGAGACCGAGAAGCAATAAAAGCTTTTGGGAATGGCGCAGCAATTAATTTGGAGTCGCCATCTTGCCAAAGGCTTTATAGCCAGGAGGAAGAACGGACTTGTTTTCAGACTACATTCCTAGTGAATCTCCTCAGAGGTTTTGAGAAAGGAGGCAGATTGGTGAAGATTAATGACGCTAAGACTGTTTTGATGTATGGAAGTGATGTTATATGGAAAACGTCTGGATATGGCTACTGGATAAAAAAAATATATATCCACGCAGGATTACAAACTGTTCTAATCAGCTTGCGGAGACTATCAGAGGTCACAAAGAGAAAGGAAAAATATATGAAAATAACAACAAGAGATGTGGAAAAATAAGAAGAAAGGACTGGATAGTACTGTGAACATCATAAGGTTAGATTTGTGGACATTAAAACAGCAGTAAGAAGCAAGAAGTTGATTGGATCCCTTCGGAACTTGAAATATGGGTACCCCCAACAAAAATTTAAAATTCGGCTGTGTAATTTGGAATTTATGTAATTTGGTTTGATTTGATGTGATTGGTCGGTTAATAAAAAATTATTCTTAAAAAAATAAATAAAATGTGGCTGTTTCCGGGGGGCGTGTTATTGGGTTATGCCTACGGAATCTCCAGGTAGGGTTGGGAGAGATTCCCTCCATGAAACGCCTGTCAGAGTAGACATTACAGTTCCCAGTGTTTCCTCTCTGTGTTTTTTCTTCTCCTGGTCCATCCACTGTGAAACAGATGACAAGACTCACAGGGCTCACCTCTTCCCATAGGGAGATATGCAAGCGATGTGGCTGGAAAGAATCCAACTGGAACAGCTTTCCTCAACATTTTATGGCCTTGCCAATAATTTCTCCCATGGAGCTGGGAAAAGTACAGGAGTTTATTAAAAAAACAAAAACACAACCACAAATGTGTCACTGAGATGCTGTTAATCTCGCCCATTCAAATCTCCTTTATTTTATTACTCTAATCTAATCTTTGTTACAGCTTTCTGGCAAGATTACATTTTATGAGCATATATGTAACTTAACATTGGTATTTCTATGGTTGTTAAACACCGTAAAGGTTGGCGGTCAGAGGTCAGTACTACCCAATCTGTTAAACTTTGCAGAGTAGAACAGTTTAACAGCTTGAAGTGTCTGCCTTAATTTAGAGTACATGGGGATCTGGAAGCTTTTCTGAGAATCAGCCTAAGAAACCCAAGCTTCTAGCCCTCATAATTGCAGAAAGACCTTGAAAACGTAATATGATCTTACTATATCATAAAGTTGTAATGTTGTCATCATGCTGTCATTTGCAATGCCCCCAGCAGGTGGCCATGATAACTCCTGTGTGGTGACAAAATAGCAGGTAGGCAAGTAAGAGCAGTTGGAGTAGGTGGCCCAGGTGACCCTTTCAAAGGAGGGAGGGAGGTGCTTCAGAGTGTGATATGGCAAACTGAAGTGCCTTCCTTTCTCCATTAAAAACACCACTGGATCAATGTTTAAAGGAGAGGGGTGCTTTAAAAGGGGTTGAAGGCAGGGTGGATTTGATTTAAATCCAATTGATTTAAATCACGCTTTAAATCACTAGTCAGTAAGACTTGATTTAAATCATTATTTTACAGAAAGACTCATTCTTGCTGGTATAATCTTAATATTTACAACCAGATGAAGGTTTCATTTTTGGAAAAATAAATTTTCAGGGTAGTTTTTACAGTTATATCAAAAATTACTGATTTGTTTATACTGTTAGAAATACATAGACAGATATTTATGAAGTTATTGTGAGGCTTAATAAGTTAACTGTTTATATTTGGACAACTTTTCTGTTGCACTTTATTGGAAGGAGAAAAACAATAATTTCCTTAATAACAATTTATTTAACTAAAATAACAACATGATAGCATATGTATCCATGTTTCTTAACTGATGTGGTTAAACAATTTAAAAAACCCCAAAAACTTAGACTGAAAAAAGTAAAAACAAATCCTTATTTCCTGATGAATAGCCTTTGGACTATAATGTAACTTAAATAGAAAACTATATTTAGAAATATTTTTCCTCCAAGTGCATTTTATTTTTAAAATCCAATTAAAATAAATCTGATTTAAATTTAAAAATCTGATTTTATTTTTTTAAATCATTGATTTTTATCCACCCTGGTTGAGGGGGAGGTGTGGTGGGAGGGGAAGAAGAGGTTTGGGCAGACTGTGATGGGGTAGATAAGGGTGAGGCACAAAGGAAGGGCATTGGTCAGGTATAAGGGGTGGTTCTTCTCATTGTTAACTCTCAGCTGTCCTGTCTGCGCCTCACCTGCAGCAGGAGTGGGGATGAGGTTCTTCCAATTTCATTTCCCTTCGGTTCTTGGTTTTCCCACTCTTAAATCTGGTTTTCTACATTTTTGCAGCAATCCAGGGGTCAGCAAACTTTTTCAGCAGGGGGCCATTCCACTGTCCCTCAGACCTTGTGGGGGGCCAAACTATATTTTGGAAAAAATAATAATAATGAACGAATTCCTATGCCCCACAAATAACCCAGAGATGCATTTTAAAGAAAAGCACACATTCTACTTGTGTAAAAACACCAAGCAGGCCCCACAAATAACCCAAAGATGCATTTTAAATAAACACATTCTACTCATGTAAAAACACGCTGATTCCCAGACCGTCCGCGGGCCGGATTTAGAAGGCGATTGGGCCGGATCTGACCCACAGACCTCAGGTTGCCTGCTTCAAACCTCCTTTTCAGAAACCCTCATAGGAATTCTGCAGCATTTTAGTGTAATATATATAAAAATATAAAATAATTGTCCAGTAGCACCTTAGAGACCAACTAAGTTTGTTCTTGGTATAAGATTTTGTGTGCATGCACACTTCTTCAGATACCAACCTTTTAGTGTGGATTTCTCCGAATCAGCACATTTTTGTGTGTGCTGTTTTGACTAACACGAACATCATTTCAAGCGATTTCCCCCAGTATAATGCATTTTTGTATGCTACTTTCACTAATACATTCAATTTACATATAGGTAAAGGTAAAGGGACACCTAACCATTAGGTCCAGTCGTGATCGACTCTGGGGTTGCGGCGCTCATCTCGCTCTATAGGCCGAGGGAGCCGGCTGACAGCTTCCGGGTCATGTGGCCAGCATGACTAAGCCGCTTCTGGCAAACCAGAGCAGTGCACAGAAACGCCGTTTACCTTCCCTCCGGAGCGGTACCTATTTATCTACTTGCACTTTGACGTGCTTTCGAATTGCTAGGCTGGCAGGAGCAGGGACTGAATGACGGGAGCTCACCCCGTCGCAGGAATTCGAACCGCCGACCTTCTGATCAGCAAGTCCTAGGCTCAGTGGTTTAACCCACAGCGCATATACATTTGCCTAATAGATGCTTTTTGTAAACTTTGGCTTGTTGGTGAACAGCACTGCAAAATTCAGAGAAGTGCAAATATGAGAAGAATGGGTGTGTTTTGGTTATCACATTGTTTCACTTTTTTTAAAAAAAATAATATTTATTAACAGTTTAAAGATTACAAAGAAAAAGAAAGAAAATTAAACAATACAATACAATACATTACAAAAACAAAAAACACTACATAAAACATTGAATTAACAAAACAAAACAAAACAATTAAAAACACATACAATAATTTCAAAATCTTATCTTTCATTCACTTGTTTCAGCGACCTCCTCACACCTCCCTTTTTGTATTCCACTTCAGTTAACTGTTTCAGCAATTCCTTTCCATCTTCCTCTGTTTTCTGTCCTGTAATTTATTTTAACATATTCTAACCTTATTTTTCCCTTTAATGCATTAACAATCTATTTGTACTTAATTCATAACATTTCTGCTAAAGCCATATAACTTCATTCCAGTTATCACATTGTTTCAGAAAGTGTGAATTTGGCAACTTTGGTTCCAAACATGAGCTGAATTTCTTCCCCTCCTCTCATCCCTTGGAGAATTTCTGACTTGGTGCTCTTTAGTTTCCCAGTATCTCTGATCCATGGAGCTAATTGCAGGTCAGCGTCACACAGAATTACTGCATTTTTCCGTGTATAAGATGCCCTCCATGTATAATACAAGCCCCAATTTTAAACCTAACTTTTTTGGGGGAAAACACCCTAGTCTTAGACATGGAAAAATATGGTAATTCTTATCTTTAAAATCTCGGTAGATAACAGATAACTGCTACCCATAAAAAGGGGAGGAAGAAAATGAGCCCATAGTTAAAAAGCAGAGTGAGAGGGAGGACAGAGAATGGCAGCAAGTGTTGTAAAATATAAAGTGGGCAGGGCAGATCACTTGGCCTGTGGATCTCCTGCCAGCCTATAAGGGGAAGTCCTTCTTCACACTAGCAGGGAGGGTCCCATTTGCAACACTAGAGCGGCATTGAAATTGTCTTTCTGCAAAAAAAGGGAAAACACAAATTGGCAAGTAGCTCATTTGTATGGCCTGCAGAAGGGACTAGAGCTGGCAAAATAACACAGGAGATCTTATTAGTGGCTTCCTTGTTAGGTAAGTGGTCTTGTTTTTGAATCTTTGCAAAGTGTCTTGTAATGAATTCATTTAGACATGAATGAATTGAATAAGCGAATAAAAAATGTGCAAGAACTTGGTTAAGGAGGATATTAAAATGCAAGGCTGCCGTTGACCCTAATAGCCTTAGACCATTTAGCTCAAGGTGGTCTACACAAACTATGCATTTCTTTCTTTTTTATAATAATATTTATTGTTTGCCATTTTAACAATCCAATAAAAATCACATTAAAAACATTCCAAATTATAATACAATCAAACAGTCCAAATTTTATGCCAAATTATAAATCTTTGGGTGACTTCCCATGCCCTGGAGGTTGAGGAGTGATGATCTCACATAGTACTGCATTCCTTAATTAGGCCACATTTCTAATCCACGTTTCTCCCAAATATACACATTTCTGTACATACAGTTTGGCTGAAGATGTGCATTGCAAAAATTGAGTTTTGAAGGTTAGCTGTGATTTGGTTCTAGAAGTGTGAAATGGTTGTATCCCCCTTAACATGCACAAGTAATCCAGTTTCGCCAAGAGAGCTTTGATTTGATCCAGAATCGAGCAAGCCTCACCTCTTCTTCTTCCATGTGTCCCTCCCTACTCCAGAAAGTGCCTCGCGGAATTCCCTTCTGCCTTTCAGAGCGTGTCTAGATGATGAGAGGGCGAATGGGGAGTTTAGCTGGAAGTTCTTCAGACAAGATCCTCTGCAGCCTGGTCGTCATCTTTGTGGGCTTGTTCCTTCTGTCAGGTAAAGGTTTTCCCAGTGCTTCTGTTCATTTGCCTACAAATTCAGGAGTACGAGGGCCCGTTCACTATTAATATACTTCTTCTTAATTGTATTCCAGTTCAACAATTACTTTGATAAAATACATCTTTGGTGACATGCAAATGGCCTTAGATACCTATTAGGTCCATAAATTACCATATAACATATACAGTGGTACCTCGGGTTACATATGCTTCAGGCTACTTACGCTTCAGGTTACAGACTCCACTAACCCAGAAACAGTGCTTCAGGTTAAGAACTTTGCTTCAGGATGAGAACAGAAATTGTGCTCCGGCGGCACAGCGGCAGCAGGAGGCCCCATTAGCTAAAGTGGTACTTCAGGTTAAGTACAGTTTCAGGTTAAGAACGGACCTCCGGAACGAATTAAGTACTTAACCCGAGGTACCACTGTACAGTCACACCTCATGTTACGTTTGCTTCAGTTTGCGCGTTTTCAGGTTGTGTCCCGCGGCGACCCGGAAGTACCGGAAAGGGTTACTTCCGGGTTTCTCCGCTCGCGCATGTGCAGACAAGCAAAATGACATCACATGCATGCGCAGAAGCGGAGAATCGCAACCCACGCAGATGCGGGTTGCGTTCTTTTCAGGTTGTGAACGGGCCTCCGGAACGGATTCTGTTCGCAACCAGAGGTACCACTCTATTCAAAACAAAAAACAGCAACAATTCGTTGTTGAGAAAGGACAGCTGGACATATAAAGGGCCCCATTACCTTCAGCAGCTTAGGGCCGCATCAAACCTAAATCCGGCCCTGCCTTGCAGTGTTGTAACCTGCCCTGTGACCTTAGGGTATCGGGTGGGAAATGAACAAATGAATAGTAAGGTAAAGGTAAAGGTACCCCTGCCCGTACGGGCCAGTCTTGACAGACTCTGGGGTTGTGCGCCCATCTCACTTCAGAGGCCAGGGGCCAGCGCTGTCCGGAGACACTTCCGGGTCACGTGGCCAGCGTGACATCGCTGCTCTGGCCAGAGCCAGAGCCAGAGCCAGAGCCGCACACGGAAATGCCGTTTACCTTCCCGCTGGTAAGCGGTCCCTATTTATCTACTTGCACCCGGAGGTGCTTTTGAACTGCTAGGTTGGCAGGCGCTGGGACCGAGCAGCGGGAGCGCACCCCGCCGCAGGGATTCGAACCGCCGACCTTTCGATCGGCAAGCCCTAGGCGCTGAGGCTTTAACCCACAGCGCCACCTGCAGTGATTAATAATAATGAAGAAGGGATCCTGGACTAGATGGGCCGCAGGGCCAGTGTGGTCTAGTGGTTAAGAGCGGTGGACTTGTAATCTGGGGAACCGGGTTCGCTTCTCCGCTCCTCCACATGCAGCTGCTGGGTGACCTTGGGCCAGTCACGCTTCTCTGAAGTCTCTCAGCCCCACTCACCCCACAGAGTGTTTGTTGTGGGGGAGGAAGAGAAAGGAGAATGTTAGCCACTTTCAGACTCCTTAAAGGGAGTGAAAGGCGGGAAATCAAATCCAGACTCTTCTTCTTAAGCAACTCCAAGCTTTCTCCCTCAGGTGGCTTCCAGCTGCCTCCGAGTGCAGAGGCAGAGCAGAGCCATCCTGGGAAGAAACCATGAGGGGGCTGAGTCTCCTCCGTGAATTTGTCCAACCCCCTTTTGAAGCCATCCAAGTAGTCGACCATCACTACCTCCTGGGGGATGGAATTCCATAATTTAACTCTGTACTGCATGAAGAAGGACTTTGTGGAGGAATGATTATTTTTATTATTTATTTATTGGATTTATATACCATCCTATACCCTCAGGGTGTTTCCCATAAAGGATCACAGTATGCCCTTGATCATTTTTGGGGGTGCCCTTTACTGGACCTTTTCCAAGTCCACAAGACCCTTTTTGAGACGAGGCAAACAGAACACAGTACAGTGGTACCTCTGGTTAAGAACTTAATTCATTCTGGAGGTCCGTTCTTAACCTGAAACCGTTCTTAACCTGAGGTACCACTTTAGCTAATGGGGCCTCCTGCTGCCGCCATGCGATTTCTGTTCTCATCCTGAAGCAAAGTTCTTAACCCGAGGTACTATTTCGGGGTTAGCGAAGTCTGTAACCTGAAGCGTCTGTAACCTGAGGTACCACTGTACACAGTATATTCCAAAAGGGGTCACATCATGGATTTGTAGAATAGCATTTTGAAAGTGGCAGTCAACCTGTTCATTGGGCCACCCACTATAACCTCAGGGAGTCTCTTTCCTGGTCCATCACCTCCAGTTCAGAGTTTATGTGAAAGCACTTTTTTTTGCACTTCAGTCACTACGTTTGTATTGTGCAACGTTTTTTTAATTTTTCATTTGTTATGCTTTATATTTCAACTGTCATGGATCTCTGTAAATATCACTGGCTGCCCCAGAACACACACACACCAGCCAGGTGTGCTCCAGATAGTTTACATATTTTATTTAAAAGGATTTATATAGTGCTTAATCTTAAAAACTTCTGAACGGATTGGGGCTGTACTGACTGGGGCTGGTGCAGGTTGCTGGTCGATGAATTTTAACAGGGAGAAATGTAAAGTATTGCACTTGGGCAAAAGAAATGAGAGGCACAAATACAAGATGGGTGACACCTGGCTTGAGAGCAGTACATGTGAAAAAGGATCTAGGAGTCTTGGTTGACCACAAACTTGACATGAGCCAACAGTGTGACACGGCAGCTAAAAAAGCCCATGCAATTCTGGGCTGCATCAATAGGAGTATAGCATCTAGATCAAGGGAAGTAATAGCGCCACTGTATTCTGCTCTGGTCAGACCTCACCTGGAGTACTGTGTCCAGTTCTGGGCACCACAGTTCAAGAAGGACACTGACAAACTGGAACGTGTCCAGAGGAGGGCAACCAAAATGGTCAAAGGCCTGGAAACGATGCCTTATGAGGAACAGCTAAGGGAACTGGGCATGTTTAGCCTGGAGAAGAGGAGGTTAAGGGGTGATATGATAGCCATGTTCAAATATATAAAAGGATGTCACATAGAGGAGGGAGAAAGGTTGCTTTCTGCTGCTCCAGAGAAGCGGACACAGAGCAATGGTTCCAAACTACAAGAAAGAAGATTCCACCTAAACATTAGGAAGAACTTCCTGACAGTAAGAGCTGTTGGACAGTGGAATTTGCTGCCAAGGAGTGTGGTGGAGTCTCCTTCTTTGGAGGTCTTTAAGCAGAGGCTTGACAACCATATGTCAGGAGTGCTCTGATGGTGTTTCCTGCTTGGCAGGGGGTTGGACTCGATGGCCCTAGTGGTCTCTTCCAACTCTATCATTCTATTTACAGATAGGTAGCCGTGTTGGTCTGCCATAGTCAAAACAAAAAAATTCCTTCCAGTAGCACCTTAAAGACCAACTAAGTCAGTTCTTGGTATGAGCTTTCGTGTGCATGCACACTTCTTTAGATACACTGAAACAGAAGTTTCCAGACCCTTCTATATAGTGAGAAGGTGGGGAGGGGTATTACTCAGAAGGGTGGTGGGAATGGGTGATTGGCAGATAGCTGTGATGAGCCTGTTGATGACTCTTAACGACTGCAATAGGTCTTACAGGAAAAAGCAAGGGGTGAAAAGGTGAAAAATGGCTTTGTCATGTATAATGAGATAAGAATCCAAGGTCTTTGTTCAGACCAGGTCTCTCCATGGTTTTAAGTTTGGTGATAAGTTGCAATTCAGCAGCTTCTCTTTCCAGTCTATTTCTGAAATTCCTTTGTAGTAAAACAGCTACTTTGAGATCTTGTATAGAATGTCCTGGGAGATTGAAGTGTTCTCCTACTGGTTTCTCTCTCTTGTGATTCCTGATGTCCGATTTATGTCCGTTTATTCTTTGGCGTAAGGTCTGGCCTGTTTGTCCAATATAGAGAGCTGAAGGACACTGTTGGCATTTGATTCCTGTAAGACCTATTGCAGTCGTTAAGAGTCGTCAACAGGCTCATCACAGCTATCTGCCAATCACCCATTCCCACCACCCTTCTGAGTAATACCCCTCCCCACCTTCTCACTATATAGAAGGGTCTGGAAACTTCTGTTTCAGTGTATCTGAAGAAGTGTGCATGCACACGAAAGCTCATACCAAGAACTGACTTAGTTGGTCTTTAAGGTGCTACTGGAAGGAATTTTTTTGTTTTGTCTATGATTCTATGATACATTCAGGGCACTGGCTTAGGGAAGGCTAGGCTATGCAGCTGATGGATTGATCAAAAAATGTCCTCATTCTCTTCTCTTATTTCTCTTGCTACCCATGTCATGAACAGAAGCTGCTTCTCTGAAAGGGAAGCAACTGGTCCTGTCTGGACAGACACAGAAATACCCTTCCTTGGCCGGCCGCGTTTCCCAAGCCTTGCACATATTTACCGTGTGCATCTATCTGAGCAAGACTAATAAAAGTGTGGGCACTTGGGCGGCCTTTTCTTATGACATCAGCAGTTCCTCCAGAGACCCCAAAGATGTGGAGCTGGCTTTGTTTGCCAATAACTATACCCTGCAAATGTCCCTTTTCGGCACCCTGGTTGATTTGGGGGAAGATATCATGGTCCCCAAGATGCACCAGATGTGCTGTGTGTGGGACGGGAACAAGAGCTTGCTCGAGGTCTTCCATGATGGGGGCAGGATGATGAGCATAGAGCTCCCTCACGTCAGGCACAAGCGCCTGAAGCCTCATGGGACTTTTGTGATTGGCTGCCTCCACAAGAAGCAGGCTGAAGACATGGTTTCGCCCTTCCGCTTCGTGGGCACCCTGCATTATTTCCAAATGTGGCGTTCCGTGCTGGAGGAGCAGCAGATGAAGAAGTGTTCCTCTGGAGATGTCGTTAGCTGGGAAGGCGATTACTGGTCCTTGAACGGCGCAACACTTGAGTCCGACCATCGCCAAGATTGCGGTGAGTATCATGCCAACAGAGCCTGCGCAGAAGCCTCCTCCATCTTGCTTGCGCCCATCATTTTGAACAATACGTTTTCACGCGCACACCCCAATGTCTGAGCCTCAGGGCTGCCTGCACTCACCCAGGTTTCAGTTTCCTCGGAATGAAGTTTGGCGGAGACTATGGTGTCTTTAGGGTAAAAAAGGTAAAGGGACCCCTGACCATTAGGTCCAGTCACGGATGACTCTGGGGTTGCGGCGCTCATCTCGCTTTATTGGCCGAGGGAGCCGGTGTACAGCTTCCGGGTCATGTGGCCAGCATGACTAAGCTGCTTCTGGCGAACCAGAGCAGCACACGGAAACGCCGTTTACCTTCCTTCCAGAGCGGTACCTATTTATCTACTTGCACTTTGACGTGCTTTCAAACTGCTAGGTTGGCAGGAGCGGAACCGAGCAATGGGAGCTCACCCCGTTGCGGGGATTCGAACCGCCGACCATTTGATCAGCAAGTCCTAGGCTCTGTGGTTTAGCCCACAGCGCCACCTGCGTCCATCTTTAGGGTATATGGTGTTATTTGCCCATATGTACGGGGTGAGCTCCCGTTGCTCGGTCCCTGCTCCTGCCCACCTAGCAGTTCGAAAGCATGTCAAAGTGCAAGTAGATAAATAGGTACCACTCCGGCGGGAAGGTAAACGGCGTTTCCATATGCTGCTCTGGTTCACCAGAAGCGGCTTAGTCATGCTGGCCACATGACCCGGAGGCTGTCTGCAGACAAATGCCAGCTCCCTCGGCCAGTAAAGCGAGATGAGTGCCGCAACCCCAGAGTCATCCGCAACTGGACTAAACGGTCAAGGGTCCTTTACCTTTACAACCTGAACATGGGGTGGAAGGGCTCACAGCATTAATCCTGCAGTGGATCTTGTTTCCCATTAGATTCCCAGGGAGATCCTCAAGCCACAGCTTTGGGTCCAGCACACAAAGCAAGACAAGCCTTTGTCTCGCCAGCTTCCAGCATCAGCCAAAACGCTCAAGCACAGACATCTTTGGCCTCTTGTTCCCCATCCTAGGAAGTTGGTGGCATGCAACCAAATGCTTTGTTATCTAGGGGTTTGTTTGCACTGGAGCTGAAAGTAGATTCACACCAGCCTGCCTCCCCATCAGTGCAGAGGAATTTCCCTTCCCATGCCAGCACTATCCCAGATCTTCCACCCTTTAGAATCATATCACAGAATCATAGAATTGTATGGGATCCCAAACACCCTCTAGTCCAACTTTCTCAATGCAGGAATCACAACTTTATTGTGGGGGGCTAATCCTTGGGAAATCCAAAATGGCCAGGATTTTTTCAAAACCCTAATTCAAGCAGCGTAGGGGGATGAGCCTTGGGACGAAATTAGGGTGGGGTGTACGTCACTATGTCAATGAGGAGACAGGCCAGTGCAAACCCACCTAACTCCAGTGTGGACAAGTTCTCTGACTAAGCTTTTGAGATCCGGGTTGGAGACAGAGCAGTAAAGCTTTATTCATTAATCTGCCGTGCGAAATCTCTGCTGTGGCGTGTGGGAACTTCTGCACAAGCTATAAATTTCCTCCTTTGCCTTTTATGGCTGTTTTTGACAACCTGAAATTTATGAAAAGCTGATAGTACCTGGAACAGATAATGGGGAATAAGGAGAAAGCAGGAGAACAACAAGCAGGTGGTTGAGTTTATTGGAGCGCATGACTGGCCAGCAGATAAGAGCCCCTCTGAGGTCCTGTTGCTGTTCACCGAAAGGCACCTCTCGTCACAGCCCTTTCATGAGAATCACAGGAAATAGCCGTCAGGGGACTTGTAGGGGGTTCAAGGTGTGGGGTTTTATTCCATCTCAACAACTCCCTGCCATAGAAAGCTGTATTCTTGCCCCACACCTATTTAATCTATTTTTGAATGACATGAAACATCTAGGTAAAGGTAAAGGGACCCCTGACCATTAGGTCCAGTGGTGACCGATTCTGGGGTTGCGGCGCTCATCTCGCTTATTGGCTGAGGGAGCTGGCATTTGTCCGCAGACAGCTTCTGGGTCATGTGGCCAGCATGACAAAGCTGAGCAGCGCACGGAAACACCGTTTACCTTCCCGCTGGAGCGGTACCTATTTATCTACTTGCACTTTTCGTGTGCTTTCGAACTGCTAGGTTGGCAGGAGCAGGGACCGAGCAACGGGAGCTCACCCCGTCGCGGGGATTCGAACCGCCGACCTTCTGATCGGCAAGCCCTAGGCCACCCGCGAAACATCTACCTGTTGTGAATGGCCGCCCTCCTAGGTTAGGACCTAAGGCAGTTCCCATATTTTTATGTCATATTTTTTATGACACTGTCCTCCTCTCCTGCACCAGAGTTGGGCTCCAGAGATATCTAAAAGCATTCTTTCATTAACCTATTACTCAGACTTCAAGATCTTGGTATTTTCAAAGAGTTGGCATCCATATGAATGGTGTATTGGTGAACCCTGTCTTTATTCGTATTTATGCATTTCTCAATCTTGTATTTATTCGTCTCTGTGCATTTCTCCCTCTTTTCAACAGGGTCACGTGACTTTAACTATACATCTTTAGCTCCACCACTGACAAGCAAAGCCCCTGACCCCTCAGTCACAGGTACGTAGCGAATAGAATGGGGTGATCCAGGTTAAAACCTTGCCTAATGGGCAGCTGGCCCTGGACAGGGAACCTGTGGCCCTGCAGGTGTTGGGCTCCAACTCCCATCAGCCCCTGCACCCAGCATGGCCAATGGCCCAGTCCCAAGTCCTGCTTTACAGGGAGGTAGCAGGACCCTGGCTGGGTCTTCTTACGATTATTTGCTAAATTTATATCCACTTGTCAGGGGTTCAGGAGCAGAGGCACAGGGGAGAGAGGAAGCGGAGAGCGAAGGGGAACAATCCGAGGGCAGCGTAGGGGAGTATGACAGTGGGCCGAGAGATTCCATGAGCTTCTCCAGCGATTCGGAAGATTCCCAGAAGGGGGCACCGATGGCCAGGGCAAGGGGGGTCCCGGGAAGGACGCACCAGAAGCAAGGGGCCAGCGGCGACTCCCAAAGCAGCAGCTGGAGATCGGGGCCAGCTTCCCCACCAGGGCGTAGCGGGGGGGAAGAGTCCCATGTGTCAGGGCCGGCTTCCACTCCAGTGGGGAGAGAAGATGAGGCAGGGCTGACCACGCCCCTATCGCTGAGTGAGGGAACGGAGGGGAAGTCAGACCCAGCTAACCCCCCCGAAGGGGGAAGCAGTGACAGGAGCAGTGTAACGGTCAGGAGGAAGGTTGCCGGCTGGGCGCGCGCGCCAAGTTCAAATGTACAGGAGCGCAGGACAGCAGGGAGGTCGGATTGGGAGCCAGGTCCTAAAGCACGCCGGAAGCAGGGGGAAGAATCCGGGGAATCAGCATCAGAAGAGTCCAGAAAGGGCGACACCCCAGCAGGCAGGAGGACCCAGAGGAGAAAGGAGCAAAGGAGGAGGTGGAGCAAGGCTAGGGTCTTGAACTGGTGTCGAGGGGGAGGAGATTCAGATGGAGCTTCAGCGGTCTAGGGTTGAGACGTAGAGCTGCGCGCCGCGGCTTTGAAATGGAAACTGAACCTTAATAAAGACTTTTGTGTATAGCAAGAACTGGCGTTGGTCCTTTGTGAGCTGGGACCTTGGGCAGCTCTGACACCACTTTTTATTTATATCACAAAATACGTTATATACCAATTGATTGTAGTAAAAGCATCATCATCATCACTGTCTCAAAGCTGTTGAATCATCCAAGGTAGCTAACAAAAATGTATATAATAAATAATAAAATTCTCTTGATAATATTCTCCTCTCATCAGTTATCACAAATTTAAAAATGCCCAGTTTTCTAAGTTGTGTATTTCTCTTGCCTGGCATAGATAAAAAAATTGTCCCAAGTATCACTCTCTCAATGCATTATGTAAATATATATATATATATATATATATATATATATATATACACACACACTCTGTGTGTGTGTGTGTGTGTGTGTGTGTGTGTATATATATATATATATATATATATATATATATATATATGTACAAGATTTTCACCCTGTTTTAGACCACAAGGACAGGTAGATTCAATTCAGAATATGGTGTGTTTCTGAACCTTCCTTCTGAAACAGCTGAAGCCATCAGATTTGAGTGGGTTTTGTAGAGTGACAGAGATGACATGTATTTCAAGATGTTCATTCCCACTGGAAATGCTACCCTGGAAGCCACAGTTATCAAGGACCCCAGTATAGCTCCTCCCACATTTCCTATTGGGCCTCCTGAGACTCAGTGAAATCCTGAGCCAACTCTGATGTGGTTGTAACTGTGCCTCTGTCTTCTTTAGCAACAACCTCTAAGTCTGCAGCCACGCTTCCGGACAATGGTTTTCCATGAATCTCTTCTGGGACTGTTCCTTCATGGGCTGGTGTGGAGGATTCCCTGGTCCTGAATGGGGTAACTGTGTCCCTGAAGGACCAGGTGCGCAGCCTGGGAGTCATTTTGGACTCACAGCTGACCATGGAGGCACAGATCAATTCTGTGCCCAGGGCAGCTGTCTACCAGCTCCACCTGGTACGCAGGCTGAGACCCTATCTGCCTGCAGACTGTCTCACCAGAGTGGTGCATGCTCTGGTTATCTCCTGCTTAGACCACTGCAACACGCTCTACGTGGGGCTACCTTTGAAGGTGACCCGGAAACTACAACTAATCCAGAATGCAGCAGCTAGACTGGTGACTGGGAGTGGCCGTCAAGACCACATAAGACCAACATTGGCTCCCATAACATTTCCGAACACAATTCAAAGTGTTGGTGCTGACCTTTAAACCGCTAAATGGCCTCTGTCCTGGCATCTGTCCTGTATACCTGAAGGAGCATTTCCGCCCCCATTCAACCCAGACACTGAGGTCCAGCTCTGAGGGCCTTCTGGCGGTTCCCTCCCTGCGAGGTTACAGTGAACCAGGCAGAGGGCCTTCTTGGTAGTGGCGCCCGCCCTGTGGAATGCCATCCCATCAGATGTCAAGGAAATAAGCAACTATCCTACTTTTAAAAGACATCTGAAAGCAGCCCTGTTTAGGGAAGCTTTTAATGTTTAATGCTGTATTGTGTTTTTAATATTCTCTTGGGAGCCACCCAGTGGCTGGGAAAACCCAGCCAGATGGGTGGGGTATAAATAATAAATTCTTATTACAGTGGTACCTCTGGTTAAGTACTTAATTCATTCCAGAGGTCTGTTCTTAACCTGAAACTGTTCTTAACCTGAAGCACCACTTTAGCTAATGGAGCCTCCCGCTGCTGCCGTGCCGCCGGAGCACAATTTCTGTTCTAATCCTGAAGCAAAGTTCTTAACCCGAGGTACTATTTCTGGGTTAGCAGAGTCTGTAACCTGAAGCGTCTGTAACCTGAAGCATCTGTAACCTGAGGTACCACTGTACAGTGGTGCCCCGCAAGACGAATGCCTTGCAAGACGAAAAACTCGCTAGACGAAAGAGTTTTCCGTTTTTGAGGTGCTTCGCAAGACGAATTTCCCTATGGGCTTGCTTCGCAAGACGAAAACGTCTTGCGAGTTCTTGTGAGTTTTTTCCCTTTTTCCCCCTTTTTCTAAGCCACTAAGCCGCTAATAGCGCTAATCTGCTAAGCCGCTAATAGCCATGCTTCTCAAGACGAAAAAACCGCAAGACGAAGAGACTCGCGGAACGAATTAATTTCGTCTTGCGAGGCACCACTGTATTATTATAATTTTATAAAACCAAATGGACAGTGTCTCCTTCCAGGTCTGATGAAGCCACACCCAAAGCAGAACCTACAGCATCAACAGCTGATGGGGTTCCTTCTAACTCTTATGTGAAAATACCAACCTCTGACAGAGATGGAACAACACATGAACAGGAGTTGACTGCATCCACCTCTCGACCCGATGGAGCTACCCCTCCAGGCGTCGCAACTCAACCCACCTGGTACATGCCAACTTCTCATTATGCTGAGACAGCTCCCAAAAGCACCTGGAATGTGCCCACCTCCAAACCTACCCAGGTTTCTTCAACCTCTAGATACGATGAGACGACACATCAGGCTTCTGAAACCGTATCTGTTCCTCATCTTACCAATACAAAACTTATCACTGAATCGAAAGCATCAACCATCGATATAAATGCCAAGAGCACGCTGGAGACTTTTTGGTCTACACCAGCACCCACAGGTACCATGCCAGTTTCAGGTAATAGATGGGATTTCCATTAAAACGTAATGTGGAAGCAAGATATTAAGTTTACTGCCTGTTACACAATTAGAGAAGACCAGATGAAGATGATGATACACGTGGTCAGACTAGCCAAAATATACAAATTAAAATCAAGTAAGTGTTGGAGAAGTCATGAGGTAGAGGGAACAATGTAACATGCGTGGTGGGGATGTGGGAAAATTAAAAAAATTCTGGAGCAGTATTTATGAAAAATTTTAAAAAAATGTCTAAACCATCATTTGAGGAAAAACCAGAAGTCTTTCTATTAGGCTTAGTTTCAAAGGACATCCCTAGTGACAATTAAAAGTGTTTTTATATGCTGCGGCCACTGCCAGATTGCTAATACTGTAGCTAAAAATTGGAAAGGGGACAAGATTCCATCAGTAGCAGAGTGGCAGTACAAGCTTTGTGAATTCATTGAATTGGCCAAAATGACAGCAGCTATTAGATTACAATCAAATCAGAAATTAAGAAAAGAAGGGGAATGTGTGGAAGAATACATGACAAAACATTGTTCCAAAACAAATTTATTGATATGCATTGACTGAAGTTCATAAAGTTAAGGTTAAAAGAAGAAAAGGGATTAATGGGCAATATGTAAATAACTTTCTTTAACGCAATATTAAAGGAATGAAAAACAATGGAAGCTGAGCATGGGTAGAGGTCACAACAGTACAAATATGGAAAATAGATAGATAGATGATAGATAGTTTAGACAAAAAATTCCTTCCAGTAGCACCTTAAAGACCAGCTAAGTTAGTTCTAGGTATGAGCTTTCGTGTGCATGCACACTTCTTCAGATACACAGTTTAGATAGTTTAGATAGATGATAGATGATAGATAGATAGATAGATAGATAGATAGATAGATGATAGATAGATATAGATAAATATAGATAGATGATAGATAGATAGATATAGTATGTATTGCAAAGAATGATTAAGGATGTAATTGAATGTAATATTGCAAAATAAAAGAGAAAAAAGGAAAAATAAAATAAAACTTAATGTTTTATTCAGCTCATGTAACCAAAACCCCCTCACAGTCCAACAGAAAATTTCTCCTTATCTGCACTGAAGTGATAATTTATTTGTCAATCTTCTCAGTGGCAAAAGGAGAAAAGATTCCTTAAGCAGAATAATACTATTAACAGCTACCCCATAACAGGACGTGCTTTCAAACTGCTAGGTGGGCAGGAGCTGGCGTCAAGGGGATTTGAACCGCCAACCTTCCAATCGGCAAGCCCTAGACTCAGTTGTTTAGAGACCACAGTACCACCCACATCCCATGGCACTTAACCAGCACTTAACTCTGTTATTGTCTTTTCCTAATTAACATACAGCTGGAGGAGGGACTGCCTTCCTCTTCATATCTAAAGCTGAATGTCCCACCTTTTGTCAAAGTAATGAGTCTGCCATTACTCTGATGATGCCTCTCTAAGCCAAGCTCCTGGGAAAACAGGCTTGACATTTACCTATTTCAGAAATTATGGGAAGAACCTGGCACCCAGGAATGGGTGCCAACCCCCAACACTACAAAATATTTGGGAGACCTTTGCAGGAGAGTTCTTCGTAGCAGGAGAATTAATATGTCATTCCACTCTGCGCAATCACAGTCAGCCATTAGCAATGCAGTAAGCAGCACATTAGAACAAGTGAATAAGGATGTTCTCCTATTATTTGGAGACGATTAATGTGTACAAGTGTGAAGCTGTGGTGATTCCATGATTTGAAGGGCAGCTGAATAATAGAGGACTTGACTGGTAGCTGCAATTCTTGGATAACATAGATACAAGTCCACTAAACTCTGGAGAGCAAAAATATTTGAGCTTTCTGTAGCCCATCATTGCCCAAGACTTCAGAAAAGGAGCCCATCCTAAATATCACTTTCTTCTTTTTTTTTAATAATAATATTTATTGAGTTTTACAGAAAAAAGGTTCACAAAAACAGAAAAAAACACATACACACACAAAAAGAAACAAAACCAAAACTTAAAAAGACAAATTAAAAATCCCTTTTTCAAATATCATACCATTCATTAACTTATTTCCATGACTTCCTCACATCTCCCTTTTTTGTATCCCATTTAAAAATTTAAACGGCAAATTCATATCTTCTTAATTTTACCCTTAGTAACCCTAACCCTAACCCTAACCCTAACCCTAACCCTAACCCTAACCCTAACCCTAACCCTAACCCTAAATATCACTTTCTTCATCTTTCTCATCCATTTACTTAACAAGAGAAGAGCAATAAGGAGAGATAAGTGACAGGAATCGCTAGGGGAAAAGCATACACAAAGCCACCATCTCAGGGCATCAGCCACAGCTTTGCATTCAGCAGATTAAATGCCCACTTCCCCAAAAATAGCTGTGTTCCCCACAAAGGATGACGTGTAGGAAAAGTCACTTGTGAATTTCAATGCGGATATAATTCTCCTTCCTCTCTTGTTGCAGAAACGTTCTATAACATCCAGATGAACTTCTCTGTGTTCTCCAATCCTCCAGAGACATTTGATTACTATGATGTTAAGAAGCTCTCAACAAAATGGGTGAGTACTAATTCCTCTCTTGTTCATCCCTGAACACTGGTTTACATGTTAGCAGATTATAATCAATTCCACTGTACAGAAAGTGGAGCACAAAGTCAACCCAAACTATGTTGTTGTTTAGTCGTGTCCGACTCTTTGTGACCCCCTGGTCCAGAGCACGCCAGGCACTCCTGTCATCCACTGCCTCCCACAGTTTGGTCAAACTCATAGCTTCGAGAACACTGTCCAACCATCTCGTCCTCTGTCGTCCCCTTCTCCTTGTGCCCTCCATCTTTCCCAACATCAGGGTCTTTTCCAGGGAGTCTTCTCTTCTCATGAGGTGGCCACAGTATTGGAGCCTCAGCTTCACGATCTGTCCTTCCAGTGAGCACTCAGGGCTGATCTCCTTAAAAATGGATAGGTTTGATCTTCTTGCAGTCCATGGGACTCTCAAGAGTCTCCTCCAGCACCATAATTCAAAAGCATCAATTCTTCGGCGATCAGCCTTCTTTATGGTCCAGCTCTCACTTCCATAACCCAAACTATAGGCCTCTGGTTTTCATCTAGCACTGAGCTATTGCCCTGGTGGGATGGCTTCTACTCGCCCAACAGAACTTCCTTTGCCCCTATTCCCCCTGGCGACCCTGCAGGCCTGCCCCCCATTTGGTTTAGGGGTTCCCTCAACCCACTGGAGCAGATTTGGGGCAGGCAGGGGACACACACAGGGGAAGGAGAGTGAGGGAAAACTACATTCTGCAAGTGGAAGACTTAATTACAGAACTGCATTTACCATGTATGTGCACTACTATGTGTGAATGCTTAGGGGTCTGTTCTGGGGTGGGTGTATTCGTTTCTAGTTGTGGGGCAAGCTCAATGGTTTAGCAGCAATCAGCTCTTTTAGGCAGCTACTACCGCAATGTTTAATGGTTGGCTTTTCACAGAGGATCACCATCGTTAGACAAAATGCTGAACAATTTTTACCCAGGGAAGCAAACTGTAGTTAACTTCTTCTCTCTCCTACAGTTGATGAGTTTATTCCGTGGTCCTGAATTTGTTGTTACAAACCATAACATCAAGGCAAACGCTCGGTGAGTATTTTATTTGTCTGTTTGGTTGTTTTGCTTTCTGCCACTCTTATCAAATGTAGGAATAGGTGGTTAGCAAGAATACATTTAAAACCAGACTAAAAACTCACATTACTAAGGAGCAGCAGTATGGGCAATACAGTACTATATTCCGGGGGGGGTGGGGGGTGGAGAGAGTTCTCCTCTAGGATCTGCTGTCTCTGATCCAGGGTGGTGTAGTGATCAGGAGACGGGGGATCAAATCCCCACTCAGCCCTGAAGCTCACTTGGTGACCTTGGGGCCCCATCACTGTCTCTCAGCAGTCTAACCTACCTCTCAGGGTTGCTGTGAGGGTAAGAATATGCCACATATATCAGCCAAGTGAGCAGGATGGGAGGAGGGCAGTGTTTCCATGGAGCTCAATCATTTAAGATGGAACCAACGCTTTTAAGATGTAGGTGTCTGGTGCTTAGCAGAGCAACTAAGGTCATTGCCAGGGGTCAGCAAACTTTTTCAGGAGGGGGCTGGTTCACTGTCCCTCAGACCTTGTGGGGGGCCAGACTATATTTTTTGGGAGGAGAATGATGCAAGAACAAAGCCCTAAAGCCCTAAACGGCCTCGGTCCAGTATACCTGAAGGAGCGTTGGTAGTGGTACCTGCCCTGTGGAACGCCCTCCCACCAGATGTCAAAGAGAACAACAACTACCAAACTTTTAGAAGACATCTGAAGGCAGCCCTGTTTAGGGAAACTTTTAAAATTTAATAGGTTATGGTATTTTAGTGTTCTGTTGGAAGCCGCCCAGAGTGGCTGGGAAAACTCAGCCAGATGAGCGGGGTATAAATAACAAATTGTTGTTGTTGTTGTTGTTGTTGTTGTTGTTGTTGTTGTTGTTACACCATGAGCCCTGGTGGCTGCTTACTTGTGTCTTGCAAGTGGCAGGGGTTGGCAGCGTAGGGACAATGAGTGGTCCACGAAAGGGCTCTGGAGAGGGGCTGCTTAAAATGGCGGTCGCTGGAGGGCTGCTGCTGCTGGCACCAACAGAGGCCAGCCCCCTTCCTCCTCTAGGCAGGGCAGGAAGAAGCCAGGAGGAGCGAGGGAGGAGCCGCTGCCACCGCCGCCGAAGGAAGGATAGGGAAAGAACGAGCGCGCTGCCGATCCACGTGGCGATTCCCGGACCATCTGCAGGCCGGATCCAGAAGGCAGTTGGGCCTGATCTGGCCCGTGGGCCTTAGTCTGCCGACCCATGGTCATTGCCTTCACAAAGGGACTAGTTTGGCTGCTCCACCAGGTTCCCTCATACACTCTAGCCTCACAGATATAGATCACAGGTTTTGGAAGGAACCCAGAGTTTCATCTAGACTGGACACATACACCCAGCCCATAATTCCATGCAGGGTTGCTGAGCGTCCTCCCCTCCCATATTGATGTTTGCCTTTCTCCCCCTGTTTTTGTCTGTTTTGTTCCCCCCACCCTCACTGCTTTTTGATCCAGAGTCCCTATTCCACAAAGGAGGGAGCGCATGAGAACTGGGGTATGTATGCATTTTATGCACCATAGTTTGCACAAAGCCTCTTCCCCTTTCTCCTTCTTACGTAACATAGTCACTTGGGTGTTGTTTTCCTCTTTTCTTCAATCTCTTCTTTGCATCTCATGCTTTTAGGAAATTAGTTCTCACGGAGTTCTGGCGCCTGAAGGGGGGATTGCCATGGCAGCAGTAAAGGATGCGCCATGGCAACTGGTTTGAGGAGGTTTAATGGTAAACATGTCTTGCTTTTGTACATTATGCAAAGATAAACAACGGTGGCATATAATCTTTTACGCAACTGGTCCAGACCAATTCAAGCTGTCTCTGCCACTTCCATTGCCATCAACTATGGGCCAACAGTAACCAGAACGGACACATGATGCTTCCTCATACTGCTGCTTTCCAGGTGTTTGGAACTATAATTCCCATCAGCCCCAGCCAGAGTGGACAATGGCAAGGCATCATGGGAGGAGTTGCAAAGGCCATCTTAAACCTACTTGGACTTGTAACTACCGTATTTTTTGCTCTATAAGATGCACTTTTCCCCTCCTAAAAAGTAAGGGGAAGTGTGTGTGCGTCTTATGGAGCGAATGCAGGCTGTGCAGCTATCCCTGAAGCCAGGAGAGCGAGAGGGATCGGTGCGCACTGATCCCTCTTGCTGTTCTGGCTTCAGGGATAGCCGCGCGAAGCCTCTTCAGGGCAATGGGACGAACGCTCCCCCTGCCCTGAAGAGGCTTGGCATGGCTATTCCAGAGGCCAGAACAGCAAGAGGGTTTGCTGCTTTTGCTGCACAGTGATACCTGTTGCTTTCCTGGCTTCGCTTCGCTGGAGAGGCTCTGCGCAGCTTTCCCTCTCTGCACAGCGCCCCTTCAGCAAAGCAGGAGGAGAAACAGAGCCCCTTCCATTTCTCCTCCCACTTTGCTGGAGAGGCACTGCGCAGAGAGGGAGAGAATATTTTTTTTCTTGTTCTCCTCCTCTAAAACTAGGTGTGTCTTATGGTCTGGTGCGTCTTATAGAGCGAAAAATGTGGTGATTTTGCAAGTCATGTGGTTACTACCAAGAGTAGCAGCGCTGCCTTTCTCTTCAGTAACATCTGCCTACCTAGAGAAGTTGGGTGGTGTGATGTCATCATGCTCAGAATTCCCTTGCCTGCCAGTGATGAGGAAGGTGTGTGCGTGCGTGTCAAGGCAAGGCACCTCTGAGCACGATGATGTCGTGCCAGGTATTTTTGGAGATACAAGATGGACCATTTTTCTCTCCTCCCACAGTCAAGCAGCAGACCATGCTCTCTGAATAATGCTTGGTTCCCACTGAGTTGTTATGGAATATTGACTCCTCCCTTTTAGGGTTCCCCCCACAAATACCTTTTGTGCTTCTGCAGACTTTGAAGTTCTCCCAAGCCTGCTGATAGCTCAACTTTTGTGTGTGAGTGATGCCTTTCCGTCAGAAATCTGTACGCTGAGAATGAGTTGAGTGGTTAAGAGCGTTCTTGCATCCATTGTAATGTCTGCTTTGGAGCCTACTGGAAACTGTCTTCTTGGTTTCCAGTGGAATTTAAGCATGCATAATATTCCCTGGCCTACATCTCAAATCTTGGAAATATTGTTGTGCTCTTCAGTGGTGAGAGACTTCGGGGATGCCTGCCCCTGATCCGTATTGGTTTCCTTACAATGAAGGTCGTTGAAGATTGTGGTGTCTTTAAGATATATGGTTTAATCTCCACCTATATACAAACTGACTGTAGAATGGAGGGGCTCACAGCATTAACACCCCAACAGATCTTCGTTCTGCATTAGGTTTCCAGGGAAGCCCCTAGTCCAGTTTGGGTCAGCACACAGTAATACAAGCCCCTGTATATCCCGCTTGCAGCATCAGCCAAAACTCACAAACACCTATTCTCCATCCTAGGATGATGTGGCATCCTGCCTGTTGTCTCTATGCCTGCCTCCATTTGTCTCTATGGCAACAGAGCAGCCTCTTTGGACATGTCAGTGGTGGTACTTAACTAGACAACTAAAGTCATTATCTTACAAAGAAACTGGTCTGACCAGTTCCGCGGCCTTTTCTGCTAGATTCTAAACTAGAGTAGCAGGCCCCGAAGGAATCCACAGATATAATCCAGACTGACCCCTGGCCCCAATCTAGTAACAATATAAATGGTTTTTGTTTTTGTTTGCTTTGTAGAATCTCCCTTTCCCATCCTCAGGTACACCCATTTTTCAGAGCTGCCTGTTTCTCCCCCCCAACCCCCAAAGTCACCCTTTTGAGATTTCCTGTATCCAAGGAACCTGAAATTGCTTTAAATTGCTCCAAATGTTCCAGGAGAGCTGAGTGACTTTCAGTTTTTCCTCATCACAGAGTGAAAAACTGCAGAAGGCAATTATCAGAGCATTTAATAGACAAACTAAGGGACTACTCAAAATGCCATGTGATGTCAGAGAAACATGGTGTCGTGCCAAAGGCATTCATGGCACATGGAGGGCAATTGACGTTAGAATATTTCATTGCAACAAGTATGAGCTAATCAGCTGCCTTTCTTCTGCCAAATCATCTTGATTGAGCTCTTGCACTTAAAGATATCATTCCTTAGTAATCGCCTCTTTTTGATTTTTTTTTTTTACCGGTACTTTGCATATTGTGAACTGAAGAGAGATGAGAAGCAGGCTCCTGAAAGGTAGGCTGTTCATTTTCTTCAAGTAGTTGTTTCTATACTTTCTGCCTCCGGAAAGTGATTTGCACATTCACTGCACTCATGTTGCAGAATCTACATGCACATTGCTGAGGATTCTGGGATATGTTGCCACAGGCCTCACCATTAGCCCATGTAATGTCAAGCGCTTAGAACGTGCCACAAATGCTTCCAGGAAGTGGCATGTTGATGAAGAGGGGGTGGCTTAATAATAATAATAATAATAATATTTCTACCCCGCCCATCTGGCTGGGTTTCCCTAGCCACTCTGGGCAGCTTCCAACAAAAGATTTAAAATACATTAAAACATTAGTCATTAAAAACTTCCCTAAACAGGGCTGCTTTCAGATGTCTTCTAAATGTCATATAGTTGTTTACTTCTTTGGCATCTGCTGGGAGGGTGTTCCACAGGGCAGGCGCCACTACTGAGAAGGCCCTCTGCCTGGTTCCCTGTAATCTCACTTCTTGCAATGAGGGAACCGCCAGAAGGCCCTCAGAGCTAGATCTCAGTGTCTGGGCTGAACAATGGGGGTGAAGACGCTCCTTCAGGTATACTGGGCCGAGGCCGTTTAGGGCTTTAAAGGTCAGCACCAATACTTTGAATTGTGCTCATCAGATACATACTGGAACCAACCTTCGGAAAGGACTTAATGTGAAAACCCTGTTAAAGCCCCTTGGAAGTTATGAGAGACTCTCCTCCTTTCCCAAACCAGCTCCATCATTAGTGTGTTACTGCTGGTGGAAGGCTGCCCCAGCTTTGGTTGCAGTTTCACCATTTCTAGACAAAGACGTTGACGGGACGTTCGTTGGCAACAACACCCTTTGAGCTTAATGGCCTTGTGACTGTATAATAAATGATTGATCGATTGGGCATCCTCTGAGCCAGAAGAACCTCCCCTGATCCCTGATCTGTGAGGGTTCCCTTTGTGTCTTCAGAAATGAGGGAAATGCTCTCTGCACTGGCTTAGGGGCAAAGGTAGAAGTCTGTATTGGAAAGAGATGCCAAGGTTGAGCCCCAATACAAAGTGCAAGTGTCTGTCTGTCTGTCTGCCTGTCTGTCTGTCTGTCTGTCTGTTGTGCTTTCAGCTTTTCCTCAAAGTCTGTCATCAAGGCCAATTCTAACCAACCCAGAGAAAACATCAGGGAAATGTTACAGGCTGCCTTGAATGGCAGTTATACTGAAAAGCCTCTTTCAATGGAACCTAAAGATGTCGCCGTTGTTTACTTAGGTAATGTATCCATCAGATTTAAGCTGTTAAATCGAGGTTGGCTTATTTGTGCTGTGTCATACAGTGTTGCATGGATTGATTGATTGATTGATTGATTGTGTGTGTGTGTGTACAGTGGTACGTCGGGTTACAAACACTTTGGGTTACAGACTCTGCTAACTCGGAAGTAGTACCTCGGGTTAAGAACTTTACCTCAGGATGAGAACAGAAACCGCGTGGTGGCAGCGGGAGGCCCCATTAGCTAAAGTGGTACCTCAGGTTTCAGGTTAAGAATGGTCCTCCGGAACGAATTAAGTTCGTAACCAGAGGTACCACTGTATTTACTTACTGTTGTGGTGGTTACTTCTAGTACATTTTTCAGTTGAGCAATTTTATCTACTGCTCAACCCCTCAGCTTCCAAGCACTTTACAGCAGAAATGCAGGGGAGGTTATAATACAGGAATACACTGCAGAAATCAGTTAAAAGTTAAGCACAAAACCAGGGGGCAAAAAACCTTCTTTGAAATGCCTGCTGAGAACATAGTTGTTAGAATGAAGGCTTGTTTGGTTTGTTGTTGTGAGCCACTTTGGGCGCAATTCTGTGGGAAAGTGGCACACTACTAAAACAGAAAATGGTGGTTTCTTAATCCTGACCATCCCCCAAGCATAGCTGTCAATGTTTCCCTTTTTTTAAAGGGAAATTCCCTTACTCCGAATAGGATTCCTCGCAAGAAAAGGGAAAAGTTGACAGCTATGCCCCCAAGGAGCGCAAAACGGCACACCTGGTTTCCCATTTTCTGTTCTTACAATGACCCTGCGCGGTAGGCTAGGCTGAAAGATGGTGAACAGCACAAGATGACGCAGTGAGCTTTGTGGCTGGGAGGGCATTTGAACCCGGCTGTCTGTGGCCTCAAGGCTCAGTTGAACAGAGGTCAGGTGAGTGGTGCAGCCCTGCCACAACATATGTTGCTGTGAGCATGCCAGTTTCTGCACCCCGCTGGCTCTCTCTCCAGTAAAGGAATTGCTGGGTTGCAATTTTGCACTTTGTGCCCTCAAAGGAAAAGGGAAACGCAATTTTCATTGTGGTGGGTGTGAGCGGAGCCCCAGCCAATATAAATCTCTGTGTCTGAAGAGATCACTTTACCATCTCCTGGTAAATTAACTGTTGTATATATACAGTGGTACCTTGGTTCTCAAATGCCTTGGTACTCAAACGCCTCAGTTCTCAAACACTGAAAACCTGGAAGTAAGTGTTCCGTTTCTTGAAGGTTTTTGGGAAGCCGAATGTCCGATGCAGCTATCAGCTATTGTTTCTGGGGCACACCTAGGTTTTCGAACATTTCGGAAGTCAAACGGACTTCCGGAATGGTTTAAGTTTGGCGCTTTTGTTTTTGCTATTTATTTTGCGTTTTTGTTTTTGAGGCTTTTTTGGTTAATTTGTTTTTGTGACTGTGTGGCACCCTGTTCAGCTACTGATTACTTGATTGTGTGACTGTGGAAATGGATAAAAGCCCCCCATCCAAAGAATGGCTATCGTCAGTGCAATTAAGAAAAAAAATTAATTTTAATTTTTATCATCTACAATGCTGTCTTATTTATTTTATAGTACAGTACATTGATGATTGCTTTCATTTTGTGGAAGAGTGGTCTTGTTAGATAGTAAGCTTCATGTTAAATCGCTGTTTTAGGGGTTGTTTTTAAAAGTCTGGAACGGATTAATCCGTTTTGCATTACTTTCTATGGGAAAGTGTGCCTTGGTTTTGGAACGGTTTGGTTTTGGAACGGACTTCCGGAACAGATTAAGTTTGAGAACCAAGGTACCACTATATATGAAGAGATCTCTTTACCATCGCCTGGTAAATTCACTGCTGTATATATACAATTCAATAGCAGTATACTGTGGATGTGATGGCAGTTTTAGAAGGGAGTTAAGACAAATGCATGCAGGGCTGGGCTAACTGCTATCAGCCTTGACAGCTAGAATCTCCACTTTTAGAAGCCGGCTCCCACTGATTATTCGTTTGCTGGGCAGCAAAACAGGGGGAAGGGCTCTTGCTTTCATGCTCTGGAGGTTGTTGGGGGAAAAGATGCTGGATTGGCTGGGTCCAGTGGAATTGGCTCTCATTGTCTGCTCTTGCTCCAAGACCCAAAAATGTGCTCTCAGCACACACCGCCATCCACATACAAGGGGACCTACGAGTGGCTGGAGACACCTCCTGCCACTGTGGCATCTCTGCCCTGCAAGATGAACGAAGACCAATTTGCTACCAGAGCGTGGTGAGTTGTGGGTCCTTCTCTCTTCTTCCTCAACCTCAACACATTTCACCTGTATGAATGCATTTATACCCTACCTTTCTGTGAAGGTTCATAAGGCAGTTTACATGAAAGCAACAGCGCTTTCAAGGCCTTTTACAAGACAAGAGTAAAAAAAAAAAGAATGTAATTAAGTTTTCCATTTTAACAATCCAATAAAAAACCACATTTAAAAATTCCAAATTATAAAATAATTGAACGATCCAAATTTTATACCAAATTATAAGTCTTTGGTTGACTTCCCATGCTCTGAGGTTCGGGGAGCAATGATCTCACTCACAATTTTGCTGCTTCTCTTAATTAGTCCAGGTAGTTCCAATAAGACATTCCGATATTGACCCTTCATTTGTTTTTAACAGCCTCTGAGTTCGTCTAGCAGGCGGATTAGACCAATATAGTATGATTCTGTGTAGAAAAAAATCCTTCATGTTTATTTTCTTTGTTTACCTCTTTCTACTCCAACAATCTGTCCGTGGCAATTCACTTTCACTTCTCACTCCTGTAAATTCCACTGTAACACATCCCAAGCTGGAGGAAATCTGGCTTTCCGCTATTTGTACCAGGCATATACCGTATTTTTCCACGTATAAGACTAGGCTTTTCCCCTAAAATATGTCTTCCCCCCATTTTCTTAAATCTGAGTCCCCCAAAATAGTCTTATACTTGGGGGCATCTTATAGATGGAAAAATACGGTATCCAAACTTCTTTGTTTTATCTCCTTCCAAGACAAATAAGCCTGTACTTTAGCTAGAAACCATAATTTCCATTGTCTATTCTTTTATTGATCCATTAAAAGTAATTGCAAAATTCATAAACCAATCCCACACAGTTAATTCTGTAGTTAAACCTTAATCATAACAATAATGAAGTAATCTTTCTTTCAGGCAGTCAGTCCTTCCAAGGAGATTTGCCAAGTAAGATAGCAAATGGAAAATATAACAAAAGGAAATAATGGAGGCTCACCCCACTTCCGTTCCAACATACCAGTCTCATGATGATGATAATCCTTCTTCCACTCGAATCCTTTGGTACCCCAATGGCTGAATCAGTTTGCAGAATTCTTTATCTCCCCTCGCTCAGAGCATGCCCGTTAATTAAGTCCAAATTTCATCTTAAAAAGCAAGTGTTTGTTGCTCATGGCGACAGCTTTGGAGAGTTGCCAAAGAAATGCATGGTGCTTTACCCCCAACCCCCCCAGCCCCCTCATTCCTTCCAGACTGGGAGCAAGTGTTGGGTGATCTGTGGGTGGAGCTGCCCCCCCCCGACCCTGGGGGGTTTGGGAGGGTGATTACTCCCATCTCATCCTCAAAATATTCCATGTGAGACAGCTCTGATGCAATGGGCAGCCGTTCGCCATGGCCGCCAAACAGGAAGACAAGATTAAATGCATAGACTCATTGGAGTTGGAGTTATCCAGTCCAACCCTCTGCAGTGCAGGAATCACAGCTAAACAATGCCTGACAGGTGGCCATCCCATCTCGGCTTAGTAACCTCCAATGAAGGATGGTCTACCATGTTCTGAGGTTCTCCCTTCCACTGTTGAACGGCTCTTAACTGTCAGAAAGGTCTTCCTAATGTCGAGTTGGAATCTCCTTTCTTGTAACTTGAAGCCATTGGTTTGTGCCCTACTCTCCAGAACAGAAGAAAAGCTTGCTCCCTCTTCCATGGGTAGGTCCCTGAGATATTTTAAGATGGCTTTCATCATGCTTCTATGTGACGCACCTCTGTGCTCTCTGAAGCCTGCGACTGCTGTCCTTGTTCCCCAGGCCCAAGATGATACAGCATGGTTCCTGACAGTCCTGCTTAATTATTAATAATAATAATAATAATAATAATAATAATAATAATTTATTTATACCCCGCCCATCTGGCCGGGTCCCCCCAGCCACCCTGAGCAGCTTACAACAAAGTAATAAAATACAGTGGTCTGTTCAACATTAAAAGCTTCACTAAACAGGGCTGCCTTCAGATGTCTTCTAAAAGTCTGATAGTTGTTCTTCTCTTTGACATCTGGTGGTAGGGTGTTCCACAGAGGGGTGCCACTACCAAGAAGGCCCTCTGCCTGGTTCCCTGTAACTTGGCTTCTCGCAGCGAGGAAACTGCCAGAAGGCCCTCGGCGCTGGACCTCAGCGTCCGGGCAGAACGATGGGGGTGGAGACGCTCCTTCAGGTATACTGGACCGAGGCCGTTTAGGGCTTTAAAGGTCAGCACCAACACTTTGAATTGTGCTTGGAAACGTACTGGGAGCCAATGTAGGTCTTGCAAGACCGGTGTTATGTGGTCTTGGTAATGCATGCTCTTAATTTCTCTTGGTTTCTCTTTTTCTCCTTTACATTTTGAAGTGTGATTAATATCAACACGGGAAATACTTATTGGAGGAGACAAAACCTGACTGTGTGCCAGCTGGTGCAAACGCTACCTAATACTATCATGGAACTGAAAAACATGACCATCACAGTGGGTAAGTGGGTTTTCTTTGCTTGACATACAACCATAGAATTGTAGAGTTGGAAGGGACCCCCGAGAGTAATCCAGTCCAACCTGCTGCAGTGCAGGAACCTCAACTAGATTAAATATGGCAGATGACCATCTAACCACTGCATAAAAACCTCCAAGGAAGGAATGTCCACCACCACCACCTGGGAGAGACCATTCCACTGTTGAACACCTCTTACTGTCAGAAAGTTCTTCCTGATGTTTAGTTGGAATTTCCTCCTTTTTTGTAACTGGAAAAATTGGGATACGGGTCCTACTCTGCGGAGCAGGATAAAACAAGCTTGCTCCATCTTCCATGGGACAGCCGTTTAGATATTTGAAGATGGCTATCATCAGGCTTTTGTTGGGAAATCTGAATACGTGCAGCTACTCACACAGAGTCAATTAAGGTTTGGCAGACAGCCAGAAGGCAATCTGAAGGAGTAAGTCTGCCTGGTGATAACAGAGGCATGGAGACAGCTCCCTGATTGGTCAAGCTCTCTCTGAGGAGTGATAATTAATGGCCTACTAACTGGAATGTGTTAGTTCAGAGTTCAGTGTTCAGAGTTCTGTGTGTCAGTGTAGGAGTTGTGAGTTGTGTATGAGAGAGCTAGCAAAAGATCCGTGTTCTGTTCCTGTAAATAGTCCACTGTATATAATAAACACCTAACTACAAGTTCCTGGTTCCTGCTTCGTCTATCCTGTCTATCCGCCAATTGCTTCCGTGGATTCTGCGTTTACTCTGCTAGGTCTCGCTAAGGTCCTGCAACTAGTCAGAAAGTTGCGAAACACCAAATAGGTTTTGCCAATAGCTTTGGTTCTGGGGGTGCTCAAAGGTACACAGTACCGACACCTTTTTGTCTTTAGAAGAAAAGCACTGGTTAAATGTGTGGCACTTACTGTAGCAGCTTCATGGTGAGTACTATGAAGAAAAGCACTGGCTATCATATGTCCTCTCTGTATCCTCTTATCCATGGTGTTATGAGGTTATTGTTTGTCTGTTCCTTCAAACCCCAGGGACAGGGGACCTGTAGACCTCTAGGTGTTGTTTGGCTGCAGTTCTAGCAGCCCATGTAACCAATGGTCAGGGGTTTCCAGGACATATAAGAGAAAGTCCTCTTTCATGCAGCACATGGAGTTTGTTGACGCAAGAGGCAGCGATAGCCACCAATTTGGATGACTTTAAAAGAGGATTGGGACGCAGGTGGCGCTGTGGGTAAAACCTCAGCGCCTAGGGCTTGCTGATCGCATGGTCGGCGGTTCGCATCCCCGCGGCGGGGTGAGCTCCCGTCTTTCGGTCCCAGCTCCTGCCCACCTAGCAGTTCGAAAGCACCCCTGAGTGCAAGTAGATAAATAGATACCGCTTTCTAGCGGGAAGGTAAACGGCGTTTCCGTGTGCTGCGCTGGTGCTGGCTCGCCAGCTGCAGCTTCGTCACGCTGGCCACGTGACCCGGAAGTGTCTCCGGACAGCGCTGGCCCCCGGCCTCTTAAGTGAGATGGGCGCACAATCCTAGAGTCAGACACGACTGCCTGTATGGGCAGGGGTACCTAAAAAAAGAGGATTGAAGGAATTCATGGAGGAGGAGAGGGCTATCGATGGCCACTAGCCATGACAGCTCTGCCCTGCTTTCACAATCAGAGGCAGCAATGCTTCTGAATGTCAGTTTCTGGAAAACTCAAGGGAGGAGAGGGATCTTGTGCTCAGAGTCAGCAGGCTCCTCTTATGCTGGTTCTCCCGGGCCGCTTTAGTTGCATTCCAAAAGCAAGGAAGGATTGGACTCTGATTAATAGAATACACACGAGGCTTGGCCAGCAAGACTGGGAGGAAGTGCGCATAATAATCTGTCACACCCTGGCCCAGGTCCCTTTATTAACAAAAGAACTTTTAACACAGTCCTTGTAAGAACCAATCAGATGTGCTCTGAGCATTTCAAAAACATCTCCACGTTGGGCAAAGTCAGATCAGTGAAATCCTTGTAACTACAAAGAAACTATTTCCTACTTGAGCATGCATAAAGGTAAAGGTAAAGGGACCCCTGACCATTAGGTCCAGTCGTGGCCGACTCTGGGGTTGCGGCGCTCATCTTGCTTTATTGGCCCAGGGAGCCGGCGTACAGCTTCTGAGTCATGTGGCCAGCATGACTAAGCCGCTTCTGGTGAACCAGAGCAGCGCACGGAAACGCCGTTTACCTTCCCGCCAGAGTGGTACCTATTTATCTACTTGCACTTTGACGTGCTTTCGAACTGCTAGGTTGGCAGGAGCAGGGACCGAGCAACGGGAGCTCACCCCGTCGCGGGGATTCAAACCGCCGACCTTCTGATCGGCAAGCCCTAGGCTCTGTGGTTTAACCCATAGTGCCACCCGTGTCCCTGAGCACGCATAAAAAGGTAAAGGTAAAGGTACCCCTGCCCGTACGGGCCAGTCTTGACAGACTCTGGGGTTGTGCGCCCATCTCACTTAAGAGGCCAGGGGCCAGCGCTGTCCGGAGACACTTCCGGGTCACGTGGCCAGCATGACATCGCTGCTCTGGCGAGCCAGAGCCGCACACGGAAACGCCGTTTACCTTCCCGCTGGTAAGCGGTCCCTATTTATCTACTTGCACCTGGAGGTGCTTTCGAACTGCTAGGTTGGCAGGCGCTGGGACCGAGCAGCGGGAGCGCACCCCGCTGCAGGGATTCGAACCGCCGACCTTTCGATCGGCAAGTCCTAGGCGCTGAGGCTTTAACCCACAGCGTCACCTGCGTCCCTAGGAGTAAATAAAATAGGAATCAAGGAGGAATGCTTTTAGCAAACCCTGGAGGTCATAAACAGCAGTAAAAAGGAGAGGGAGGATGGCATAGAAAGATAGGCATCTTTATCATCTCCTTGTGAACTCTCTTCCTGGCTCTAAGATTAACAAAACCAAGAGAAGCGAAATCAAAGCTACCTAATATCTTTATGCCTGGTGAAGCAACCGGCAACTGGTCTGTGTACGTGACTCGTCAAGCAAGAGAAATAGGACAGAGATGCAGAGGCGTGGATTGATCAGAAATCATATCAAATGGCTCAAGCCCAGTCAGCGCATTGCTTTCATTTCTGACGCAAATGGCTTGCTCCGTATTTTTATAATTCCTCATAGCAATGCCACCTGATCACTACAGCTTTCAACTTTGCTAGGAATCTGAACTTGTGCTTACTTCATGAGCGTGGCTCTCTGGGGGTGGGGTGAACAACGGGTCCACGTTCTTGGGTGCCCCGCCTGTGGCCAAGCTCACACAAGGTTTGGGGGATGGAAATCCAGCAAGGAGCCTTGGGATAATGGTGAGACCCATAAAATTTGGCCAGGAGTTGCCTCACCTGTACAAGGTCAGGAGCCACAGACCAGAGAACAAGGTCTTTCAGGTCCCTGGGCAAGGCAACTTGTTCAGACAGATTTCGAGATCCTTATAAGCCTATATCCTTCTTTGACTACCATTCACAGGTCCGCGTCCTTCGAGAGAAAGAAAGGCACGTTCGTCCCCATACCAGTACAGTAGTACCTCGGGTTACATACGCTTCAGGTTACATACGCTTCAGGTTACAGACTCCGCTAACCCAGAAATAGTACCTCGGGTTAAGAACTTTGCTTCAGGATGAGAACAGAAATTGTGCAGTGGCGGCGCGGCAGGAGCAGGAGGCCCCATTAGCTAAAGTGGTGCTTCAGGTTAAGAACAGTTTCAGGTTAAGAACGAACCTCCAGAACGGATTACGTACTTAACCCGAGGTACCACTGTACCAATACCAAGTAGCCTCCTGGTGATGCCTTCATTCGTGAGGAAGAAAAACCTACTTGCATTTTTTTTTCTGTTGCAGAAAACGCTGAGGAAGTGGCAGATCTCATTTTGATTCTGCTGAATTCTTCTAAGCTGAGTAAGGAAAAAATCGAGGTCCTTGTGAGCAAGCTCACTGAAATTGCCAACTGTGAGGAGATCAGCGAGGCGCTGGCGAGGAAAGCATTACAAATAATAGATATCATTCTGACACAGGCTACCAACGCCCAGGGCTTGCAAGGACAGATCAACAGGTAAGGGGTCTTTCCAGAGAATCAGTTGCTACCCACACAGGAAAGAAGGATCCTTGTGTGACTTTAAAGTGTAACTAGGACAGCCTTGGGGTGCGGGTGGCGCTGTGGGTTAAACCACAGAGCCTAGGACTTGCCAATCAGAAGGTCGGCGGTTCAAATCCCTGCGACAGGGTGAGCTCCCGTTGCTCGGTCCCTGCTCCTGCCAACCTAGCAGTTCGAAAGCACATCAAAGTGCAAGTCGATAAATAGGTACCGCTCCGGTGGGAAGGTAAATGGCGTTTCCGTGTGCTGCTCTGGTTCGCCAGAAGCGTCTTAGTCATGCTGGCCGCATGACCCGGAAACTGTACGCCAGCTTCCTTGGCCAATAAAGTGAGATGAGCGCCACAACCCCAGAGTCAGTCACGACTGGACCTAATGGTCAGGGGTCCCTTTACCTTTACTAGGACAGCCTTTGCCCAGCTGCTTATTCTCCAGGGTTTTTTGTGCTCCCGTTCCCATTTGCCTCTGACGCCTATAAGCCCCCACATTATGCAGCCATGCTGGCTGATGGGAGTTGTAGTTCAGAAACATTTGGAGGGGACAAGCTTTGCAAAGCCTGGCTAGGGGATTTAATACTCCCTTGTATTAACCCCTTCCCCCTTCCCCCAAACCCAAACCCCAACATTCATAAAGGAAACTTTGTCAGGGAAGGGCTAGTGTAGGAGGGCCCTCCTTCATGGCATGCAGTCTACATGGAGGGAGTCTGGATCTCACAGCATGGTCCTTTCAAGAGGAACTTGTTCCCCACAGCAGTCAAAAGCATCTCTCCCAGCCAGCCTTCAGCCAGCCTGCCCAAGATGGATCTCTCTCTTGGTTCTCTCCTTCTTCTTCCCAGCACACCTAGCTAAAGACTCTCTTTTCCTGTCACTTCACACCCAGTTACCCTGGCAACCTTCTTTCTCCCAGGCCCAAGATCCTCTTAGAAGGACCATCAGCACTTTTTGTCACGTTAATGTCTCTAACCCCAGGTGAGGCCCTGGCTTTGAAAGGAAATTTAGCCTGTACTTTTCCACTGGCCTCCAATCTTCCCTTCACTACGCAAAATAATCAAAATCCTTACCATTTATTAATTTCTAGGGGTTAGGGGGTTCCGCACCCCCCAAATCTATAACACTTATAGTGGGCACAACAGAAACCTGTTGGAATGGAGAGAACCAGTTATCTTTGGATGCAAACTTTTTAAGAAGAGCAGAGAAGGATGTACCAGAAGTGGTGTCACCCTGTATGTTAAAGACAGATTGAATCCTGCAAGCTAGGAATCCCCAACGGGGCGAAATGCTCCACAGAATCATGGCGGGTGGTGACACCAGGCCCCAAGAGCAGTGGAAGCGCTATTATCCCCCCTGGTGAAAATGCTCAGAATGGGGGAGGCAGTTGAATCAAAATGCTGCAACTCATTTAAAGCTTGCTGACTGTGGACCAAATCAATTTTGCCAGCCAGATTCACTCCAAGGGCTGCTGGTTCAACCCTGGGCCTAAACCAATCTCATGGTAGGGGGGTGAGTTTGGGATACGGAGGTGGTGCCTAAAATTGTCAGGGTCTTTGAAATGCAATGTGGGATCCTCAGCCTCTCATTTTTTAACACGTGGGAATCAAACATTATGTTGGGGGGCTGAAAATAGAACTATAGGCTTGCCGAATAAAAAGCGCTGGGTCGTGTCGTGATTCTCCCCACTGCGTTCCGCCCCCCTACTGTAGCCTGCCAGGCTGTAGTGATCTGAGTAGCAGCTTTCGCACAGCACCTTTTCTCTAGTTAAATTAGGCTGTTTTTTCACATCAGGGTCATAGGCAGGACAGGCAGATTCCTAGGGCAGCGGAATCCAGGCAAGGGGCGTGTGGGCTGCTCTATCTCTTCTCCTTCACCCTTAGGACAACCAGATTCAAGATGCATGCAAACGCTTACTAGGAAACGTAGTTTGCAATTGCTACAAGCCGAACTGAAAAATCTGAAGGCTGCTTCCAAACCAGGACCAAACAAGTGTCTTTTTTTGTTTTTGTTTCTCACTTCAGCACCTTTTTGGGTAGCAGATGGTGTGAAAAACTGTGAAACTGGAGGCAGGCTTCCCAGTGCTAGGAGGAGACATGATTTGCTCCTGTCCTCCATTTGCCCACTTAATTCAGTGAGAGCGTCAGAAGAGACTGGCTGCTGGAACAGGCAATGGCCCATCGAGTCCAGCATCCTATTCTCACAGGGGTAGTAGTAATAATGATAAATGATAAATTTATTTATACATACATACATACAGGTAAAGGGTGAAGGGACCCCTGACCATTAGGTCCAGTCGTGGCCGACTCTGGGGTTGCGGCGCTCATCTCGCTTTATTGGCCAAGGGAGCCGGCGTACAGCTTCCGGGTCATGTGGCCAGCATGACTGAGCGGCTTCTTCTTTTTTTTTTTTTAATTATTAACAGGCCAATCAAATCCCATTAAATCCAAATCACATTAGTTCCAAATTATACAGCCAAATTTCATAAACTTTTGTTGGGGGTACCCATACTTCGAGCTCCGAAAGGGATCCAAACATCACTCTTGCTGCTGCTTTAATTACACAGTTCTGTCCAGTTCTGTCCAGATAGTCTCTTTGTTATTTTCCTCATCTTCTTGTTGTTATCGTATATTCCTTTCTTTGTGATCTCTGATAATCTTCACAAGCGGGTTGAAAACAAACATATCCTGTGTGGATTTCACACTCTCCAAGAGCCATATCACATAAAGGACAGAAGGCATTTCCACACCTCCGTAAAGAACATTCCCACAGTCTGTCTGTTGATTTCCACAGGCTTGCCAATCTGTATCTCAGGGGGCCCTGCCAGGTCAAAATCACATTCCGATAACCATACATTCACATTCCCATGACCATGGTCCTCCTCCCCCTCGTCCTCCTGTGGGCAGGCCTGTCTTAACGAATCTCCATTTGTAACTGCGTCACAAAGCTTTCCATTCCCGATGTTCCCACCAGTCCTCTCTTTGATCAGTAATTCATTTCCACACAGTTCTTAATCTCCTGCTTGTGATTAGTAATTTGCAACGATTCTTTCTCTCTGGGGGGGAGGATTATTGGGTACTCACATAAGACCAAAAAAAAAAGTTTTTTCCTCCCCCCGCCCCTTTCCGCTTCGCTCCGACATACCGATCTTTTAATGATGAGTCTTCACTTAATTTATATGACTTAGCCGCTTCTGGCGAACCAGAGCAGTGCACAAAAACGCCATTTACCTTCCCACCAGAGCGGTACCTCTATTTATCTACTTGCACTTTGACGTGCTTTCGAAGTGCTAGGTTGGCAGGAGCAGAGACAGAGCAACGGGAGCTCATCCCGTCGCAGGGATTCGAACCGCTGACCTTCTGATCGGCAAGTCCTAGGCTCTCTGGTTTAACCCACAATGCCACCCGCGTCCCACATACATACATACATACATACATACATACATACATATATACACGGTGGGCGGATTCCAACAAAAGATTAAAAAATACATTAAATGGCTGCCCAGATGCCCCAATGGGAAGCCCACAACCAAGTCTGCCCACCTTTGGTTTCCAGCAACTGGGACTCAGAATCGTTGCTGCCTCCAGCTGTGGAGGCAGAGCAGGGCCACCATGGTTAATAGCCAGTGCTCACCTGTGCAGATTAGAGAACTGGGCCAAAACAAACAAGATGAATTTTAACAGGGAGAAATGTAAAGTATTGCACTTGGGCAAAAAAAATGAGAGGCACAAATACAAGATGGGTGACACCTGGCTTGAGAGCAGTACATGTGAAAAGGATCTAGGAGTCTTGGTTGACCACAAACTTGACATGAGCCAACAGTGTGACGCGGCAGCTAAAAAAGCCAATGCAATTCTGGGCTGCATCAATAGGAGTATAGCATCTAGATCAAGGGAAGTAATAGTGCCACTGTATTCTGCTCTGGTCAGACCTCACCTGGAGTACTGTGTCCAGTTCTGGGCACCACAGTTCAAGAAGGACACTGACAAACTGGAACGTGTCCAGAGGAGGGCAACCAAAATGGTCAAAAGCCTGGAAACGATGCCTTATGGGGAACGGCTAAGGGAGCTGGGCATGTTTAGCCTGGAGAAGAGGAGGTTAAGGGGTGATACGATAGCCATGTTCAAATATATAAAAGGATGTCACATAGAGGAGGGAGAAAGGTTGTTTTCTGCTGCTCCAGAGAAGCGGACATGGAGCAATGGTTCCAAACTACAAGAAAGAAGATTCCACCTAAACATTAGGAAGAACTTCCTGACAGTAAGAGCTGTTTGACAGTGGAATTTGCTGCCAAGGAGTGTGGTGGAGTCTCCTTCTTTCGAGGTCTTTAAGCAGAGGCTTGACAACCATATGTCAGGAGTGCTCCGATGGTGTTTCCTGCTTGGCAGGGGGTTGGACTCGATGGCCCTTGTGCTCTCTTCCAACTCTATGATTCTATGATTCTATGAAAGTAATTCTACCTGCAGCTCCTTGCGGAGAGAGAAAGAGACTGGAACCTGGACCTGCCTTACCAAATGCAAGATGGTTCTTTTAAAATTAGATTCAGAAGCAATACAAACTCAAGTGGGTGAGAAGATTAAAGATTTTATTCCAAATAGTAAGCAAAATATACATTACCAAACAACACTTCAATCTGCCACTGAGAAGCCCTGAAGGAGTTGCGAAGTGTATACCCCAGATAATCTTGGTGCACAGCTCTACAGCCGATAGACCAGGGGTCAGCAACCTTTTTCAGCAGGGGGCCAGTCCACTGTCCCTCAGACCTTGTGGGGGGCTTGACTATATTGGGGGGGGGGGAATAAAATGAACCAATTCCTATACCCCACAAACAACCCAGAGATGCATTTTAAATAAAAGGACACATTCTACTCATGTAAAAACAGACTGATTCCCGGAAAGTCCACAGGCTGGATTGAGAAGGCGATTGGGCCGCATCTGGCCCCCAGGCCTTAGGCTGCTTACCACTGCGATAGACTGTGCTGAGATTTTTTTATAGACCTGTGTCCTGTTGGGCTAAAACAGGCTCAACTAGAGCTACTTTACATCAAAAGACAAAAATGCCAGGCTATACATTAAAGGCTTTACTGACCAGTGTCATCAACGCATCAAAGACCTTTTTACAAGGGATATAGAAAGTAATAAAACATAGAAACCAGAAACAGGAAGAGATAACCAGACAGGAAGATTTGACCATGCCATCTCCTCAAAATTACAATAATCTTCCGCATTATCCAAACAAAGGGGCCGGAAGAGATTGCTCCCCATTCCACCCCACATTGACATATCCCTTGCATTGTGTATGTTGGTGTAAGGTACAGTGGTGTCCCGCAAGACGAATGCCTCACAAGACGAAAAACTCGCTAGACGAAAGAGTTTTCCGTTTTTTGAGGTGCTTCACAAGACGAATTTCCCTATGGGCTTGCTTCGCGAGTTCTTGCGAATTTCTTTCCTTTTTCTTAAAGCCGCTAAGCCGTTAATAGCCGCTAAGCCGCTAAGCCGTTAATAGCCGCTAAGCCGCTAATAACCGCTAAGCTGCTAATAGCCATGCTTCGCAAGACGAAAAAACCGCAAGACGAAGAGACTCGCGGAACGGATTAATTTCGTCTTGCGAGTCACCACTGTAAAGGTAAAGGGACCCCTGACCATTAGGTCCAGTCACGGATGACTCTGGGGTTGCAGTGCTCATCTTGCTTTATTGGCCGAGGGAGCCGGCATACACCTTCCGGGTCATGTGGTCAGCATGACTAAGCCACTTCTGGCGTACCAGAGCAGTGCACGGAAATGCCGTTACCTTCCCACCAGAGTGGTACCTATTTATCTACTTGTACTTTGATGTGCTTTCGAACTTCTAGGTTGGCAGGAGCAGGGACCGAGCAATGGGAGCTCACCCTGTCGTGGGGATTCAAACTGCTGACCTTCTGATTGGCAAGTCCTAGGCTCTTTGGTTTAACCCACAGCGCCACCCGGGTCCCACGTTTGTTGGTGTAGTAAGGACCAAATAGAATAATACATGGGTCGATAATGAGAGAGAAGGGGATCCCACCGTCTAGTTGTGAGAGCCATAAAACAAAGCTCACTTGTTTTGTTCCCTTTGTTGTTTAGCATTTTAAAGGTACTGGAACAAATAGGTTTCAAGCTGGACTTCAGTGGGAAAAGTGAGTCCATCGTTCTCCCAAGGCTGGCTTTGGCTCTCATGCGCCCAGATCCCGTGAATTTCAAGGGAGTTGCTTTTGGGGTCACATCCTATGACTCTGCAATGGATCCACAGGTAAGAGGCCCTTCTTTTGACTCTGTCCTTCTGCCCCACGACCAGTTCCTGCCAGGTCCAGAGAGCTGCTAAGTCAAAGTCTCCCACTCTTCCACTGAAAAATGGGGTGAAAGTGGGTTTTGCTCTCTGGAGTGTGGCTTAGATGTACATAGGGAACTTGGAAAGGCACACAGGTGTGAGGAGGAGGACGATATGTGACCATCTGTAGTTTTGTCTGGAGGTGACTCTAGCCCCCCAAACATTTTCTCTTCCACGCAGATTGATATTCGCCAGGCACCCTTTGACACGGCCCTGGCATCCATATTTTTGCCAGAACTGCTGAAGGGTTACTTGGAGGCCCAGTCCTTTGAGCCAGAAGATCACACAAAGATCCAGTTTTCTTTCTTCGGAACAACTTCACCATTTCAGGTAAGAGAAAAAGAGGATTGTTGTTGTTGTGTTGTGTTGTGTTGTGTTGTGTTGTGTTGTGTTGTGTTTACCAATGGTTGGCTCCCAAGCTATGAAACTTTGCGCCTGTCTGTTACAGGAAAAGAATAAAAAACTGATCACCTATGTTGTGGGCGCCAGTGTTGAAAATGTGGCTGTTCAAAACCTCTCGGAGCCAGTGAATATAATTCTGCAACATATAAACTCAACGACGGTATGGTATCCTGTTGTCTCCAGTTGCGTAAGTGTTGATTCTGCAGCATTAGAACACATTGATTGCTGGCAGATAGAGATGCTTTGCTTTGATTTGGGGATGATGCTAAAGGCCAGCTGTTGGAATTCAAGAATGCAGGAAGCTGCCTGAACACGGAGCCAGACCAGTGGTGTATTCCATATTGTTTACACTGACTGGCAGCAGCAGCTCTCCAGGGCGTGCGTTGCTTGCTGTGCACCCCCCGGACACGCGACACGCCCCCTGGGACACGCACCAGCCACACCCCCAGATGTACGCTGCTCCCGCTGCCGGAGCAGTTAACTTCGCCACTGCGCACTGCTGCTGCTCACCTGCGGCCCTTCCCAACTTCTGGAAGCAAAACACCTCCTAAGCAAGGGGTGGGGAACCTTTTAGAGACCGAGTGCCCAAACTGCAACCCAAACCCACTTGCCGTATTTTTCGCTCTATAGGACGCACTGGACCATGGGACGTGCCTTGTTTTAGAGGGGGAGAACAAGAAAGAAAAATTCTCCCCCTCTCTGCTCAGCGCCCCTTCAGCGAAGCGGCAGGAGAAACGGAGCCCCTTCCATTTCTCCTCCCGCTTCGCTGAAGGGGCGCTGCGCAGCTCTCCCTCTCTGCTGAAGCCAGGAGAGTCTTCCTCTCCCGGCTTCAGCAAAAGGAACCCGAAGCCTTTGGAGTGCAGCGCGAGGTCCCCCTGCGCTCCAAAGGCTTCAGGCAGCGATCCCTGGTGTTGTGTATTGAGTCAAAGGATTTTATATCTGTATTATTATTGTCTGTAATTGCATTAGGGTAAAGTAACTGCCTTTTGGTTCCAGAGGGTACAGCTACTATTGGTTCATTTAAGCTGCTGTATTTGGATCCTCTGTCTTATTGGTTTCCTCCAAAAGGCAGGACTGTGACTGCCTGATATTGTTCCCTCCAAAATGTATCCCTTCTAGCTAGTTCCCTGTCCCTATAAATGTAGCTCTCCCCTCCTCAGCTTTTAGTCTTGTTGCTTTAATAAAGAAGTGTTACTAGAGAGCTGTCTCCAGCATATTATGTCAAGAGAGCTGAAATCACAAACCCCACGTCACAACAACTGAAGTGTGGAGAACGAGAGGGGTCGGTGCACACCGACCCCTCTCGCTCTCCACACTTCAGCGAAAGCAACACGAAGCCTCTGGAGCGCGGAGGGAGCGCTCCCTCTGCACTTCGGAGGCTTTGCGCTGCTATCGCTGAAACCAAGGAGCCTGCATTTGCTCCATAGGACACACACACATTTCCCTTCAATTTTTGGAGGGGGAAAAGTGCGTCCTGTGGAGCGAAAAATACGGTATTTATCGCAAACGTTTAATATAGGATAATAACAATTAACACGGCCATTTAATATGGGATAATAACAATTGTCTGCATGTACACATACAAATAAATAAATAAATAAACCCAGCCAGATGGGCAGGATATAAATCTATTATTATTATTATGTTTTGCTGTTTGATGAGAGTTTGCCTAAGAACCCCATGAATGCTAACCTCCAGTTCTGTGATGAAGGAAAGGCAGGCTATTGGTGTACATAAGACCAGTCTGGATAGTTAGCCTTGGTGAAGACTTGATGTTTTCATCCCCCAAAAAGTTTTTGAGTTTCTGCTGAAATGAGGCTGCATTTTAATGTATTTTAATCTTGTTTTTAAGTTGTATTTCGATCAATTGTTGTATATCTGGTGTTAGCCACCCTGAGCCCGGTCTTGCCTGGGGAGGGCGGGGTATAAAATATTATTATTATTATTATTATTATTATTATTATTATTATTATTATTACATAGGGGCAGCCATTATGGTGCCCTTCAGATGTTGCTGGATTCCCAACCCCACCAGCATGGCCAATAGGCAGAGATCAGAAGTGTTATAATTCAGTAGCATCTGCAGAGTACCATGTTGGCTACCCCTATATGAAAGAATAATATCAGCTGAAAGAAGGTACATGTCAGGCCACACAGGTCACCTAGAGAAGCAAAAGCACAGGTCCAGGTGGTTTTGCCTTTCCAACCTGTTATTCAGCACTAAATCAGGATAAATATCATTCCACAGAAAACCCACTTGACTTTGCTCTGATCCAGAGGGAAACAGCGGGTTCCCCCCTGGGGAAAGTGATGGGTCAAGCGGATGAGCCCTAAGTCAACCCTAAGTCATAAAGAGATGGAATCATTGCTCGCTCAACCATTTTAGTCAAAACTGTTGGATTTCAAGCTGGTCTGTAATTTCCAAAATCACCAAGCCGAGAGGAGGCTTCTTCAGTAAAGGTGTAACTGCTGCCCCTCTCGGAACAGATTTCTTGAAATGTCCTTCATGCAGAGAAGCACTGACCACAACCAAGATAAAATCTGAATAATTTGTCCTGCAGGAGAATGCTATCATTCTAAATTTTTTGGAGCTTCTTGGCTAGAGGTACCAATACTGATTTTGGAGGCTGAACTTGCTTGGGGACTAGTAGTTCCTGGCTGGCTTTATTTTGTGTGTTCATCCACCTTCGGCTTATTATCTTCATAACAGCTAACAACATAAATAGCTACCTGCCTCTTAACTGATCGGCCTGTCTGTTTTCAATTGGGGGGGAGTGGCTGCCCACTTTGCCAACCCCCAGCAACGGCCCTGCTGGGGTGATGGTGCGTGTGCCCACAGAGAGGTCTCCGAGTGCCCACTCTGCCACATGTGCCACACGTTCGCCACCACTGTCCTAAGCCATTACTTTTGCCTTTCAGGGCAATGAGTCTGTGCACTGTGTATTTTGGAACTTTAAGAAAAACGGTGAGTATGAACGATATAACTTGCTCTGCTCTGGGCCAGAACAAAGGTCCATCTAGTCTGGTGTGCTGATTTCCGTGGCGTCCCTGGGAAGCCCACAGAGAGCGCTTGAAGGCAAACAGGCCTTCCCTGCTGTTGCTTCCCAGCGCTATGCAAACAGGGCATCATTGCTTTGATATCTTCTCCTCCAGCAGAAGTCCTCTTGAGCAGAAGCCAGCTGTGTCAAATGCAGCTGCCTTAACTTTAACTACTACTGCAATGCGCTCTACGTGGGGCTATCTTAGAAGGTGACCCGGAAACTACAACTAATCCAGAATGCGGCAGCTAGACTGGTGACTGGGGGCGGCTGCCGAGACCACATAACACCGGTCTTGAAAGACCTACATTGGCAAAAGGCGAAAGATTTATACGATCTGAAGAGAAACCAGAGTTCCAGACTTTTAAAAACAACCCCTTTTAAAAATAGCAATATAACGTGAATTTTACTATCTAACGAGACCATTGATCCATAAAATGAAAGCGACAGACCAGGCTTCCTCAACCTCGGCCCTCCAGATGTTTTTGGCTTACAACTCCCATGATCCCTAGGTAGCAGGACCAGCGGTCAGGGATGATGGGAATTGTAGTCTCAAAACATCTGGAGGGCTGAGGTTGAGGAAACCTGCAATAAACAATGTCCTACAGTCACACACACACAATCAATCAATCAATCAATCAATCAGTAGCTGGACTGGGTTCCACACAGTCACAAAAACAAAATTCAAAAAAGCCACAAAACAAAAACACAAAATAAATAGCAAAAACAGACAGACCTCAGTGTGATACTCAAAACAGTAGTGTGGCACTCAAAATGGAAGCATGGCACTCAAATCGGAAGCGTAACACTCAAAATGGAGCATGTTCAGCTTCCAAAAAAAGTTCGCAAACCAGAACACTTACTTCTGGGTTTGCAGTGTTTGGGTTCCAAGTTGTTTGAGAACCAAGGCGTTTGAGAACCAAGGTACCACCGTAGTAATAAGCGGTTAAGTTCTGATTTATGGTTTTAGCTGTTGCCCATGAGAGCATTTAACACTTCACCAGCTGGACACAGACAACAAATCATCACTTATTTAAAACCGGGATGGAGGGCGAAATGTTAGGTTTGCTCCAAAGTTAGTCACTTCAGTATGACCCTCTTTCATTAAACAAATTTAGTATTTAGGTCAAGACTTCTAGGCAAAAATGCAGCAAATTCAAAGTTAGCTGAGAATTGCATGATTTGAAGGAGTAGCTTGAGGGGAGCTGTAACTGAAATAATATTTTGATGCATTCAAATGCGCGTCTGTAGTTCAAAGTTCCAGTGCAACAGCTCTAGGCAGCAGAGAATTATGCCTCTGTTTAAAAGGGATGCAGCCAAGTAATGCACAACTTTCAAGGTTTCTTTCTCCCACAAATTTACCAACAGCAGTCTTAAGTGGGCGATCTGAGGAGTGCATGGTGGGAGCATGAGAAGTTTAGCGCTTCTCCGCCCCTCCCTGTGATGGTTGCAGCTAAGCCCCAAGTCAGCAAGAGTCTCTGCAGAGAGTCACACATCCCCCGTGTTCTGTTGGGAAAAGATCTATAAATGGTGAGGGACGAGTAACTGCAGATGAAATCTCTTCTCTTCCCTGCTGCGCAGATAACCAAGGAGGCTGGGATACATCAGGGTGTGAGGTGCAGCGCACAAACGCAAATTACACAATCTGCAACTGCAGCCACCTGACCCATTTTGGAGTCTTGCTGGTAAGCCTTTGTCACTGATTTGTCAGAACTAATTGCCCCGTGTGGTTCCTGCAAAGGACAGCGCGGAATGTCTCTTTTCGTTCAGTTCTATAGCAGTATTCAGTGCTTTTCCCCCCTAAAGAAAATGTTTAGGGGTACTCTCATTTTGACTCAGGAAAATCACTATTTTATAGTTCCAGTTGGGGAAAATAAATATAGCAAATAGACAAAAGTACAAAGATTCACAAAATGTTTAGGGGTATGTCGATCGAAAGGTCGGCGGTTCGAATCCCTGCGGCGGGGTGCGCTCCCGCTGCTCGGTCCCAGCGCCTGCCAACCTAGCAGTTCGAAAGCACCTCCGGGTGCAAGTAGATAAATAGGGACCGCTTACCAGCGGGAAGGTAAACGGCGTTTCCGTGTGCGGCTCTGGCTCGCCAGAGCAGCGATGTCACGCTGGCCACGTGACCCGGAAGTGTCTCCGGACAGCGCTGGCCCCTGGCCTCTTAAGTGAGATGGGCGCACAACCCCAGAGTCTGTCAAGACTGGCCCGTACGGGCAGGGGTACCTTTACCTTTACCTATGTGTACCCCTGCGTCCCCCCAGAAAAAAAACAACACTGGTTGTATTTCTTTTAAAATCTTATCTTCAACATCAGACAAGAGGGCTGGGGTTCAGTTGTGGATTCAGTACCTTTGGCCTGGTAGAGTTGGTATAGTGGCTGAAAAATGTGCCCACCGTCCACGCCCCACAATCCCATCCCACAGCCATGATGTCATTGGATCATTTTGAAGCAACGAACTGGTATTAGTGTAATAGTTTGGTATCTTTATGTTTATATCTGCTGGTGCAAACAGCAGATTTTGGGAAACAATTTCAACCAGGAAAATGGCACAGAGAGAAAGGATTCAACTTTCTCCCGTAGTGCCTTGGGCCTGATCCAAATCACTCACTTGTGTATACACACACACACACACACACACACACATTGGTGAAATGCCAGAACTTGTGATACTACTACTTCTGGAGGTTATATTTCTGGAATTTGCAAAATTGCATGGAAAATGTGCTCCTGAGGGTTTTGCAAACTGTTTTTGCACACATACAGTCTCTCACTTACAGGCATTCCAAAATTTGCAGTAAAGAAGCATGAGTTGCGAGGTTTCAGAATGCAGGAACAAGGATGAGCTGAAGAAAGAATTGGTTCACCCTGAGCCTTAGGTCCCATGTGAATCTTTCCTTTCACTCCAAATTTCACAGAATACTTGGGGGGGGGGGCGTGGCAGGAGGGAGTGGGGCAGGGGAATCATGATCCAAAGAAGCAAAAAATCCACACCTCAGTCAGCAATGCCCAAACAGATATCATTTTGGGTCTGTTTCCTCACCAACTCTTCCAATGACAGGCTATTGACTTCCACCCTGGTTTCTAGGACGTATACCGGACGGGATGTGAGGATAAGATTTTAACATTGGTCTCCCACGTGGGGTGTGGCTTTTCCTCCATCTTCCTCGGCTTGGCTCTAGTGGTGTACCTTTCCATCGAGTAAGTAGGACCCACCTGCCATTTTCTATACGACAGCAACGTTTATTTACTTAGATTTTATACAGCTACATAAGCCTGTTTCCAGGGCCAAATCTAGTTTGTGGTTCGCCATCCTTGCAGCAAGCAGCGTGGGGTTCTTGCGACGCAGAAGGGGCAGGCTTTGGCAATACGGTGCCCTCAGCAAGGACAAAATTTGCCACCTCCCTCCCCAAATTTCTTTATTTTCACAATAATTCATTTTGGTAAAGGTAAAGGGACCCCTGACCATTAGGTCCAGTCGTGGCCGACTCTGGGGTTGCGGCGCTCATCTCGCTTTACTGGCTGAGGGAGCAGGCGTTCAGCTTCTGGGTCATGTGGGCAGCATGACTAAGCCGCTTCTGGCGAACCAGAGCAGTGCACGGAAACGCCGTTTACCTTCCCGCCGGAGCGGTACCTATTTATCGACTTGCACTTTGACGTGCTTTCGAACTGCTAGGTTGGCAGGAGCAGGGACTGAGCAATGGGAGCTCACCCCGTTGCGGGGATTCGAACCGCCGACCTTCTGATCGGCAAGTCCTAGGCTCTGTGGTTTAACCCACAGCGCCACCCGCGTCCATTCATTTTGGTACTGTTGCTTTTTTATGGAGCTTCTCTCAGCAGGTATAAATATAGGTCTGTTGTTCTTGTTGTTGTTTGGCTCCACAACAACTCCAGGGCTGCATCCCGCTCCAAACTCTTCACACGCCCAGCAGCCCCACTGGGGATTTCAAGGGGCTGCGTCTTGGGCACAGGGGGTGAGCGAGCCTTTCACCTCTTTCGTTCCAGCAAGCTCCGTGGGGACGACCCGTCCAGAATCCTCGTCCACCTCTGCTCTGCGCTGCTGATGCTCAACCTCACCTTCCTGCTGGACTCCTGGCTGGCCTCTTTCCAGGTGCGCGGCCTCTGCATCGCTGTGTCCGTGGCTCTCCACTACTTCCTGCTGGCTGCCTTCACCTGGATGGGCCTGGAAGCCGTCCACATGTACTATACGCTGGTCAGGGTCTTCAGCACTTACATCCCGCATTACATGCTCAAGGTTTCCCTGGCTGGCTGGGGTAAGTGCAGGGCGGGGTGGAGGGTTACTTCCCATCCGAGGGCTACATCCCCTCACGGGGAATCTTCTGGGGGCCAAATACCAGCGGTGGGCGGAGGGCGGATATGTGATTTCCCCCTTGGTTCAGGAGGTGGCATTAAGACCCTGCAGAAGACAGAGGGGCGTCCCATCTGTCTCTCCGCCTCTCTGCCCATTTCTCTCTCTCTCCCTCTCTCTCTCTCTCTCTCTCTCTCTCTGTGTGTGTGTGTGTGTGTTTTTCTCTCTCTGTCTCTCTGTTTGTGTCTGTCTGTCCTTCTGTCTGCTTTGTCTCTCTTTGTCTCTTTGTCTCCATCAATACAGTGGTACCTTTGTTCTCAAACTTATTCCGTTCCGGAAGTCCGTTCCAAAACCAAAGCGTTCCAAAACCAAGGCATGCTTTCCCATAGAAAGTGTTGCAAAACGGATTAATCCATTTTAAAAACAACCCGTTTTTAAAACAGCAATTGTACTATCTAACGAGACCACTGATCCGTAAAATGAAAGCGATAAACAATGTACTACCGCCACACAATCAGTCAAGTCAGTAGCTGGACTGGGTTCAACACAGTCACAGAAACCAAACAAAAAAGAGCCACAAAAATGCAAAATAAATAAGAAAAACAGACACACCTCAGTGTAACACTCAAAACAGAAGTGTGGCACTCAGATCAGAAGCATAGTGCTCAAAATGGAGCACATTTGGCTTCCGAAAAAGGTTCGCATACCAGAACGCTTACTTCCGGGTTTGCAGTATTTGGGTTCCATGTTGTTTTGAGTACCAAGGCGTTTGAGAACCAAGGTACCACTGTAAAATCTATGCACACCCTCTCCATCCAAGAAGGCAAGAGGCATTGTCACAGTTCAAGAACTCACTCTAGGCCAATAAAAGTAGTGTGTGTGTGTGTGTGTGTGTGTGTATGTGTACGCGCCCGTACATGGCCTCTGGGAGGGGGTATGGCCTGGGGAGGCTCCCAAGGGCCAGGCAGGGAGGTCAGGAGGGCCATATTTGGCCCTGGTCCTGCAACTCCACAGCTTGGCATGGAGGGCTGAGCCTGCCATTTTGGCTTGATAGCATCTAGCACTCAAGAAGGAACAACGGCCAGCTCCGAATGGCACTGCAGCCCCAAAATGCTGGGTGCTTAGATTGCATCCCTATGGACAGCATGAAGTAGCAGCTCTGAAGCAGAAGAAGAAGAGTTTGGATTTGATATCCCACTTTATCACTACCCGAAGGAGTCTCAAAGCGGCTAACATTCTCCTTTCCCTTCCTCCCCCACAACAAACACTCTGTGAGGTGAGTGGGGCTGAGAGACTTCAAAGAAGTGTGACTGGCCCAAGGTCACCCAGCAGCTGCATGTGGAAGAGCAGGGAAGCGAACCCGGCTCACCAGATACGAGTTTACCGCTCTTAACCACTACACCACACTGGCTCTCACAACACACAAGCAGAGCACTGGTGTTCTTTGGAGGCTCAGAAGAGGTGTGATTGAAGGTCAGGAGCGGCAGAGAAATATCTCTGAAAGGCCAGTCAGAATCATAGAGTTGCAGTGCAGCAATTGCGGCTGAATCACTTGCCTCCTGATCTTCCCAAAAGGGACTGGGCATATTTGTGGACGAAATGTCTGCCCATGTCTCTTGGTCGCGATGGCGCACTAGTTCCTGGGGAGCGGCTGTGGCGGGGGCCGCTGCTTCTTGCAAGTCCTGCTTGGGGTGGGATTTCCATTGGGACGTTTATGTCAGCATCGCCCTTGAGCCAGTGTCACCAACTGGACTCATCCACTTCAGCCCCGACTGGGCTAGGCGAGCTGGGTAGCACTGCCAGAGACCACCTTCTGCACAGGAACAGGTCAAAGTGCTGTGGACTCACAGCTTAGAGTTGTGAGCACCAGATTCACTTCCACAAGAAGACGGTCGTCGCACAGCAGAGTATAGCAGAGTCTTGCAGTGTATAAACCACTCGGAGAGCAGCTCTGTAGAATATCTTCTTTTATTCTATAACTGCAACTATAATACAAAACTATATACAGAGCTAAATAGGTCTAAGCATAAATGAATGCTGCACTGAGTGTCTGCAGCTGCTCTTAGCAGCAACCTTATCTCTACACACAATCTCTAACACTCAGTCTCTCTCTCTCTCCGACACACTGACTGACTGACTGACTGACTGACTGACTGACTGACTGACTCTGACTCTTTGATGTGGTGCTGGAGCTGAATAAGTAGAAAGCAGAACACTGCTCCTCCTCTCTGGAGAATCAGCAGACTCGTCAGGAGATTCTTGGATATGGGAGGGGTGAAATCTCCTCAGTTTAGCCAGCCTGGGCGTGGGGAGACAGCTCTTGATCCAGAGGCTGTACGTGGCAAGGGCGAGAAAAGGGAGCTCACTCCCTAGCAATATCCCTCATTGCCTCTTCTGTTTCAAGGCATGTGCAATCACAGCCTAAACTGAGGTCCAGCGCCGAGGGCCTTCTGGCGGTTCCCTCGCTGCGAGAAGCCAAGTTACAGGGAACCAGGCAGAGGCCTTCTCGGTAGTGGCACCCACCTTGTGGAACACCCTCCCATCAGATGTCAAAGAGAACAACAGACTTTTAGAAGACATCTGAAGGCAGCCTTGCTCAGGGAAGCTTTTAATGTTTGATGCATTACTGTATTTTAATATTTTGTTGGAAGCCACCCAGAGTGGCTAGGGAAGCCCAGCCAGATGGGCGGGGTATAAATAATAAATTATTATTATTAAACGTATTCTCAGAGCCAACAGCATTGTGTTTATTTCAGTGGACTCTCCCAAGTCAAATGTCATAAGCCGAATTAAATTCTTGCTGTGTGCCTTTGCTGTCACCCATCCCCGCACTTCCCTGGTGATACAGGTCTTCCTGAGGACTCTCGTCTTCCTCAGTCGGTCACAATTGCATCCACCCTGGTCTTTTCCCTTTCCGGCTAACCCATTCTTCTTTCTCCCCCTTTGCCATTAGGAATTCCTGCGGTCATCGTTTGCACGGTTCTCATTATAAGCAGAGACTTCTATGGGGTTTTAAGCGACCCCCTAAGCAGCAGCCCAGTCACACCTTTGTAAGTCTCTATGCTTTGATTCTCCTCAGATATGCCTGACAGCAGGAAGGAGGTCATACTTATATCCCCTTCCTCCCCCCCCCCCTTTTTGGAGTGTGTGTGTGGGGGGGGGAGAGAATTCAACCTTCCTTGCTTTTCAGTACACCAAGCTGTTCACTCCCTTCCATCTGATGGGTCAATTGATGGTCCTGGCCTTTCTCAAGGAGATTCCTCTGTCTGTTTAGCTGCATGCATAAAATGCCCAAACATCCGAAGCTTACAATTCCTTTACCGCTTTGCAAAATCATATATATTAAGATCATGCAGGATTTGTAACCAGAAAGCCTGACCTCCAGCATAACCCACTCTAGAACTTATTCTGCAATTTCCAACATAAAATTCAGGTTTGTTTATTGAGGATTGTATCCAGCCTTAGTCAGTTTTTGTTGTCTTCAGCGCCTTCCTCTTCAACAAGCCTTTTAAGTTGAGTCTGCTTCTGTGCTGGGATTGGTTTTAAGACGTGTTTATTGTCTTATCATTTGTTTGGGAGAAAGGAGAGGGTATGAATTTAACTAACCACCACTGACGGGTGTCTCATTGAAAAGCCTCAAGAGAGACTTCCAGCTGTCATGAGCCCATCTGAAAGAAATGACCCTGCCAGCAGCCTTAACAGCATCTCTCTCCCTCCTCACCTTGTCTGCTACAGTTGCTGGATCCGTGATGACCTTGCGTTTTACATCTCTGTGCTGGCCTATTTCTGCTTGGTGTTCCTGTTGAACACCATCATGTTCATCGCGGTCCTTCTGCAGATTCACAACATGAAAACGAAGAGTCCTGGCCGAGTCAGCAGCTGGAACCACAGCTTCCTCCACAGCTTGAAGCGGGTGGCCAGCTTAATGGTCCTGCTCAGCTTAACGTGGGGTTTTGCCTTTTTCTCGCTGGGGTCCATGCAGACACTGTTCTCCTACCTCTTTGCCATTTGCAACACCTTCCAAGGTAAGCGTTTGCACACAGGTGGGTGGGCTTCAGAAGAGGGACCAGAGAAGCCTGCTGAGTCAGGCCAGAGGCCCATCTAGTCCGTCCTCTTGTTCTCACAGTGGCCGTTTATGGGATGTCCATTATGGGAAACCTGCAAGCCAGACATGAGTCCAAGAGGAGCTCTATTTCCCCTCCTGCGGTTCTACCTCTACCTCTCTTTTAAATCAGAACCAGTGAGGGCAGTGAAGGTCCTGTGTGAGTGCCTGGAGGCAATTGGAGGATGGATGGTGGCTAATGTATTGAGGTTGAATCCTGAAAAGAAAGAAGTACTGTTTTGGGGGACAGGAGGCGGGTGGGTGTGGAGGACTCCCTGGTACTAAATGGGGTAACTGTGTCCCTGAAGGACCAGGTGCGCAGCCTGGGAGTCATTTTGGACTCACAGCTGTCCATGGAGGCGCAAGTCAATTCTGTGTTCGGGGCAGCTGTCTACCAGCTCCATCTGGTACGCAGGCTGAGACCCTACCTGCCCATGGACTGTCTCGCCAGAGTGGTGCATGCTCTAGTTATTTCCCGCTTGGACTACTGCAATGCGCTCTACGTGGGGCTACCTTTGAAGGTGACCCGGAAACTGCAACTAATCCAGAATGCAGCAGCTAGACTGGTGACTGGGAGCGGCCGCCGATACCATATAACATGGTCCTGAAAAAGGCCTACATTGGCTCCCAGTACGTTTCCAAGCACAATTCAAAATATTGGTGCTGACATTTAAAGCCCCAAACGGCTTCTGTCCAGTAGACCTGAAGGAGCATCTCCACCCCCGTTGTTCAGGCCTTCTGGCAGTTCCCTCCCTACAAGAAGCGAAGTTACAGGGAACCAGGCAGAGGGCCTTCTCGGTAGTGGCGCCCGCCCTGTGGAACACCCTCCCATCAGATGTCAAAGAAATAAACAACTATCTTACTTTTAAAAGACAGCTGAAGGCAGCCCTGTTTAGGGAAGTTTTGAATGTTTAATGCTGTATTGTGTTTTTAATATTCGGTTGGAAGCCTCCCAGAGTGGCTGGGGAAACCCAGCCAGATGGGTGAAGTATAAATAAATTATTATTATTAGTAGTAGTAGTAGTAGTAATTCAGCAACTAAAACTCATTACGGCCACCTTGCTCTCTGCTGGCAGCAAAATCTCTTGGTCTGACTCTGACCCATTCTGTAGTTGAAGAGATGATGGCAAAATTGTGGCCAGAGGAGTGGGGAGGGGGGTATAATCTAATGAATGTTTTTCCTGCTCCCCGCCCCCTGACTCGTCCTCTAGGATTCTTCATTTTCGTGTTCCACTGTCTCATGAAGGAGAACGTGAGGAAACAGTGCCGAGTGCATTTCTGCTTGGGAAAGCTTCGGCTCAGCTGTTCTGGTATGACATTCTCATATATATAAAACCAACCCTTGGGTCTGGGCTGACATTGTTCTCTGTGGCTGCTTTTGCAGTTGTTGTCATCTGAGCTGCCCCCTGCCTGTACTGGAGGGACTGTGATGGAGCAGCCCAGCCATTGCCTTGCCCAGTAAGAGGCCATTATAGCACAGGGAGTGAGGGAACTGGACCCCCTACGAAAGTCCTCAGATACAATCCACCAATCCCGTATGTTATGATATGTGTTAACGGTAAAGGTAAAGGTACCCCTGACCGTTAGGTCCAGTCGCGGTCAACTCTGGGGTTGTGCGCTCACCTCGCTCTATAGGCCGAGGAAGCCGGGGTTTGTCCACAGACAGCTTCCAGGTCATGTAACCAGCATGACTAAGCCGCTACTGGTGAACCAGAGCAGCGCAGAGAAATGCCGTTTACCTTCCCGCCAGAGCAGTACCTATTTATCTACTTTGACGTGCTTTTGAACTGCTAGGTTGGCAGGAGCAGGGACCAAGCAATGGGAGCTCGCCCCATCATCGCGGGGATTCGAACCGCCGACCTTCTGATCGGCAAGCCCTAGACTCTGTGGTTTAGACCACAGCGCCACCCGCGTCCCTTATATGTGTTAGGATTATCATTTATTATATTTTAAAATGAACATCCCATTTTTTATCTTTTTTAAAAAATAGATTTAAGTGTGGCCAACAACAAAGGCTCAAAATACCAAATGATTTAAAACAACGCAACAAAAATTTAAATGAGTTATTTAAAAAGCCCAAGAACCTCATATAAAGGTAAAGGTAAAGGTACCCCTGCCCGTACGGGCCAGTCTTGACAGACTCTGGGGTTGTGCGCCCATCTCACTTAAGAGGCCAGGGGCCAGCGCTGTCCGGAGACACTTCCGGGTCACGTGGCCAGCGTGACATCGCTGCTCTGGCGAGCCAGAGCCGCACACGGAAACGCTGTTTACCTTCCCGCTAGTAAGCGGTCCCTATTTATCTACTTGCACCCAGGGGTGCTTTCGAACTGCTAGGTTGGCAGGCGCTGGGACCGAACGACGGGAGCGCACCCCGCCGCAGGGATTCGAACCGCCGACCTTTCGATCAGCAAGCCCTAGGCGCTGAGGCTTTAACCCACAGCGCCACCTGCGTCCCATCAAGAACCTCATATACAGGGCTTTAAATAGAGTGAAACAGCAGTTAAAGGGGAAACAAAGCAACAGCAAGCTTTTAAAAAAATCTATTTAAGTTAAGCGGAGGCACAGGTTCTGTGTCTGTGTCTCTGTGTGATGGTTCTGTTTTTTTAGGGCTTTATAAATTCCAAGTATGACCAGTCCTTGTCCCAGGGGGATTCCAATCTCATACAGACACAGCTAAACAACAGAGGAGGCAGCGGCAGATGAGAAAGAGGTGAAGGAAGCAATGGAAAGAATATCTGACGGCTTTAATTCCACATTCTTTGGCTTAGTTTACAAGGAGGCATGGGGAGCTAGTGGGATGACCCCAAAGGCTTCTGGGAAAAGCCGAGTTTTGAAGAAAGACCTAAAGTAATCTAGGCTAGAGAAGAGGTCATGTGGAGGCATTCTGGGATGCAGTACTAGGCATAAATGGCAGCAAATAAAAAATGGATTTCAGGGGGGAAGGAGACCGTTTACGCTTTCACACCCTCCAAAGCCTGCCCTCCTACGCTGTTTCAGATTGTAGCAGCTCTGCCACAACTCTGGGGTATCACATTCACTCGCAGAGGACGTCACCCCATTCTCTGAAGTCGCAGAGCTCTTGCACCACCAGCTCCACATCAAATGGTTCCGGAAGCTTACCAGGGGCTGCTCCAGAGACTGGTAAGTAGGCACTATATATATATATCTAGATAGCTGGATAGATAGATAGTGCTATGTACTGAAGTTCTCATCCTGGGCCAGCAGGGGGATACTGTAGATAGTTTTCACTCAGGTCCACATATGCAAATAAGGGATTGAAAGTGATGTTCAGTGATTGGATAGTAACAGAAAATGGTTACTGCTGCATTCTAGTAGAGCTCTATATAAGCAGGCTGGCTGAACCCTTCAGTTCAGTTCTATTCTGGCCTGTGAATAAACAAGAGTTGTTTGAAGAATCGCTGTGTCGTCTGATATGTTCACCCACAACTTAACAGATAGATAGATAGATAGATAGATAGATAGATAGATAGATAGATAGATAGGATCGTAGGCCACAGGCTACCAGTGCTGCAGGACGAGATGGGAAGTGGGCGGTAGAGTCTGGAACTGGCACTATGGAGGATGACATTTCAAAGTGAGGAGTTTAATGCACCCTGTTTTTGAGTGCTTTTTCTGAGAAGACTCCCCCAAAGTAGAAAGCTAGCACAAAAGGTAATAAAGTTCTCATTCCCCCACCTGCCACGATGGCTGCTTTGATACTTTTTTTGAAATACCAAATTCTTTCAGAAATTTATCTCCCTCTTATTTTATTTTTTTATGCGTTTGCTTGTATGGTGCCGGAAACAGACCCCCCTTAGCCTGTCTCTTGAGCAAATCTGGCACTGGCTTGCGAGGTGGGTGGGTTTGTGGGTGAAGCATCTTCCTTTCTTTAAAAATAAAAATAAAAATGTTCCTAATAGTTTCCTAGGTTTTACAGGACATCTTGAAAACGCAGAAAGAAAAATCGTATTTCCAGCTTAAGCTTTCCTGGATTATTTTCAAAAGGCGTGAATCATTGGAGGGGTGGTTGACTCCCTCTGTATTTATTTCCTAGATGAAGTTTTGCACAGCACCCCCCATACATCCTTTACTCACCAGAAGGTCAGGCTTCCTCGTGTGAGAAGAACGTCACCAATGGATGCAGAGCTTCACTGCACTCAGAAAATGAGTTTTTTGCCTTGAGGGCCTGTCTGGTTCTTCCTGGGTCTCTGACTGCCCAGTCTGCTCTTCACAGTCATGACAAATCAACGGTCGGCTGAAGATCTTTTTTCAGCCTCTCCTTCCACCCTTCTCAAAGTATTCTGAGCCAATTCAATAAGTTAGTTTCAGTTAAGGGTTTAGAAAAGCCTGCCAGTGGAGCAGGCAAGCTCTCAGCCTATGCCGCATGAAGACAAAAGCTTGGACAGACCAGTGGTTGCAAACCTAAATGAAAATTAAGTGAGGGATTAACATCAGAATGGTTTATTGACTAATTAAGAAGTGCAATGTGATATTAGATGATTAGCCCTCCGCGAAATTCAGAGCATGGGAAGTCACCCAGAGATATATAATTTGGCAATATATTCGGCTTTTTTTATTGTATTGTAATTTGGAATGTTATAATGTGTTTCTTATTGGATTATTAAATTGGAAAACTCAATAAATTATAATATATAAGCAGGTAAAGAAGAAGGCAGTCTGACCTCTAATCCTGACCCTAACCCTAAGTTCTCCTCTGAGGAGGTAGAGCTTGAGGCAGCCACCTATTTAAGTTTAGAGCAAGTGCTGGACTCTGTTGGTGGAGCAACACTCAAATATCTCTGCTTTTGAGCTTGCCTTGTGTCTGGTAAGCAGCTGCCTGGGGTCCTGATAACCTAAAGCCTCACCTGGGCTCTTGCTGTGCTTTGCCAGAATGGATCAGGGCTCACCTGAACAACGGGAACTCAGGGCTCAGAGAAAGAAAGGGAACCACACAGGTCTTGGCAGGCCCAGACGGGGGGGGGGGGGGGATATGGGCCACTTGGCCCGGGCCTCCAATTCCAAAGCATATTCACAATTGCAGGGGACCATTGTATATCTATATTTTCCATTTTGTCTTTATATGCAGATACGGTTCAAGCCTTGAAATAAAATTATTTGTCAGCGTAACTTTTGTGAAAATTATTTATATACCGTGGTACCTCGGGTTAAGTACTTAATTCGTTCCAGAGGTCTGTTCTTAACCTGAAACTGTTCTTAACCTGAAGCACCACTTTAGTTAATGGGGCCTCCCGCTGCTGCCGCGCCGCCAGAGCACGATTTCTGTTCTTATCCTGAAGCAAAGTTCTTAACCTGAAGCACTATTTCTGGGTTAGTAGAGTGTGTAACCTGAAGTGTATGTAACCTGAAGAGTATGTAACCCGAGGTACCACTTATTTATAAGACTTCAGTTATTCCCAGGGTAAAAAAAAAGGGCGGGGAACAGATTATCTACCTGGCCTGGGCCTCTGCCTGGCTCTGCAAGGCCCTGGGTCTTGGATTCAACAGTGAGATAGTAGGAGCAAAATACACACAGACCAGTGTAATATAAAATCGTAAGTGAAGAACCAGGTTGGCTAATTGGTCGGTGTCAAAATCAGTTGTCTCCAAAACCTCCAGTTCTTGCTTATAAGGCCCATTGCACGAAAACAATAAACATGCCTTCCCTTTGATTGCACCCTCGTCCACCACTGATTCATTAGTGTTCTTTAAATCCCACCTTTCTTCCCAAGAGCTCAGGGCAACGTGGTTCTTCCTCCCACCTGCCTTCGCTGCTTACCAGTATGGTGTAGTGGTGTAGAGCCAGTGTGGTGTAGTGGTTAAGAGCGGTAGTCTCGTAATCTGGGGAACCGGGTTCGCGTCTCCGCTCCTCCACATGCAGCTGCTGGGTGAGCTTGGGCTAGTCACACTTCTTTGAAGTCTCTCAGCCCCACTCACCCCACAGAGTGTTTATTGTGGGGGAGGAAGGGAAAGGAGAATGTTAGCTGCTTTGAGACTCCTTAAAGGGAGTGAAAGGCGGGATATCAAATCCAAACTCTTCTTCTTCTTCGACTTCATGCTTCAGAAGAACTAGGCTGAAAGGTGGTGGCTGGCTCAAGGTCACCCACTGAGCTCCGCATTTTACAGTGGTGCCCCGCAAGACGAATGCCTTGCAAGACAGAAAACCCGCTAGACGAAAGTTTTCCGTTTTGGAGGTGCTTCGCAAAACGAATTTCCTATGGGCTTGCTTTGCAAGACGAAAATGTCTTGCGAGTTCCTGCGGGGTTTTTTTCCTCCCCCCCCCCCCCCGCTTTTTCTAAGCCACTAAGCCGCTTATCAGCTGATCCACTAAGCCGCTAAACAGCTGATCCGCTAAGCCGCTTACCAGCTGATCCGCTAAGCCGCTTATCAGCTGATCCGCTGAGCCGCTTATCAGCTGATCCACTAAGCCCCTAAGGCGCTAATAGTGCTAATCCGCTAAGCCGCTAATGGGCTTGCTTCGCAAGACGAAAAAACCGCAAGACGAAGAGACTCGCGGAACGGATTCTTTTCGTCTTGCGAGGCACCACTGTATTTAAAGACATTGCAAGACCTCGCTGGCTCATGGACTGCCCCCGGGGTTCGTGTGTGCACACATGCCTGTGTTTGACTGGCTGCTGCCCCTGAAGGCAGGGTGCTTGGTAAAGGGGCCTCTAGCCGGATCCAGCTGCTCCCAAGCACTGCTGAGGGGTGCATGTGTGTGGAGTCTGTCTGCATTACTCCTGCCTTGCAAGGGGTTGGACTAGATGACCCTCGGGTCCCTTCCAACTCTACAGTTCTATGACAGTTCTTTCTGCGTGTGTGTCTCCTGTTAAAGCAGCAGTCTAAAAGAACATCACAAGCTGAATTTTATACGTTTCCCTTGGACTTCTCTGCATATTCTAGTGATCTCACAGTTTCCCAAATTGGCAGGAGAGGGAAGGGAGAGCTCAGAACGTGGAAGAGCCTTTTTGGATTGGACCAAAGGCCCATCTCACCCAATATCTGGCTTCCTACAATGGCCATCCAGGTGTCCCCAGGAAGCCCCCAAGCAGGGCTAGGGGGCACCTGCTCTTTCTTGTCATTTGCCTCCCCCTGACACACACATCACCCTGTAATATTCAGAGGTGTAGCATGATGGCTTGTAGCCACTGCAAGACCTGTTTTCTCTATGAACTCAACTGAGCCTCTTACAAAGCTACCTGCTAGTAGCTGTTGACACAGTTCGTGGCGGAAAATTCTGCAGGTCAGTTCTGAATTGTGCCTGCCAGTCCCTTCCATGGGAAGACCAGGAGATGGAAACACACACACACACGAGAGACAGAGAGAGAGAGAGAGAGAGAGAGAGAGAGAGAGACTTCTCTCTATCCACTTTACTTTAGTAAAGGTACCCCTGACTGTTAGGTCCAGTCGCAGACGACTCTGCGGTCGCGGCGCTCATCTCGCTCTATAGGCCAAGGGAGCCGACGTTTGTCCGCAGACAGCTTCCAGGTCATGTGGCCAGCATGACTAAGCCGCTTCTGGCGAAACCAGAGCAGCGAACGGAAATGCCATTTACCTTCCCGCCGGAGCAGTACCTATTTATCTACTTGCACTTTGACGTGATTTCAAACTTCTAGGTTGGCAGGAGTAGGGACCGAGCAACAGGCGCTCACCCCGTCGTGAGGATTCGAACCGCCGACCTTCTGATCGGCAAGCCCTAGGCTCTGTGGTTTAGACCACAGCGCCACCCGTGTCCCACTTTACTTTAGTTAAGTTAAAAATACCTATTTTTTTATTGATGGGGGGGGGGAGCAGATCCCTCCCCTTGGAGACAGTTTATTTCACCCTGAGGATATGTATGATGGTTAATAAATCTGGCCTATGGAAGTGAATATGATTGCTGGCTTTGCCGTTCAGCCCCACTTTCTGCCCATGAAGGCTTTCGATAGTTGCTCATCATTTGTACCCAGAGCTGCCTTAGCAGGGATGGCGGCTGAGTGAGTCTCCCCCACATGGGGGAGCAAAATACAAAAGGCTCTTTTATTCCCACGCAGAAGCAGTTAGCGATGACTGGGGGAGAAGGAGAGGAGGAATATTTCAGTAAGAACCTTTCCCTGAAGGCAGCAGCGAGAACTCCCAGGCCGATCCCGCAATGCCTTGAATTGGGCTGTAACTGTCAAGGAAGGCAATGTAAAAGTTTTTGTGGGTCCTTTTAGGAAGAAAAACAACCAGAGAAGTTGGGTGCAGGCAGTGAATGAACAAACAAAACCAACTTAAAAGTCTTAAGATGTACAGAGAAGATCTGCAATGAGGATATTCAGCATCCCTGAATTCTGCCCCTTTGAGATCCAGCATGGCAAAGTGTCAGACTAGGACCTAGGAGACCAGGGTTCAAATCCTGTCACTGCCTGAGGAGAGGGGGGAACCATGTTCATGAAATAAATCTTCCAGAGCAGCCAGAAGGACAGTGGCATAGAGTGAGGAGGGCTAGAGGGGCTGTTGCTCTGGGAGCAAAAAAAATAAATTGAGGGGAGGGCCAAAATTTCAAAAGGAAAATAAACCACTTTGAGGGGCTTTTTTAAACAACCAAGTGTGGTAGAAGTGTCATGAAACAAATAATAAAAGAAATAATAAAAGAAACGGCCACTGCTGCTGTCCCCCTCCCTTGCTCCCCTCTGCTGGGAAGACCCTTCCCTCACCACCATTGCTGCTGTCGCCCTGCCCTGACAGGGGGCGCAAAACTTGCCCTGGGCACTGGCATCCCACACTACACCACTGGGTTAGGATACAGGAATTGATCCTTAAAACTATATCCTTAGGAGTTATCAAATCTATGACCCAAGGGAAAACTTTGGATCAGGACCGTATTGAAATGAAGGGGAGGGAGCAGACCCAAGAATAAGAGTAATAGTAATAATAATAATAATAATAATAATAATAATAATTTATTATTTATACCCCGCCCATCTGGCTGGGTTTCCCCAGCCACGCTGGGCGGCTTCCAACAAAACACTAAAATACAATAACCTATTAAACATTAAAAGCTTCCCTAAACAGGGCTGCCAATGTGGACATGTGTCTCTAAATGGCAGAAGAGAAAGTTAACTTTCACATCACCAGTGGAGTAGAATTGAGTGAAGAAATGGTGCACACCAATGTACTACTTCTTTAGCACATTGGGCTCAACCTCCTAAACTTCCTAACTCAGAAAAAGCAACCAAAATGGTCAAGGGGATGGAGCAACTGCCCTTGGGACTTTCAAGTTTAGAGAAAAAGCGAGCACAAGAGGAGAGCAGCATTGCAGAGACCCACAATAACAGGATGGGCCTTGTTGGGCTTCATCTAGCAGGCTCTTCTTATGTTAAAGGTAAAGGTAAAGGGACCCCAGATCATTAGGTCCAGTCGTGGCCGACTCTGGGGTTGCGGTGCTCATCTCCCTTTATTGGCCAAGGGAGCCGGCATACAGCTTCCAGGTCATGTGGCCAGCATGACTAAGCCGCTTCTGGAGAACCAGAGCAGTGCACGGAAACGCCGTTTACCTTCCCGCCGGAGCGGTACCTATTTATCTACTTGCACTTTGACAGGCTTTCGAACTGCTAGGTTGGCAGGAGCAGGGACCGAGCAGCGGGAGCTCACCCCATCGTGGGGATTCGAACCGCCAACCTTCTGATTGGCAAGTCCTAGGCTCTGTGGTTTAACCCACAGTGCCACCTGCGTCCTCTTCTTATGTTAAGAACAGGTAAAAGGGTAAAGGACCCCTGGACGGTTAAGTTCTGTCAAAGGTGACTATGGGGTTGCGATATTCATCTCGTTTTCAGGCTGAGGGAGCCGGTGTTTGTCCACAGACAGCTTTCTGGGTCATGCCAGCAAGGACTAAGCCGCTTCCGGCACAACGGGTCACAGTGACGGAAACCAGAGCGCATGGAAACTCTATTTACCGTCCCGCCACAGTGGTACCTATTTATCTACTTGTGCTGGCGTGCTTTCGAATTGCTAGGTTGGCAGGAGCTGGGACAGAGCAACGGGAGCTCACCATGTCATGCAGATCTGATCCGCCGACCTTCCGATCAGCAAACCCAAGAGGCTCAGTGCTTTAGAGCACAGCGCCACCCGCGTCCCTTCATGAAGAACAGCACTTTTGGGGGGAAACGTGTGTGTGTCTTGGTAAAGAAAAGTATTTCAATTATTACTTTTGGTCACATTTATTTTAAACCCTGTCTTTAAAAGCAATTAGAAGCCAAAGCAAAACAGAAGCCTTTTGGTTTCTGTGGAAAAAAATAAGAGCAGAAAGGAGCTTTTGGCTGGTCCCTGTTGCTATCTTCTATCTAAGCCAGCCCCCCCCCCACCTCATTCCATAACTCAAGAGTGCTTCATTTAAACTTCAAACGCAGCATTATTTAAGTTGTCAGGTGGAATGAAGGCATATAATTTTATGATGGGGCGTGAATCAGCCTCTCTCTACACCTGGCACCCTCTCATTTGTCTCTCTGATGCCTCCTTGCAAGATGGGGGGGCATTGCGACAGGTATGGAGCTGCAGAGACAATAACACCTGCTGAATTCATCTCAAGTCATTTCCTGATCACCTCAAAGAATATTCAAATGTGAACATGAAGATACACCCAAAGGCAGAGGTGGCAACAGAGATCCAGTTGCAGGGGGGGGGCTGGGGGCTGGTGATATCTGGGAATGTGTTTACGATGCGGATGCATGGAGCTGGAAGTGATCCAAATTACTCTTAAATGGCATGTTTACCGTTTTCTACTGTACACTGGAGTTGAAAACATCTCCTCCTCAATGCTTTGCTAACAGCACCTGCGCAGCTAAAAGGCTCTTCTTATGCCAAAGACATAAGAGACACCTCTGATGTCATGATGTGAGAATAGAAAATAGAGTGTGTCGAATTCAGTAATTTGTACATGGGGATGTGGGTGTATGAATGCCACGTCGGCTAGGTAGAATAGGGAAGTAATAGGTAGAATAGGGAAGTAATGAGTAATTCCATAAAAGGGCAGAGTTAGAATAGAGAGTGTAGATTGGCTATTGTATTAGTGCGGTGTCTAATGATGCTAGGTAGATTGTAAGCCAAGCCTCTAACGAGGGGCGGCAGCTATAGGGTATAAATGTTTGTGCTGGAGTATGCTCGGGGCTCTTCGCACCAATTCGGAGCGGAGGGCCCGCCTTTGCAAACGCGTACCAATAAAGAGGAAATCTAGATTCCTGACTTGGTGTCTCCTTGTCCAGTTGTTGAATCCACGTAAGTAATATATAACAATTTTGGCGCCCCACGTGGGGCCCTCGACGATCTGCGTATCGGGGTATTGGAAGGGGATCAGCCGGCACTCCGGTATTTTCGGAGAGATCCGCTATTCAGACCCCGGTAGCGACGGATCCCGAGGGCTTAAAGAACGGAACACCAACTCAGAAAGCCGAACAGGATAGTGTTGGGAAGTGTTGCAGTCAGGGACTGTATTACCCTGCAGGGACGCCTGCCAGTTTACCAGCCGACCGAGAAGGAGGCGCTAGACTGAGAGGGGTGAGTATATAAATAAATCCCGGGAAGGGATGGGTGTATGAGTGGTCTCAGTGCGAAAGAGAGGTTCCGAACGGACGCGTGAGTGTGGACTGGGGACCAGGACCCAGCGAGAGGATTAGCTTGCGGTTCCGTATTCCCGCGAGGGGAGCGGCCAGGCGATTCCGCGTAATTGTGTGAACGAGAGTTGCAAGAGACATATCTAATTTGAGGATGGGCAAAGGACAGAGTAAATGTAAAAGGGGGCCAAGGATTGAGGACAGGGATCCGATAGATCCAAATAGTCCCCTGGGACAAGTCCTATTAGAATGGGACGAAAAGGAGATTAAGCCCTATAGTCAAGGATTATTGAAGACAGTAATGATTAAATTATGTAGGGTAACCTGGCCAGAGTATCCCATAGGTCCAGAAGGGGAGTCCCGGTGGAGGCCAGATGGGGAAACAGATCCATATTGGATAAAACAGATGAAACTGTATCTAGTGAAGACCAAAAAGGAAAAAGAGAAACCTTATATAGAGGTTTGGTCCCGAGTAACATTTTTCGGACCAGATCCCCCGCCTTTTAAACAATTTCCCTTAAAAGAAAAAAAGGTGGAATCAGATGAGGAGGATCGGATTAGATGGGAGGAGATTAAGAAAACTTTAATAGCCAGCCCCGCTCTGGCTTTGCCAAATTTGCAATTACCCTTCCACTTATACGTAACAGTGGCTGCCCAGACGGCAGTAGGAGTTCTGGCTCAAAAGAGGGGAGGGCGATATCAGCCAGTGGCCTATCTAAGTTCTACCTTGGAACCAGTGGTCAGAGGGTGGCCAGCATGTATTCAAGCCGTGGCCGCTGCGGCAGAGCTCGTTTTAGAAAGTCGAAAATTGACTTTTGGAAGGGCTCTGATAGTGCACAGTCCTCACCAGATCGGCGCAGTAATGACAGGGGCCGCGCCCGCCTGGATGACAGACAGGCGTTTGGTACAATATGAAGGTATACTCAGGACAGGTTCTGATATAACTATTGGAACCGACAGAAATTTAAACCCAGCAGAGTTTCTGAGAGGCGAGCGACAGGAATGGGAACCTGGGGAACATGATTGTCTCAAAGACATAGAATTGATGGCCAAGGTCCGGGAAGATTTGAGGGAAGAGCCTCTGAATGAGGGTGAAAGATGGTTTGTAGATGGATCAAGCTATGTTAAGGAGGGGAGGAGAAGATCGGGATATGCGATAGTGCGAGAAGATGGAGAAACCATAGAAAGTGGTGCACTCCCTAGCACTTGGTCGGCCCAGAAATGTGAGGTAATGGCATTAGCCCGGGCATTGGAATTAGCCAGGGGGTTGGATGTGACGATTTGGACGGATTCAAGATATGCATGGGGAGTGGTACATACTTTTGGAAGGACATGGAAAGAAAGGGGATTTATAAAGGCAGATGGAAAGCAAATAGAACATGTAGCTTTGCTTGAACGATTATTGGAAGCTTTGATGGGGCCGCATAAGATCAGTATTGTACATATTCTGGCCCATACCAAAGGACATAGCCCAGAGCAACGAGGAAATGCATGGGCGGATCACCGAGCGCGGGAAGCGACGGAGGGTGAAATAAAAAAGGAAATAATTAGGCAATGCACCTTGCGAGTGCCTGTAGTAGAGAACCAGGACCTGGAACACCTGATATTTAGTCTAAAAGAGAAGGAATATATGGAAAAAGAGGGATGGAAGAAAAAGGGAAATAATTGGGAGACTCCTGAAGGACAGACAGTGCTCCCAAAATTGGTTATGTTAAATTTATTGGAGAAAGTGCATGAGGGAAGTCATTTCGGTACAGAAGGGATGATAAATTTGATAAAACCCCTATATTGGAGTAAGGATATGTGGCCAATGGCGCACGCCATCGCATGGAAATGCCTATTGTGTCAAAAAGTCAATAAGGCTCGGGCCAAGAAAGTAGAGAGAGGAGGAAGACCCTTAGCGGTATGGCCATTTCAAAGAGTGCAGGTGGATTTTACCGAACTGCCGGAAAGAGGGGGGCAAAAATATTTGTTGGTTTTTAAAGATCATCTGACCGGGTGGGTTGAGGCTTTTCCTAGCAGGAGAGCAACGGCCCAAGTGGTCAGCAAAGCAATTTTAGAACACCTTCTCCCTCGCTACGGGATAATAGAAGCAATAGATTCTGATAGAGGGACACATTTTATACAAAAAGGCCATGCAAGAGGTGATGAAAGCAATAGGAATCAAATGGGACCTTCATACACCGTGGCACCCTGAGAGCAGTGGGAAAGTGGAACGGGCAAATGGAGAGATAAAGAAACATCTAACTAAATTGTATTTGGAAAATGGGCTACCTTGGACGAAAAACCTCCCGCTGGCGTTGTTAAGAATGAGGGTGGCCCCACGAAAAGACACGGGTCTATCGCCTTTTGAAATGATGATGGGTCATCCCTACTTGGCGGTTGTAGGAACTCCTCAGGTGGAATTTAGGGATCAATTCATCAGAAAATATCTGCATACACTGTCCCAGTCTTTATTGTCTTTTCATAGGCAAGGCATATTAGCACAGCGGCCCCCGCTATTGGAGCAACAGCACACTTTTCAGCCTGGAGATTTGGTCCTGATAAAAGCGTGGCGGACGGAGAAGCTCAGCCCGACTTGGGAAGGCCCATACCAGGTCCTGCTCACAACTGAATCAGCAGTACGGACCAGAGAGCATGGATGGACCCATTATCATCGGGTGAAAAGAGCTCCAACGGAGGATTGGGCGGTGACCACCAGTCCGGACAATCCGCTAAAAATAAGACTTACTAAAGCAGGGACCAAGGATAAACAAGCATCACAAGAGTGATGTGTTTTTATTGTGATTGTAAATGTTTATTTGAATGCTGTTGCTGTAGTCATTGCGAGGGGTGTGTGCTATGTGTGCATTGCACGGAAAAGTGTAACCTCTTTATATGCATTGAGGAAATTATATTAGAATTCTGTAAGATAGAAGAGGGAGGACGGATAACGTGCCTATTGAAAGAAACCCCGACGGTAAGGCAAGCATTAGCCCGTTTAGATTCCGAATATGAAGGCTGATTGGCAATTTTTAGGCATATTAATGGGATACATAATCATAGAGGGAGAATGTAAGGACCCAGGTTCATGTACCGAATGTATTAAAACCACGAGAACTGGGAAGAAAATTACACAAACATTGATGTATTATAATGTGGCCCCAGAATGCATCCAAATCATGGAGCCTTGCATCCACAACCAGACCCAATATTATAGATGTAAAGTAAAGGGAAACAAAACGGAATGTTATGAACCCCTGGCAGTAGGACCCATCACCTCTAGCATATATGTATATGGATATAAGGGAGGAACTGCCAGCAAAAGGACAGATAGAGAAAGTATGTTTTCTATGGCTCAGACTCGACAGGGGTACATAGCACATAATATAACAAGGGGAGAGGGAAAAATTATGGTTTGCTTTGATGCGTGTAGCGCTATTAGTAAAGGACAAGGCCCAAATGGGGGAGCGGGAGTTGGATGCGGATCACGTGGATGGGAACAAGCATACCTAACCAATAGGAAATATGTTTTCCAGCGAATCCAGGGAGGAAATATCGGAGCTGGGGGAGGAGTATATAATTATTGGTACACGGAGGGAGTTAACCAACAACCTACGTACAGGGGCCCAGAGGGGATAAATCTTACCCAAGGAGCGGCCTCCACGGATTGCTCCGCAGGAAAATGTAACCCCGTGTGCTTATGGGCAAGAGAAGGGGTTTCTACCACACCCAAATACGTGCATTTGGGCATAGGGATAGATGGGAGTGGAAAGGACCCCTATGGGTACCTGGTCATCAAGTTACATACCACTAAGGTAACAAGACAGCCCATTTCTGTGTATGAGGACTTTGAAGAGGAAATGCAACATTTGAATACTCTTCCCCTTCCTTCTAAAGCTCATAATATGTTTATAAGCTTGGCTGAGACTATAGCCAGAGAATTGACAGTAACAAACTGCTTTGTGTGTGGGGGAACAAATATGGGGGATCAATGGCCATGGGTAGCTCATGAAGTAAATTACACGGAGGTTTTCAGGAGTCAGAATAATTATACGTATAAGCATATGGGAAATGAAATATGGCAAATTTCTAATGATTTGGTTGGGATAGAGTGTTTCACTCGGAATGTCACAAAGGGTATACATGTGGGAGATCTTCCCTGTTTAGGACAATGGGAAAATACACAATGGTGGAGTCAAGACAATCACACGAGAGAATGGCCCTCTTCTTTGGGGAACATAACTCAGATGAAATTCCTATTAGATCCAGAGAATCAGACATTAGAATGGACAACTCCTGATGGGTTCTATTGGGCCTGTGGGAATTATGCTTATAATAGATTACCTTTAAATTGGACAGGTTCATGTGTATTAACCACTTTGAGACCCAGTTTCTTCCTACTCCCGTTACAGACAAAAAGAAATCTGGGGGTGCCAATATATGGTGAGATAGGGCCGCGACGAAAGCGAAGCATCCATATAGGAACATGGGATGATGCAGAGTGGCCCCCTGAAAGGATTATTCAATATTATGGGCCAGCAACATGGTCAAATGATGGCACGGCCGGGTCTTTTGGAAGGGACCCCATATATTTATTAAACCGTATCATTCGTCTCCAAGCAGTTGTAGAGATTATAACCAATGAAACGGCTGCAGCGTTGAATAAATTGGCCAAAGAAAGTGCTAAAAGTCGAACTTATATTATGCAAAACAGGCTTGCTTTGGATTATTTATTGGCAAAAGAGGGCGGGGTTTGTGGAAAATTCAATTTAACTAATTGTTGCATAGAGATCGATGATAGCGGAAAGGTTGTAAAAGATATAGCAGATCGAATGGTGAAGCTAGCTCACGTGCCGGTACAGACATGGGACGGATTAAATTTCAAAGATATGTTCGGATCATGGTTTCCCAAGTTACCAGGATTGCAGGCAATTGTGGCCTTGATTGGATTGATAGCTGCAGGATGTGTATTAATCCCATGTATATTACCCATATTTGTGAAAACAATCAATAATTCTTTATCCCTCCTAGCAGAACGAAAGGCCTCGACATATTTCATGAAAATGAAATACACACAAATACCCACCTCTAAGGATGAAGGAGAAAATGTGGCCCATGAACTTTTATGTGAATTCGAGACAAGATACAAAAAGAGGGGGGATTGTGAGAATAGAAAATAGAGTGTGTCGAATTCAGTAATTTGTACATGGGGATGTGGGTGTATGAATGCCACGTCGGCTAGGTAGAATAGGGAAGTAATAGGTAGAATAGGGAAGTAATGAGTAATTCCATAAAAGGGCAGAGTTAGAATAGAGAGTGTAGATTGGCTATTGTATTAGTGCGGTGTCTAATGATGCTAGGTAGATTGTAAGCCAAGCCTCTAACGAGGGGCGGCAGCTATAGGGTATAAATGTTTGTGCTGGAGTATGCTCGGGGCTCTTCGCACCAATTCGGAGCGGAGGGCCCGCCTTTGCAAACGCGTACCAATAAAGAGGAAATCTAGATTCCTGACTTGGTGTCTCCTTGTCCAGTTGTTGAATCCACGTAAGTAATATATAACAATGATGACACCTCTTACCTATTATGGGATGTACATGTGTGGGGGAAAGGGAGGGTGAGCCTTTGGCCTCCAGTGCGCACCAGCCCCAGCCAGCAAGGCTGCAGGTTAACTATGATGGGTTCAATCACGTCCGTGTAAATGGTGCCTGGAAACACCGGGATCTCTGCTTCTTCTTTCTTTGGCGATCACTCGTAACCGAGTAAGATTGTCTTCCATAAACACGGTTTTAACAATGAGTCCTTAAGTGACTGTGGGGGCCAATTCTAGAACCACACGTCCTTCCACAGTGGGGACATTAGTTTCAGGGTGGGAGTTGATCACAGTGAGGGTTTGCCAAGCATGCCTTCCTCTTAGCACGTTTCTCCCTTTCCTCCTGAGTTCGAGTGTCTTCAAAACCCATGACATTTTTGGTAAAGGCTGTTCTCCAACTGGAGCGCTCACAGGCCAGTGTTTCCCAGTTGTCAGTGTTTATACTTTTTTTTAATTTGCCTTGAGAGAGTCTTTAAACCTCTTTTGTTGACCACCAGCATTACGCTTTCCATTTTTAACTTCGGAATAGAGTAGTTGCTTTGGAAGACGATCATCAGGCATCCGCACAACATGACCGGTCCAATGAAGTTGATGTTGAAGAATCATTGCTTCAACACTGGTGATCTTTGCTTCTTCCAGTACACTGGCATTAGTTCTACTGTCTTCCCAAGTGATGCGTACAATTTTCCAGAGACACCGTTGACGGACTCTTTCAAGGAGTTGGAGATGGCATTTATAAGTGGTCCATGTTTCACACGCATACAGCAAGGTTGGTAGTACAATAGCTTTGTAAACAAGCATTTTGGTTTCCCTGTGAATGTTCTGGCCCTCAAACACTCTTTACTTCAATCAGGAGAAAGCTGCACTTGCAGAGCTCAGGCGATGCTGGGATCTAACCCTGCTTGGAGATTGGGGTGGCACACAACAAAGAGTTAAACTGTCCATCTCAACCTCCTCCCACCCCGTGCTTCTGAGACTGCTCAGGCTTATCCAGGATCCCTATTTACATTTTTGAAAGCATGCAGGTTGATTGCATTTGCAATTAACTCCTGGTTTCTAGTTTGGAAGTTGGAAGTTGGCTTTCTCCTTATCAGGGCGTGAACTGAGTGCTCCAGCTCTCCAGCAAATCTCCAAAAGAATTTTTTAAAATGAGAAATATCTCTCTACCCCTTTACCCACACTCTTGCTCTCAGCTTTTACACACACCAGCTCCAGAAAATGTGGGCTAACAAAGCAACGATGAATTTGATTAGCCTTTTCGAAAGAGTGAGCGCAATCTTCTATTATCCCAGTGACTCAAATCTTGAGAATATTAATATATACCAGAGATGAATTGCCCAATTCAGATTACTGATAGGCTTTTAACAAGCCCTGTGTTATGCAATTAAGGAACTTTAAAGAACTTTCAGACTCTAAACATATTATTTGCGTGTCCACACGCCCACACATGCCCATCTCTGGAAAGCCCATGCAATTTAGAACTCATCCACACTTACATTTTGCCCTACAATTTCTAGGCACGGGTCCACATTTCAACCTGATGTGCCCAAACACTTTCTTTCTTTCTTTCTTTCTTTCTTTCTTTCTTTCTTTCTTTCTTTCTTTCTTTCTTTCTTTCTCTTTGCTTTGCTACTTTCCCCAGGAAAACCTGCTCTTCAGTGCTGAATCAGAACAAACAGCAATTCAGGTTTGCTGCAGAATTGTTTTCAGTGGTAAGAAGCAGGTTTTTGTGGGGAATGTGCTGGGAAAGAAAGGAGGAAGGGAGGGAGGAAGGGGGGAAGGAAGGAAGGAAGGAAGGAAGGAAGGAAGGAAGGAAAATGCTCATACACAAGCTTTAAAGCACAGCCCTGTGGCTAGAAACAAGGCAAAAAAAGAATGTCCGGATGATACCTTTTTGAGTAAAATATGTCCTAAGTTGCAATGTTCTTAATTAGTAAAACTGGATGTGTGCAGTGTGTCTTCATCTCAAAGAGCAATGCTAAAATAAAGTTGCCAGTCTCTTATCTTTGGGGCATGAGAGGAAAATGATGGACAGACATCCTGCTTTGAGGCACGAGCTGCCCTTTGCTAGCCTGTTACTGTTTTGAATTCTATTGTGTTGTTATGTTCCTTAGGGGGTCCTGCAAAACACTATTCTGAATAATAATAATTTATTATTTCTACCCTGCCCATCTCGCTGGGTTTCCCCAGCCACTCTGGGTGGCTTCCAACAGAAGGTTAAAAATACATTAAAACATCAGTCATTAAAAGCTTCCCTAAACAGGGCTGCCTTCAGATGTCTTCTAAATGTCATATAGTTGTTTATTTCTTTCACATCTGATGGGAGAGATTTCCACATGGCGGGCACCACTACCAAGAAGGCCCTCTGCCTGAATCCCTGGAACCTCACTTCTCGCAGGGAGGGAACTGCCAGAAGGTCCTCGGAGCTGGACCTCAGTGTCCGGGCTGAACGATGGGGGTAGAGACGCTCCTTCAGGTATACTGGGCCGAGGCCATTTAGGGCTTTAAATGTCAGTACCAATACTTTGAACTGTGCTCAGAAACATACTGGGAGCCAATGTAGGTCTTTCCAGACCGGTGTTATGTGGTCTCGGCGGCTGCTCCCAGTCACCAGTCTAGCTGCCGCATTCTGGATTAGTTGTAGTTTCCAGGTCACCGTCAAAGGTAGTCCCACGTAGAGTGCATTGCAGTAGTCCAAGCAAGAGATAACTAGAGCATGCACCACTCTGGCGAGACAGTCAGCAGGCAAGTAGGGTCTCAGCCTGCGTACCAGATGGAGCTGATAGACAGCTGCCCTGGACACAGAATCGTCCTGCGCCTCTATGGCCAGCTATGAGTCCAAAATGACTCCCAGGCTGCGCACCTGGTCCTTCAGGGACACAGTTAGCCCATTCAGGACCAGGGAATCCTCCACACCTGCCCACCCCGTCCCCCCGAAAACAGTACTTCTGTCTTGTCAGGATTCCATCCTCCGACCGCCTCCAGACACTCACACAGGACCTTCACCGCCCTCACTGGTTCTGATTTAAAAGAGAGGTAGAGCTGGGTATCATCCGCATACTGAGGAACACCCAGCCCAAACCCCCTGATGATCTCTCCCAGTGGCTTCATGTAGGTGTTGAAAAGCATGGGGGAGAGGATAATGTTTTTTATAGGGTTGCACAGGGGCCACTGGGATGTGTTTGTGGAACCAAGGGTCAGTGGCCCACAAAGGCTTGAGAGCTGCTGGTGTGGACAGTGCTGCGCTAGCTGGACTGAGCAATGAGGTCCCAAGTGGGTTTTGCAGTGACCCTGCCCTGACCACCTGGCATAACTCATAGATGGGATTGCTTGGTTCTTCCCCCAAAGGGAAAGAGGTGCAAGGGCCCCCCCTCCCACAAAGCATGGTGCCATTTGCACCTCCCTCAGAGAACTCTGCACACTGTCCCTGGGTGTCACTCAGCTTAGCTAGGCATAACTGAGCCTGAAGCCTGGCTGCCCGTCAGAGAAGACCTGCTATCAGCTTGAAATGAGGGTGAGCAAGTCGAAAGGTGTTGTCTTTTTCCTTGATGGATCTTTGTCCAGAGGAGAGCAAAGTCGGCAAGCTGACCCTCCAAGCCAAGCCGAAGAGCTTCTCTTCTGAAGAGATGGGGTGAAGCATTCCTGGCTTCGGGGAACGCTCTGATAAAAGCCACCACCCCTTTCCCTCTGGGGAACAGTATCTCTGCAGCAGGAAGAACAATAGAAGTCATTATGCAAGAACTGGGAGGGGGAGCAGTGATGTCTCAATGGGGGAAAGGATTCATTCTGGAAGGAAAGAACGAAATGCGCAACTTGCAAAACAGACATTTTCTTCATCTTAACTTTGTTCATTTGCAAAATCTGGAGCATGTGGGAAGAAAACATTGTAATAGGGGGAGGTAAAAGCTGCAGAAGTAAGTGCACGAAGAAGTGAATGACTTGGAACCAAGAGCGACAGGCAAGTGTGCAATACTTTCTCCCTGGCTACTAAAAGCCTGTATTGGACAACGTCTTGCTTTGGAGGCCATGGAAGAAATCCCGTTCCCTATGTACTTTCCAGCATTGCTACACAACAACAATAATTGGTGGCTTTAAAAGTTTAGGCATATTCAAGGAGTTGAAGATAAAGGACCCTGGACAGTTAAGTCCATTCAAAGGCGACTATGGGTTGCGGTGCTCATCTAGCTTTCAGGCCGAGGGAGCCAGCGTTGGTCCACAGACAGCTTTCTGGGTCATGAGGCCAAAATAACTAAACCACTTCTGGCGCAATGGGACACTGTGCCAGAAACCAGAGTGCATGGAAACGCTGTTTACCTTCCTGCCACAGCAGTACCTATTTATCTACTGACACTTGTTATAAGAACTTTAAGGTCTCAAAGACAGAATAAATATTCATAAATATACATGAACCATGAGTCTGAAATAGTATGGGAGAGCAATCCTGGAGCCATTTCGACTCTCCCAATGACCTCAAATATTCCTCCGCAATAAGGGAGGCTAATGAGGAAAGCCTTCACATTGTCTTTTTGCTTGCAAATCTTGTCTTAAGGCCACATTTGTGTATGAATAAGGGTAAGCCTGTGACCTGGATTCAGGAACTAAAGTATTAACCATCATAAAAAAATGGCCAGGCTGCCCAGGTAATACAATCAATGACCATTATCAGGTATCCTGGCAGGAAGGATTTCTGCTGTAAACTGCCTCCTTCTGTGATGTATATATGATGTTTTGGGGGTGGTCTTGGGCTAATGGGTGGGCAACTTCAAAAGTCTATATAAGGGCTTGCACACCATTTCTCTGGGTTCTCTCCTCCCTCCTGCGTGTGGGGAGTGGGGACCCTGTTGCAACAGTTCCTTTAATAAAGATCCGGCTTACTAGCCAATTTGCTTCTCAAAATACTCTGGTTGGCCTTTGTTTTCTCCTACTGACAGGGAAGCTGCAGGAGGCAGTGGAAGACAGGAGTGCCTGGCATGCTCTGGTCCATGGGGTCACGAAGAGTCGGACACGACTAAACGACTAAACAACAACAACTGACAGGGAACCCACTTAAGGACTCTATTCGGGCTCCAGAATACCCCATAAGGGAAAGTTTTTCTTATAGCACATTGGTGTGCTTTCAAACTGCTAGGCTGGCAGGAGCTGGGACAGAACAGGATCTCACCCTGTCGTGTGGATTCGAACCACCAACCTTCTGAGCGGCAAGTCAAAAAGGCTCAATGGTTTAGACCTGTGTCCCTTAACTTTCAAGGTGGAGAAGGCAATCAGTGACTACAAACCCTGATGAGTATATTCTGCCTCCAGCGCCGGGGTGGGGTGGGGGTGGGGGTGGAGAGCTGGCAGGGGCCAGGCTGGTGAATGTCCTGGGGGCAGGGCGCCCAGCGTGGGCGGGGGAGCAGCTGTGATGGCACCCTGCGACGGAGTGAGCTCCCGTTGCTCGGTCCCAGCTCCTGCCAACCTAGCAGTTCGAAAGCGCGTCAAAGTGCAAGTAGATAAATAGGTACCGCTCCAGCAGGAAGGTAAACGGCGTTTCCGTGCGCTGCTCTGGTTTCGCCAGAAGCGGCTTAGTCATCCTGGCCACATCACCAGGAAAAACTGTCTGCGGACAAACGTCAGCTCCCTCAGCCAGTAAAGTGAAATGGGTGCCACAACCCCAGAGTCGTTGGCGACTGGACTTAACTGTCCTTTACCTTTTTAAGGATGCCTGAGATTGCATTTGTGAAGTCTTTTAGAACTCGATATAAGGACTGAGTACTGTAAAGCAAGAGCCAAACATGGTTTGTCTTGTTTGCCTCTATTTTGAGACAAGGCATTCCCTAATTCCCCGTTACAATGTTATATTGGGTACATAGGCACTCAGCCGGTGCGCCATAGACACTTTTAATACGGAGAAAGTCATTTCAGCGTGCAAATTGCGCAAAGAGCCAGCCTAATCGAAATAACAGAGTACTGTTGACAGGGAAACCAGTGAGAAAAAGCCATCAATCCCCACCCCCACTCCAATTTTCTCCTCCTCTCTCTTTCCCCCACAGTAGCTGCTGAAAGGCATCTATATTTTTTAAAAAAAGATAAAGACGCTCCACACCTCCCACACAGTTCAGCAGTGAATCTGCGAGCATCCATTCCTATCATGCTTTGAGACTCCTCAGCGAGAAGATGTGAGTAAAACATCTTGTGGAATTGGATTTGCAGCCAGTTTGCTTACATTCTCTCTCTCTCTCTCTCTCTCTCTCTCTCTCTCTCTCTCTCTCTCTCTTATCAGCATTAATGCTTCTGACCAATTTAATTCCACCCTCAGCTGGCAAAATGTCCAGGGCACCTCCGCTGGGGATGAACGCGGCTCCTCCCGATTTTGCAAACGCAACTGGCCACCCGGCACCTGCCACGGGGAATCAAACTGCGGAGGAAAGGGGGTCCGAAGAGACTTCGCTGGGCTTGGGAGTGCTCTGCACAATCTGCGTGGTCTACGCCGCGATCATTGCCGTTGGTCTGCTTGGGAATGTGATCCTCGTTCAAGTCTTCTTCAAGATCAAGTCGATGCAGACCGTCCCAAACATCTTCATCACCAGCCTGGCTTTCGGGGATCTGCTGCTCCTGCTCACCTGCGTCCCTGTGGATGCTGCCTGCTACATGGTGGACACCTGGCTGTTCGGAAGAATGGGCTGCAAGCTGCTCTCCTTCATCCAGAGAACCTCTGTCGGCGTCTCCGTATTCACTTTAACCGTGCTCAGTGCGGACAGGTGAGTTGGAAGGACCCAGAATTGGACAGCGGGGCGGGGTTTGCTCGCGCCTTGGCTTGGATGGGGCTGAGTTTGGAGTCTTGCATACCCTCCAACATTTCTCCAGGAAAAAAATAGGGACGCCCATTAGCGGAGTCTGTAACCTAAAGTATATGTAACTGGAGGTAGCACTGTGTGTGTGTGTGTGTGTGTGTGTGTGTGTGTGTGTATAAAATGTTCATAACTGCATATATAAACCACATGTCTGAAACCCCACAGAAAAAGTCCTGAAACCATTTTGTCCCTCCCAAATTGACCTCAAATATTTCTCTGCAAGGTCGAAGGAAAATGGAAAAGCCTCCCCATTGTCTTTTTTGTTCACAAATCCTGTCTTAAGGTTCCAGTTACAGATAGGTAGCCGTGTTGGTCTGCCATAGTCAAAACAAAATAAAAAAATTCCTTCCAGTAGCACCTTAAAGACCAACTAAGTTTGTTCTAGGTATGAGCTTTCGTGTGCATGCACACTTCTTCAGATTTTTTTATTTTGATAATTTTACTGTTTCTATAAGAGATGGGAGGGCGGGGGGGGGAGGACTAGAAAAATAGGAGGAAAACTGGGGTTCCCCATTTTTCCCTGGGGGTCCTTTTTTTCTCCAGGAAAAATGGGGGGGGGATTGTGTGGAATATTAAAACTATATCAAACTTTTTTTTCTTTCAGTTTTTCTGGGAAAAGGCAGCATTGGGGAAGGGCGGAAAAAACCTGGTGCCCCCCCCCATTTTTCTGGTTTTTTTCCAGGCCTTTCCCCTCTCTAGTTTCTACCCCATCCATCTGACCGGGTTGCCCCCAGTGGCGTAGTGTGGGTTGTCAGCACCCGGGGCAAGGCAAGTAATTTGCGCCCCCTAACCCGTGGATTTGCGCCCCCTAACCCGTGGATTTGCGCCCCCTAACCCGTGGATTTGCGCCCCTAACCCTAACCCCCAGATGTTGCGCCCGGTGCGGCCGGCCCCCCCTGCACCCCCCCACGCTACGCCACTGGTTGCCCCAGCCACTCTGAGCAGCTTCCAGCATATATAATAATAAAACATATACAGGGCTGCCTTCAGATGTCTTCCAATCAACTTGGCTTGGGGGGGTCGCATAACTCCATACCCTCCAACATTTCTCTGATGAAAATAGGGGCGTCTTAAGGAAAAGCAGGAAATCCTGGGATCAAGAAACTGGGATGGCTTCTGTAAATCCAGGACTGTTTCTGGAAAATAGGGGCACTTGGAAGGTCTGAGTGACCTGCACAGGGACACCAGTGAAAGAGTCCATATGTGCCATGGCACCCTGTATTTATCACCTCTCATTTTAAAAACCGCCTTCTAACAATAACTCAGTTGCATGCTAGGCATTTACAGAGTGTTGTCCCATAGCCCCTGCCCCCAAAATAATCCTGGTAACAGTGGTTTGTTAAGGGTGTTGGGAATTGTAAAGCTGGGAGGAGGTCAAAACTGTTATTTAATTATTACCTTCATAAAGGTAAAGGTAAAGGGGCCCCTGACCATTAGGTCCAGTTGTGGCCAACTCTGGGGTTGCGGCGCTCATCTCGCTTTACAGGCCGAGGGAGCTGGCATACAGCTTCCGGGTCGTGTGGCCAGCATGACTAAGCCGCTTCTGGCAAGCCAGAGCAGTGCACGGAAACGTCGTTTACCTTCCCGCCGGAGTGGTGCCTCAGGTTACATACGCTTCAGGTTACATACGCTAACCCAGAAATAGTGCTTCAGGTTAAGAACTTTGCTTCAGGATGAGAACAGAAATTGTGCTCTGGCGGTGCAGCAGCAGCAGGAGGCCCCATTAGCTAAAGTGGTGCTTCAAATTAAGAACAGTTTCAGGTTAGGAACAGACCTCCAGAACCAATTAAGTACTTAACCTGAGGTACTACTGTACTTGCACTTTGAGGTGCTTTCGAACTGCTAGGTGGGCAGGAGCAGGGACCGAGCAACGGGAGCTCACCCGTCGCAGGGATTCGAACTGCTGACCTTCTGATCGGCAAGTCCTAGGCTCTGTGGTTTAACCCACAGCGCCACCCTTGTCCAATTACCTTCATAAACCACATTTTTCTTCCAAGGAGCTTAAGAGAGTGTACATGCTTCTTTCTCCCTCTCCCCCAATTCATCCTCACAACGACCCTGTAGGTTAGGCTAAGAGGCAGTGGCTGGCCCAGGGTCACCCAGTGAGCAGGATTTGAACCCTGGTCGCGCTAACCATTATGCCACACTGCCTCTCTACGGTTATAGTTACTGTTGTTGCTGTTATTAATTAAATTTATGTTGCTCAAGGAAACCTAAAGCAACTTACAACCAGTTTCCAGATTCTTTGAGGGGTCCTTTGCCTTTTTTACCTATAAAGGGGGGGGGCTGGGAATTGTAGCTCTGTGAGGGGTGAACTGCAATTCCCAGGATCGTTTGGGTGGAGGGGGATGTACAATGTGTATACAGTCTTTGAAACGACCCCTTAGCCTGGGAGGGTGGGATTTGAACCTGTGGCCCACTCCACCAGGTATTGGATTCCACCTTCCCAACCAGCATAGCCATGAGCCAAGGTGATGGGAGCTTTTGATGTCCCTGTTTCCCATTATTTCAAAGCTTTGTATTTCCAGTCTGTGTTTGGAGAGTAAGACCTCCCTTTATGTTAATGGAAGCAACTGTAATTTTTAGCAATTTGTCTCAAATATGTAAAATGTTAACTCTTGATTCCTGAATAACAGAAGCTGAATGTGACATGGAATATTTGGAACAAATCCCAAATGATTAAACTGCTAGCATCTGGAAGAACAACATTTCCCACTTTATATGATAGTGATAACGATGGTTGTTGTTGGTGGTGGTGATGATACAATGTTGTTGTTTAGTCGTGTCCGACTCTTCGTGACCCCCTGGACCAGAGCACGCCAGGCCCTCCTGTCTTCCACTGCCTCCCGCAGTTTGGTCAAACTCATGCTGGTAGCTTCAAGAACACTGTCCAGCCATCTCGTCCTCTGTCGTCCCCTTCTCCTTGTGCCCTCCATCTTTCCCAACATCAGGGGCTTTTCCAGGGAGTCTTCTCTTCTCATGAGGTGGCCAAAGTATTGGAGCCTCAGCCTCACGATCTGTCCTTCCAGTGAGCACTCAGGGCTGATTTCCTTAAGAATGGATGATGATACAAACCAAGCGCCAAAAGGCAGGATAAAGAGAGCTGTGTCTTCATGCCACCTGGTGGTGTATTAAAGCAGTTCAGGAAGAGCAAAAATTGAAGTGTAAGAATGACAGAAAACCTTTGCAGCCCATTTATCAGTGTAGATCAAGGGTCAGCAAACTTTTTCAGCAGGGGGCCGGTCCACTGTCCCTCAGACCTTGTGGGGGGCCGGATTATTTTTTTTGGGGGGGGGAATGAACGAATTCTTATGCCCCACAAATAACCCAGAGACGCATTTTAAATAAAAGCGCACGTTCTACTCATGTAAAAACACGCTGATTCCCAGACTGTCCGTGGGCTGGATTGAGAAGGCGATTGGGCCAGATCCGGCCCCCGGGCCTTAGTTTGCCTACCCATGGTGTAGATGAAGCCCCAACCAAAAAGCAGAATAGAATCTCCAAGGCTCAATATATTTGGTCAAACAGTCTGAGATCAGCAAAGCCAACTGCATTCAATTTCATTAATTCCCATATGCACGCAAGAGTTAGGCATTCGTAACAGATTGTTCCAAAAGTTTGGAAGCCAAACACATTTCCGGGAGTCTGATGGGGCACAGACAATGCCAGGGAGACAGTTCTGGGGAAACGGGGTGTTCCTTTGATTTCGCTCAGTGCTTTCATTGCTTTCAACACTTCGGCATTAATTGCCATTCCAGGTACAAGGCAATTGTGAAGCCCTTGGAACTGCAAAGGGCTGATGCCGTCCTGAAGACCTGCTGCAAAGCCGCCGCCGTCTGGATCATCTCCATGTTATTAGCCGTTCCAGAGGCCGTGTCCTCCGACCTCTACGCCTTTCACATTCCTGATAAAAATGGCTCTTTTGAGACCTGCGCTCCTTACCCCGTCTCCGAGAGAATCATCCAGGAAGCCCATTCCCTGGTGTGCTTCTTGATGTTTTATATCATACCGCTAGCAGTTATATCGATCTACTACTTTCTCATTGCAAAGGCGCTGTACAAAAGCACATCCAACATGCCGGCAGAAGAGCACAGCCATGCTCGCAAGCAGGTAAGTAGAGATCTAGGGCAGCCTTCGCCAACCTGGTGCCCTCCAGATGTTTGGGGTTGTTGCTCTGGCACATGGCTGATCAAGAGTCTATCTCCCTGGAAGCCCATAGCAGAAGCTTATTCACTTATGGAGCAAAGGTTGTATCAATAGGTGAGGGAGGAGCCATGCACCTAGAAAGCACCACTTTGCTTAATTAAGTAGCTAATCAGCAATGTTAATTAACTGTGCTACTGAGATGTACCGTATTTTTCACTCTGTAAGACACACCCGACCATAAGACGCACCTAGTTTTTAGAGGAGGAAAACAAGAAAAAAAATATTCTGAATCAAATGTTGTTGAAGAGGCTTTGCACTGCTATCCCTCTTGCTGTTCTGGCTTCAGCGAAAGCAACGCAGCCTGCATTCACTCCATAAGACACACACACATTTCCCCTTACTTTTTAGGAAGGAAAAAGTGTGTCTTATAGAATGAAAAACACGGTATGTTGTGCTGACTTGAGCAGTGGTTTTTAACTACTGGTGGTCATCTGCTTCAGGGAGTTGAAAGCCAGATTTCTGTTCATTGATGGGAAACATTGCTTTCTCATGTCTCCTGCATCAAACCTTACTTTCTTTTAACTCTCACCTGGTTTATCAGGGACAGGCTATGCCCAGTTGAGCTTCTGTGCTGAGAAGGTATGGAACGGAAAGCCACCAATGTTTTCCTCCACCACTGAGAGGGTTTGGTTGGCAAATCTCTGGTCATACCTAGCCAAGTTCATATATATGGATGAAGTTGTGTGAGTCAGGCCGTTTCAAGGCCTGCCTGCAAAGGACAAATCTTCATTTGCAGGTGCAGCTTGAATAAGCTGTGGTTCGTTACAGTATTAAACAATTAATTTCATCCCCCCCCCCTCCACACCATCTTAGCCAGACCCAGCTGAGTATAGCAGAGCATACACAGACTTCCAGAAGCAATCAGTTGCAGGCAGGAAGGATGAAGCAGGAACAAGACACTGTTACCTGTTACTAGTAACTTGGTTACTTAGAGGCGTTTACTATTTACGGCAGACTCTACAAGTTACTATATACATGAACAGATATGGATCTTAAACTAGCTCTCTCATAACAAAGTCCAAACAAACACCACACTGACCAACACTATCCAGTCAGGGAAGCTTATGAGTCATCATGCCTAAGTGGAAACATCAACCAATAGCAGAGTTGTATCCAAGGTCCCATATCTCTAGGCAGAATGACTCCCTCTGCTCAGTCTTCTTGGCCTTTGGCCAAATCTTAATTGCTTTGTATGAAGCTGCACATAGACAAAATCCCAACACAAGATACATTTGATAAAATGCTGTTCTGTTTGTCTGAACCTTGCTTTGACCAAGGTTTGGACCATAATCAATGAGCATGCAACACAAGAATTCTACTTGTGTTTTTTTTTCCAAAGTGAGCAGGTGCAATCCTGTACTCAGAAGTAAGTCCCATTGAATTCAGTGGGAAACTCTTTGGTAAAGGAGTACCCTAGTCTTTTTGTAATTCACCAAGGTATCAAATATTTTGATGATTAAAGCATTTTTGTTTTTGTTCCGATAAAAGATAATACTTTAAAAACACATTGCCAATATTTGACATTTAAGTTGGTCAGCCACTCAAATCTTCTTGAACTATTAAAATCTCCTAACCTTCCGCAAATAAAAAAAATTGCAGGATGGAGAGTTCATTTTGTTTCCTCCAACACATAAACCATAGCTCCCGCCCAGAGAAACTTTAGTACAGTGTTCCCCAATCTGGTGCCTCCCAGATGTTTTAAAATACAACTCCCATCATCCTGAGCTACCAGAACTCACTGGGCACCAAGTTCAGGGAGACTGGTCTAGCCTTTACTGCCATGTTGATTTGGGGCTATTTTCTTTTAAGATTGTATGCAGAAGGGCACCCAAATACCCTGGCTAACACACCACCAATTGCACACCTTCCTTAACAATGGGAGGATGACATAGGCTACGAAATCAACCCCACCCAATGGACCAGAATGTGATCTAAACCTCCCTTTAAGTCCATATCAGTGAAGAGAAAAGAACTCACTCTGAAACTCACCTACAGGTGGCACCTAACACCACAGAAACTAGCACTAATACACCCAGGAACGTCACCAAAATGCTGGAGTGGCAAAACCTGGAAGTAACCCTTTCTGGTACTTCCGGGTTGCCGCGGGACATATCCTGAAAGAACGTAACATGAAGTGGACGTAACATGAGGTATGACTGTAACTAAACAGGTATTAGACGTCACCCCAGAACTGGCTCTACTGAACATCTTCCAAGATAATAATGCCCACTCATAAAGAGCTCATAACTCATCTACTCTCAGCAGCCAGAAGCTTCATAGCCAGACACTGGAGAGACCTGTCAGAAATAAACATGGACCAATAGTATGAAATTGTATGGGGAACAGCCTTATTAGAAAAATTAACCAATAAACTGAAGCTACCACAGGGACAAAAAGAAGAAGACGCCTTCACCCCGGTTTGGTTCCCTTTATCACATACGCAGCCCAACAAGACAACGACAAGAATCCACCGTCAGCAAACAAATCAATATGGCTAACCTGATTCAAAAACACCCACCCACCCATCCCACAAATGAAAACAAACCCCACTGCAGCCAACCACAGACAACCAACCACACCCTGGCCCCCAATACCTCTCACTACCAAGGAAACGTAATACAGTGGTGTCCCGCAAGACGAATGCCTCGCAAGACAGAAAACCCGCTAGACGAAAGGGTTTTCCATTTTGGAGATGCTTCGCAAAACGAATTTCCTATGGGCTTGCTTCGCAAGACGAAAACGTCTTGCGAGTTCCTGCGCGTTTTTCCCCCTTTCCCCCCTTTTTCTAAGCCGCTAAGCCGCTTATCAGCTGATCCGCTAAGCCGCTCAACAGCTGATCCGCTAAGCCGCTTAACAGCTGATCTGCTAAGCCGCTTATCAGCTGATCCGCTAAGCCGCTAAGCCGCTTATCAGCTGATCCGCTAAGCCGCTAAGCCGCTTATCAGCTGATCCGCTAAGCCGCTAAGCCGCTTATCAGCTGATCCGCTAAGCAGCTAAGCCGCTTATCAGCTGATCCACTAAGCCCCTAAGCCGCTAATAGCGCTAAGCCGCTAATGGGCTTGCTTCGCAAGACGAAAAAACCGCAAGACGAAGAGACTCGCGGAACGGATTCTTTTCGTCTTGCGAGGCACCACTGTAAATGAATAGAAAGAAGAACCTACCCAGCTGACACAAAACCCCACACATCCACTAAATAAAAAAACATAAGCTTTACCACCACCCCTCTCCCTCTCCAACTCTTTTCTTCCTAACCTTATAATGCATATGATGCCGATGTCTCACAACAAATGAAACTGATCGGTAGGAAACACAACCTGAAGAAAGAGACAATGCATGTGCTTTTCTGAATGAGGAAAATCTCTAGTCACATTTTTTTTTAAAAAAAGAGATGATATGCAGATTTAATTTTTTTTGGACAGGAAATATCTTTAATATCAGAAGTCTAAGGAACACTTTGTTAAGGAGCCACAAATCTTCTACAGTGGTACCTAGGGTTACAGACGCTTCAGGTTACAGACACTTCAGGTTACAGACTCCACTAACCCAGAAATAGTACCTCGGGTTAAAAACTTTGCTTCAGGATGAGAACAGAAATCGTGTGGCGGCAGCGGGAGGCCCCATTAGCTAAAGTGGTGCTTCAGGTTAAGAACAGTTTCAGGTTAAGAACGGACCTCCGGAACAAATTAAGTTCTTAACCCAAGGTACCACTGTACATAACACAGATGTATCCTGATGGCAACTCTTAAATTCTCCCAGAATTACCACAGAGCTAGCTGCATTCACTTTCATATCACAGGTGCAGAGCTGCGTGTTTACTCAAACTGAACAGACTCAGGTTTTCATCAGCTATGCACGAGGAGGACACAGGCTTATATTAACATTTATTTCAATTTGCTGAAGAGTTTGTGAGCCACACAATGGTCCCTAGCATGCAAGAAGTCAAAGAGTTCATCTGTACACTCCTCTAAACGTTCCCAAGCTTTCACACATTTCTCAATCTGTTCACAATGCTCCCTGACAGTAGTTTAAGGATCCACAAGCTCTTCTTCTTCCTTCTCAGCACCTTTTCCAAAGGCGACGAACTTCTTCAGAGGGCTCCCTTTCTCGATGTACACGGGGTGGAGTGGGGTGGAGTGGCGTGGCGGCGTATGGCATACACATTGCTTTTTGTGACTCTCGTCTGCAGATTTTTTTATTACAAAATGTGGGTTTTTTACATGTGCAACGATTTTCCCCTGCAGATTGAATCTCGCAAGAGAGTCGCCAAAACTGTGCTGGTCTTGGTTGGCCTGTTTGCCCTCTGTTGGCTCCCAAATCATGTCCTTTACCTTTATCGTTCCTTCACTTACTACGCTTCTGTCGACACATCAACCTTCCACCTCGTTGCCACAATATTCTCCCGGGCTCTGGCTTTCAGCAATTCCTGCGTCAACCCCTTTGCTCTCTACTGGCTGAGCAAAAGCTTCCGCCAACATTTTAAGAAGGAAGTTCTGTGCTGCCAAGCCAAGACCCCTCCGGGCCATTCCCGCATCATCCAGAGTGCAACTCCCACCAGGGCCATGTCGGTCACAGGCTCCGAAATCAGTGTCACTCTGCTGACAGATTATAGCATCACTAAAGAGGAGGAGAGTGTTTAATTCTGCCGGGCCTTTGGATAATTGTCCTGCCAAGGCCCAGTGAGATTAAAGCATGTCAGGGTGCAGAAAAGAGGTGAAGCCCCTTTTTAAAAATAAATAAATAAATAAATAAATAAATATTATTTTATTTATTTCATTAATTTTCCAAAACCAACAACAAATAAAAGCAACAATACATATTCAAACATAGGGGGGAAAATAGAGTTGACTTCCCCTTATTCCCTTCCCTGGTTCCATTGTTTATCATCCTACTGCATGTCCATTTTAAATTATGAAATCATTAAAATTACTTCTGGTCCAATCATAATGTCTTTACAAGACTTTTTGAAATCCTGCTAATGTATTAAGCTGTGTACATTGCTTCTGTATATATGCAATAAAGTCCTTCCAATCTTGCTTCCAAAAATCGGATTTTTTTTATTTAAATTGGATTTTTAAAATAAAATGCTTTTGGAGGAAAAATCTTTCTAAATATATTTCTGTTAAATTATAGTCCAAATGCTATTCATCAGGAAATAAGGATTTGTTTTAAGTTTTTCATGTGTGCTAAAACTCAGTCTAAGTTTTTTTTTTAATTGTTTAAACACATCAGTTAAGAAACATGGATACATGTGCTATCATGTTATTGTTTTAGTTAATTAAGTGGTTTAAATTGTTATTAAGGAAATGATTATTTTTCTTCATCCAATAAAGTACAGCAGTTTCTTCTCCGCCTGATGACTTCCGAAATCCTCTGAGTGGTTCTTTTAGTTCCTTGTTAACTGCATCTGTTTTTCAATAAACTTAAACAATATTACATGTTGTTTATATTCATTTTAACTTTAGTTATTACAACAGTTAATCAAAGCATATTAAAGATTTGATGTGGGGACAATGTTCTTTTAGATATAGTCTATAGATGTCCCATTCTTTTTTAAACTTTTGGGTCGATCGGAACCTGACCTTTTCTGTCATAATCACAAATTCTGTGTACTCAAACAGTTTAACCTGCTACTCCTCTTTAGTTTGGCAAGTACAATACCCCCTTAGTTTGCTAGTTTCAGCAGTTTGTGGACTAGGATAGCTTGACCTCAGGAATCTGCACTCTCTCAATATCCACATGGCTGGATTGGTTAAAACTGTGGCACATGCACCCACAAGAGGTAATACGAGCCATCAACCTGGAGTCACAACACTTCCCAGAGCTAATACCTGAGCTGAGCTGTGGAACTCCTTGCCACTAGGGCTGTGTAGGTTTTTAGAGCACACTTCCTCCTCAAAGGATCCTGGGAACTGTTGCTTGAAGCTCTGTGAGTGGCAAATAATTCCCAGCACAAACTACAGTTCCCATGATTCTTCATGGAGGGGGCGGGCGGATGTGCTGTGAATGTGTGTACATGGCTGTGGCATTTGTATGGAGCCCCCGGTCGTCTCACGGACTATTGACCCGTACAGCACTAATTCTCTGCCACGAACCAGGTCCTCCCCGCTAAATCACTTCGACTCATTCAGGTTCTTAAGTTAACAAAGAAGAGTGTAAAAAAGGTAAAGGGACCCCTGACCATTAGGTCCAGTTGTGACCCTGCCCAGTTGCTATGCCAACCCTGATGGTCCTAGACAGAAGACCATCAAGATCACAAAGAACTTGCATATGGGAGTGGATTCAGCATGGACTGGAACAAAGGACAATGATCAGGTCTTCCCTCTGGGGCCAGGAAACTGCAAACTCCCCTCTGTCACCTGGAAAGTACTCATGGGGAGGGGGAGAGAAGGGAACCAGCCAGGTGACAGGACACTCAGGTTACCACCACAACTCCTCCCTCAACCCCTCCTTTCTGTGATGTAGGTGTGATGTAGACTCAAGGGTGTAGTTTGGGGGATTAGTAACTAATAAAAGTTGGGGTCTTCTTTTGTTCTGGGCTTCCATTTTGCTTCATCTTGTTGCGGGTGGGAGTCCTATTCAATAAAGGCCAAGCCTACAGGCTGCTGTTTTGCTCCAAGTTATCCTGGTTGGTGTCTTTGTTTTTGTCCAAGGGAGCCCTCGGATTTTTCCGTTAACACAGGTCTTTGGGCCGCTTCCCTTCACCCAGCTCTGCACTTCCGGTGGCAGGACGGCCAGGAACTGCTCCAGAATCAGCAGTTCCAGGATCTGCTCCTTGGTGCGCCTCTCGGGCTTCAGCCACTGGTATCACAGGAACCGGAGGCGGCTGCAGACCTCGCGGGGACCCTCGGCCTCCCGGTAGCCAAAGTGCTGGAACCACACATATTACAGTCACAGAACGAGGAATAAATCAGGAGTTTGATTACTGAAATATACTTGGAGTCCAGAGTGGATTTCATGCTCTTTATTCAGCTCATAGTGGTGAGGAGGAATGGAAGTTCCCCCAGAATGTCTGCTTTACATACATTATTTACATAATGGGCCCCACGTGATTGGCTAATTCTGGAATTCTCCTGTACGCCAATCAGGTTGCGGATTCACTTCCCCCTGGAACTGGATTGGGTGGCTCCTGTGGACCAATCAGACTGCTGCATTCTGGATCCTATTGTTCTAGGACCAATCAGACCGCTGCATTCTGAATCCTATTGTTCTAGGACCAACCAGACTGCTGCATTTTGGATCCTATTCAACTCAGTACAGTGGTACCTTGGGTTAAGTACTTAATTCGTTCTGGAGGTCCGTACTTAACCTGAAACGGTTCTTAACCTGAAGCACCACTTTAGCTAATGGGGCCTCCCGATGCCGCCGTGCTGCCAGAGCACGATTTCTGTTCTCATCCTGAAGCAAAGTTCTTAACCTGAAGCACTATTTCTGGGTTAGCGGAGTCTGTAACCTGAAGCGTATGTAACCTGAAGCATATGTAACCCGAGGAACCACTGTACATAAACAATTACGTTTCGAAAAGATATTATCATGCTCTGTTTCTGAACCGTACCATTAGCACCCTGGGCAGGACTTAAATGCATTTGTTAAATATCATAATATCAAAAATTTCAGACTGTCTTTTAGAGCATATATTATTTTATATTTTATATTATTATATATATTATTTTATTTTATTTAAAACAAATCACCTGAACAAAAAAAGGTATCATGTTAATAGGAAGAGTACTAGCCATGTGCAGCTTTTAAACATTATTTAGATGGAGGTGCATTTAATTGTATGAAACACCTCTACAATTGGAGGTAGTATTGTTCAGACAGGTGACTGGAGCCCCTGCCCCTTTAAGACTTGTATAGCAGAATGAATTTCATCCACAAACTACATCTGTTATAAGAGACAAAAGGGAAAGAGGTTGGGGAACAGTAGCAAAACAGAATAATGGGGTATGTTTTCCTGGGTGTTGTAGACGCCTGGATGAGAATGCTATCCTTTCTCTATAAAGGAGGAGCTGGAGGAGGAAGGGACTTTGCAGCGTTTACAGTCCGCCCCCCTCCTCCTTTTCAAATTTCTTGGCTTCTCTGAGAATCAGTGCTCCGTGGTTTTAACCCTTTTAAAGGACCATCATTGGAAGCGGGGGAAAAAAGGGAGAAATGGTGATGAGCAGCAGCGGCTGATGTCCATAGAGAATGATAGGGCGGAGGGCAGGGAGCCCGACAGTAGGTGGTGCCAGAGAGCTGATGATAAGCAGAGCCGATCAATTCTAGTTGAGCCACCCATCTTCTTCCTGAACCTAATCCAACATCAATAAATTATTGACTAGGAGAGAGAGGGAAATAAGTAATGTACTATAAACATTTCTTATTTTTTCCGTTGGAATTTTATTAAATTGTTTCAAGTATCTCAAACTCTGCAACAATTCAAACACGTTCAGGACAAAAGCAGCAACGAAAAAGATTAAGCAAAGCCATAAGCAGATTTCAAGTAACTCCACTGGGGCAAATAAAGTAACCATTGAACGTCGACCCAGTGGAAGCAGGAACTCCAAAACGGTATATGAGTTTCGTAAGATGTCTCAGTCCGGGGAGTGCTCATCAGAGGGCGACTGGAAACCTCTGCTTCAGAGTAAGTCTCAGATCAGGCTCAATCTGGGGATGAGGAGCCAGGATCCTTGGGACGAGGCAGAGGAAGGCCTGTCTGCACAAGAGCTCAGCTTCGGCAGCATCAAGATCCCCACCCAACCTCTCCCTGCAGCCACCGGAAACTATTTTGATTCTTTTCCATGCCCTTCGGCATCAGGAACAGCGGCCCTCTGAACCAGGGTCTCTAGCTGTTTTTGGACAACAGTTCCCATCGTCCCTGACCGCTGGCCCTGCTAGCTAGGGATGATGGGATTTGTAGTGCAAAAACAGCAGGAAACCCAAGTTTGGGAAACTGCTCTAAACAGTGCTGAGCTACAACTCCCATCTGCCCCAGGGAGAAGGGACAATGGGAGTTCTAGCTCCCAGAGGTTCCCCCGCTTCCGTTCTGCACAGACATTCTTGCGCCTAACAGAGCCAGAGTTTTCGACGTCCCCATTTGTCCAAAACGTGCCTGGCTTTGCTTTTTCTCTCTCGAGAGCCAAGCGCTTTTCACACGGCCTCCCTGGTGTGGATTCTCTTGTGGCTGAGAAGGCGGGAGTTCTGGCTGAAGCCTTTCCCGCAGTAGGAGCACTCGTAGGGCTTCTCGCCTGTGTGCGTCCTCTCGTGAACAATGAGGTTCGAGCTGCGGCTGAAGCTCTTCCCACAGCTGGCGCACCGGTAGGGCTTTTCCCCCGTGTGGGTCCGGGTGTGCGCCAAGAGGTTCGAGCTCTGGCAGAAGCTGATGCCGCAAACGCCGCACTTGTAGGGCTTCTCGCCCGTGTGGGTCCTCTCGTGGGTGATGAGCTCAGAGCTCTCAATGAACCTCTTCCCGCACTCGGCGCACTGGTACGGCTTCTCGCCCGTGTGGATCTTCTGGTGGCGGATCAGGAGCGAGCGCAAGCTGAACGACTTCCGGCACTCGGCGCACTGGTACGGCTTCTCGCCTGTGTGGATCCGGCGGTGGCTGATGAGCTGCGAGCTTCGGGAAAAGCTCTCCCCGCAGTCCAGACATGTGTAAGGCCTCTCTCCTGTGTGGGTCCTCTGGTGGTTGATCAGGTTCGAGCTGCGGGTGAAGCCCTTCCCGCAGTCCGAACATTTGTACGGCTTGTCGCCCGCGTGGGTCCTCTGGTGGCTCATGAGGTTCGAGCTGCGGGAAAAGCTCTTCCCACAATCCGCACAGTTGTATATTTTCACGTCGGCGTTCACTCCCTCGGGTGCCGGGCGGTCGGGGCACACCCTCGAGAGGTCCTCGCTTTCACCCTTGGAAAGTCCTTGCAGAGTCCCAGCCATGCTGATGTTGCCACTGTCCTTTTCTCCACTGCAGCGAGAGAGTCTATTGGGCTTGATCCCTCTGAGCGGCTCCTGCTTCCTCTCTGGCCTGTCCAGATTCTTAAGGGCATCCCCCTGGTTAGGACATTGGACCACGTTCTCCTTCGCCTGCCTTGGTGTCGTCATCTGCTCGCTTCTTCTGAGTAAGAGGTTTTTCTCATCCTCGCTTCGCCACCCACCTGGAATAAGGTAAAAATAAAAGGGAGTCAGCACGTGAGTCATAGCTTGTGCCTAGGAGAGATGCTCCTCAGCCCTGGGAAGGGCAGTGGTTTTTTGTGGGGGTGTATTCTACAACATGTGGCATTGTGATCTAAACCACTGAGCCTAGGGCTTGCCGATCAGAAGGTCGGCAGTTCGAATCCCTGCAATGGGGTGAGCTCCCGTTGCTTGGTCCCTGCTCCTGCCAACCTAGCAGTTCGAAAGCACGTCAAAGTGCAAGTAGATAAATAGGTACTGCTCCGGCGGGAAGGTAAACAGCATTTCCGTGCGCTGCTCTGGTTCTCCAGAAGCAGCTTAGTCATGCTGGCCACATGACCCAGAAGCTGTCTGCGGACAAACGCTGGCTCCCCCAGCCTATAGAGCGAGATGAGCGCGCAACCCCAGAGTCGTCTGCAACTGGACCTAACGGTCAGGGGTACCTTTACCTTTTTATTCTGCAACATGGACTGCCAATTAGCTACTAGGCCAAGTTCAAGGTGCTGATTTGTTTATTTACAGTGGTACCTCAGGTTAAGAACTTAATTCGTTCTGGAGGTCCGCTCTTAACCTGAAACTGTTGTTAACCTGAGGTACCACTTTAGCTAATGGTGCCTCCTGCTGCTGGAGCACGATTTCTGTTCTCATCCTGAAGCAAAGTTCTTAACCCGAGGTACTATTTCCGGGTTAGCAGAGTCTGTAACCTGAAGCGTCTGTAACCCGAGGTACCACTGTATTTCATAAAGTTAATCAACCTCTTGATTGTAAAACAAGACCAAAACCACCAGCTGGACAAACTTTCTGGCAGTTAAGAGCTGTTTGACCGTGGAATACAACTCTCTGATTCTCTACCAAGGCAGTTTACAACAAAACAAAACAAAGAAAAATTAACAATTGAATACATTTGAAAAATTAAAACAGCAAGAGACTAAAAACAGATTAAAACTCACATGGCTTGGGTGCATAAAAGCTATATAGCTTGGGGCCAGGATACCTGAAAGATCCTCTCATTCCTATATTCTCAATTGATTGCTGCATTCCTCAGGGGGCGGAGGACTCCTGCAAATGCCACCTTATCAAGAGTTCTGTTCTGTGCAGTGTAGGAATCAGGCCTGTAGTGTAGCAGGAGAAATCTCCTCCCATCTCTGCTGTCTTTTTGCTGTCTGCTGAAGACCAACCAGTCTTTTCAGCAGAGATCCTTCCCGGTGTGCATGCGCCAGAATTGTTTTTAAGACGCTTTAAATAAGTTTTATGATTTCTAAATTGTGCTCTTATATCAAATTTCCTTTTCTGCGTATACTGTAATGTTTTACTGTTGCTATGGCCATTGGCTAATGTGAATAAAATTTTATCTTATCTATGATTTTTAAAAATTCTTTTTTATCACTCGCTGTTTCCTGCCTTTGGCTCCTTTGGCAGGAAGGGTCTGGGTGAAACTCACTAAACGTATGAAGGAATGAATGAAAGGTGAACGATCCATGCTTAAAGGAAGTATTGGCATGCTTGGGAGTAAGGGGATATACCCAAGTTTGCAGAAGTACAAAATAAAAATAAAAATCCAGAGCCCCTTTCCCAACGAGTGGCAGGAAGAAGAACCTGATAACATCCCAAGGAAGGACAGCATGAAGGACAAAAAACTTAACTTGCATATTTAAAAAGAGCCAGGACCGAAATCCCATTATTAATGTTCCTGTCTCCTGCCGATGACACGTTTCTCTCCTTACCCAGCAAGCCGGCGTCTCTGCCCGCCTCTAGCTTGCTCCCTCTGCTGAGGTGTTTCTGCCAGATGTTGGAAAGCGTCCACTCAGCCGTTGAGAAGTTCAGAGCCGTCGTCTCAAGAGGCCCCGGGACCTGCAACAGCAGCAGTGAAGGACTTGCATCAGTGCAGGGGGGCGGGGCTGAAAAGGGAAAAGCTACAGGCAAGGGCTGGATGCCGTGCGCTCACACAGACGGCACACATACCGACACATGCGCCCCTTCCCAAAGTCACCCATGGGAATGCCTTTGCAAGCAACATTACAGGTTAGCAGGGCAGCAATGGGTCTAATAGCTGGTTTCCAACACACACTGCACTCTGGCGCATCTGTACGCAGAATTAAATGACGTCAAACAGTCAGTGCTTCCCCCAAAGCATCCAGAGAACTGTAGTTTGCTGGGGGCGCTGAGTATTGTTAAGAAACCCTCTATTGTCCTCAAACAGCTACAAAAAGAGGGACTGATATTTAAACCACTCTGTGCATTGTAGCTCTGCCTCACTTGTTTTCCTTACGTAGGAAGTAACTCTTGTACGCTGTGGTCTTAACCACTGAGCTTTTTGGGCTTGCCAAGCGGAAGGTCGGTGGTTCAAATCCCCGCGACGGGGTGAGCTCCCATTGCTCTGTCCCTGCTCCTGCCAACCTAGCAGTTCAAAAGCACATCAAAGTGCAAGTAGATAAATAGGTACTGCTCCGGCAGGAAGGTAAACAGCATTTCCGTGCGCTCTGGTACCTGTCACAGTGTTCTGTTGTGCCAGAAGTGGTTTAGTCATTCTGGTCACCTAACTCAGAAAGCTGTCTGCGGACAAATGCTGTCTCCCTCGGCCTGAAAGCGAGATGAGAGCCGCAACCCCATAGTTGCCTTTGACTGGACTTAACTGTCCAGGGGTCCTTTTACCTTTACAAATAAAGTAGATCTAGACAGGTAAAGTAGCATAGAATATGAAATAATGTTTGAAGCTACATTATCTTGAGCCACACAATTGCTGGTCCACCTAGCTCAGTATTGTTTATCTCATGGGTAGGCCAAACTAAAGCCCGGGGGCCAGATCCAGCCCAATCGCCTTCTCAGTCTGGCCTGCGGACGGTCCGGGAATCAGCCTGCCTGGTGTTTTTACATGAGTAGAATGTGTGCTTTTATTTAAAATGCATCTCTCGGTTATTTGTGGGGCATAGGAATTCGTTCTCCCCCCCTAAAAAAAAAAAAATAGTCTGGCCCCCCACAAGGTCTGAGGGACAGTGGACTGGCCCCCTGCTGAAACAGTTTGCTGCCCCCTGGTCTACCTGCACTATTGTCTACCTGCAAGTGGCTCTGCAAGGTAGTTGGGAGTTGGGATACATTCCCAGGAATGCTGAGGATTGAACCTGGAACCTTCCGCATGCAAAGTAGATGAGCTACGGCTCTTCCAGTTGCAGGGAGATGGGGGGGACACACACACATCATCACAGAACCCATCCTTGCTCTCTCCCACCAGAAGTCTGCCTTCTGACACTTCAGATCTGCTCTGCAATCCATGCCAGTCCTCCCTCCATTGGGGCAAGAGATGCTCGCCTCAGGGAAGTCACAAACTATACCCACAAAGGAGGAATGGATTTGTAAACTAAATGAATATTTAATTTTGGCAAAATTAACTGCTATAATAAGAAATCAAATCAAATCAAAAATTAAAAAAGGAGTGGAAATGTTTTGATGAATATATGGCAAAATATTGCTCAAAAAAAAGATATGCTAATATGCCTAGATTAAAATGTGAAATACTGGATGGAAGAAAAATTAGTAAGGAAAGATAATAAGAATATATAGATGATTTGAGAAGATTGTAGAATGCAAAGATTACTGTAAATTGTATAATGTGGAGGAAATCGAGTGGGGGCGGAGGGAAGTGGGAGGAAGGAGAAAAGAATAATATGATGAATTGAGGAAATAGAAACGTAAATGTATGGGGGGATGGGGAGGAAATGGTGTTGGCTTTGGTACATCTGTATTGTAATGTAATATGTGAAAACCAATAAAAATAATAAAAAGAGAGATGCTCACCTCACGCTGCTGCTTCTTGGCCTCTTGACACCTCAACAGGAAAGCCTCAGCGAGGGCCACTGCCTGGGCACACGCTGCCGGGCAGCGCTCCCTGACCCAGCTCTGCATGTCCGGCGGCAAGATGGAGAGGAACTGCTCCAGGATCACCAGCTCCAGCACCTGCTCCTCCATGGGTGTCTTGGGCGTCAGCCACTGTTGGCAAAGCTCCCGAAGTCGGCAGCAAACCTCCCAGAGGCCCTGGGCCTTCTGCGGACACAGCTGTGGGTCCTTCATCTCTGTCCCCATGAAGTCTTCCCTACCCTTCCCAGGGGACCCCACCTCGGCCACGTTCAGGGGGCTGGAAGCTCGGTCTGCTTCTCTGCCGGAGGAAGGTGAGAGACGGGTCACCCACTCTCCTCGAGCCCAGCGGCGAACAGTAGCTGCTCCCTCAAAGGAGGCAAGAAAGGCCATCGAGTTGCTCCACGGCGGACACGCCGGCGGGTCTTCAAGTGTCGAGCGAAGGGATGGTGTGGCCTTCAAGAATTCTTGCCACTGGGCTTCCCAGTGCTCAGTCAGTTTGTCATCTGCTTCTTGCTTCACCTGAGGGAGAGGTGGCCATCTCAGCAAGTCCTCAGTGGCTCCACACTGGATAATTCGAGGGTTTTCCTTCCCCTCTTGCTTTTCCTCTGCTCGGTCCCCCGGCCCACAGCCCTTTGGGTCCAGCTCGTCCACCTTTGCTCTTGACTTCTCAGGCACATCTTGGTCCTGGCTTCCTGCTGACTCCCATTTTGACACCCTCTTTCTTTCCACAAGAGACATCTCTGAAGTCAACCGTTGTCTCCCTTCCAGTTTCCAAACGCCAGCTCAGGCTTACAGCTGCTCTCAGAAGAGCCCACCATGAAGTCTTCGCCGTCCCACAGCCCATGAGTTTGATGCTCACCCTGATGCTCATTCAACAGGCTGATCTGATGCCACAGATGCGACCTTCTGCAGTGTCACAGTTTTGGAAAGGAATGGCAGTGATGCCATAGGCTCAGGACAAGCTCAATTCTCCCTGTTTGTGAGAAAAAGAAAAGCCTCAGCACATTTTTGCCCCTATTTGAAAACAAATGTTTTTTTTATAATTGTCCAAACCTTCCTTTTGAGCTTTATCAAACCAGTATCTTCCAAACTAAGTTATTAGGCAAAACTGTTTGCAATATTAAACTGTGTTCCACAAATATCAGTCATTTGGCAATCGATCGGCCTTTGGAGACCGCACTCTCCCCCCTCCGGGCCCTAGAGGGGGAGCTGCTAGACATCCCTTAGCCTTCTCTCTCGCTCATAATGAATATAAAATACTTCTGCAAACAGCTGCACTGTATATTGTAAATGTTTTTTTATAAAAGATTTCTTACAAACTCAGATTTCTTACACGCTGATGCAGCTCAGGAACCCAATATGTTCTGGAATGTCTCTCCTGATATGAACCTACCCAGACCTTTAGATCTTCTTCTAAGGTCCTTCTCCAGGTCTCCACTCTGAGGGAGGCTCTGAGGATGTTGAAATAAGATGAACCTGCAAGCAGGATCAGAGCACAAGGTTACGATCATTTCCTGTGGTTTCCAGCAACTGGTATTCAGAAGCATTATTTCCTCCAAGCATAGCCAAGCATAGTCATCAATAACTGTCAGGTTCAGTCCCCGGCATCTCCATGTTAAAGGCTGGAAATTTCTCCTGCCCGAAACCTCACGAGAGCTACAGCCAGCTCAGCTAGATGGTCTAAAAAACAATCGGTATAGGGTTGTGGATTCGAGCCCCATGTTGGCCAAAAAGATTCCTGCATCGCTGGGTGTTGGACTGGATGACCCTCAGGGCCCCTTCCAATTCAACAATTCTGTGGTTCCAAAGTTACACTCCTAATTTGATTCTGAATTGATTTTAAAATGAATTGATTTTAGAATGCATTTCTATAAATTGACTGTGATTTTATGTAAACTGTGTTACTTTTACTGTTGTTAGCCACTCTGAGCCCGGCTTCGGCTGGGGAGGGTGGGATATAAATAAAATATTATTGTTATTATTATTAGCACCCCATCCCACCCTAGCTTTAAAAAGATAGGGAAACGGTGTGGGATGGGAAGGAGTGTTGTTCCCCCACCCCACCCCACCCCACCCACCGCAGCGGCTTTCAACCAACCAACTGAATCTGCAGGACCTTTTGGGACTCCAAACTAAGGGGAAACTGCAAAATAAAAAGCTCCACTGTTTACCTCGGCCTGGAAATATATATGCTGAATTCGCTTTGCGCCCCGCTGAGAAGGGAGGCTCCGCGCATCTCTCACCTCTTTTGAGGGCGACCCCTGCAAGGTCGCTGCTGCAGCTGAACTCCAGGTGCCACTTCTGTCAACAGCGGGAGGGCGGGGCCAGAAGGCGGAACAGGAAGGAACCTTCAACACGAATCGGCGCACACCCACGTGCCCACTCATTCTCAGGGCCGCTCTAGGAAGCGAGGCGCGCTTTATCTTTTTTTTTTTTTTACCCTTAACCCTTTCACACCTACCACCCCTCCGGAATCGTTTTAAAACGCACCCAGTAGGTTTGATTGAGATTTGTGCTCCTCCTTTTGAAGGCGCCTCGTTGCCAAAAGCGGCAGGGCCCCTGCACCTCGTTGACCTGTGCATTAAGCAGTTGCTGCAATATTAAAATGTGTTGCAGGAGTTTATGTATAGGTTTTGGGGGGATGTTGCCCCTCCAGCAGATATCATGCCCATGCAGCCCACTACCAAAATCAGCACAATCGCTTTTGTGACTTTTGTGATTTGTCCCCACAAAACACTTCATCACAGTTTCTTCCTATCTATTCAAAGCACAATACCAAATGTAAGAATTCACTGATAAATGTACTGGCTCACTGGGAAAACTTCAGAAATTCATATAGACATGTGAGCTCAGCTACTCAGCAGCCCTCTCTGCCTGAGTGATAATCCCTGGCATCCTGATACAAACCCAGATGAAGACAAAAGGGTGTGATTATAACTTGGCTGGGAAACAGGGAAATGTAAATATCTCTTTTGTTACACTTGATGGGTGTTTGGTGGAGGGCAAGGAGAACCATGGGGCAGGGTCCAGGATGCTCAGATTACTGCCACCAGACCTCCCCTTTCATGATGTAACTGTGATGTATGAGTGATGTAGTTTGGGGGGGGGTAACATGTGGATTAGCAGCTAATAAAAGTATGGGGGCTCTTTTGTTTGGGGCTTCCATTTTGTTCCACCTTGTGGCAGGTGGGAGTCCTGTCACAATAGTCTTCAATGAAGACCAAGCCTACCGGCTGCTGTTTTGCTCTGGTATTCCTGGCTGGTGTCCTTGTTTCTTGTCCAAGGGAGCCCTCACAAATGCAATGTTAAAACCAGAATCAGAAGGTGGGACCTGCAAAGTCAAAGTGCATCTTGCTGGTTAACTTTAGCCCTGAACTTACTGGTCCCACAACCCCCTTCCGATGGCCATTTGTATTGCTTTGGCTTTGAAGCCGACAGTTAACATTTCTTACCCCCAAACCGCATCTCCATGCTTGACTTCTATTTACTAGAAACATTACAGCAAACAACACCACCACCCTGTTCCTGTAATGGCCTTCTAAAAAATGTTCTTCTTTTTTCCATTTGGAACAATTTCATTATTTTCACAAACTCTGTATAATTTGGACATAATCCGCCAGCGGCATATCCAAAAAACCACCAGGGCTAAGGGACAGCTATGAATTTTGCGTCCTCACTTGCTCATTTAGCTGTTCTTTACTTTCAATACCAAAACACAGCCCATGTAAGGGAACTGGAAGTGACAAATTTAAGTTAACCTTCGAATAAGCGTAGAACCCTGTAATTGTAGAGTTGGAAGGGACCCCCCCCCCGAGTGTTATCTAGTATAACCCCCTGAATCTCGGCTAAAGCATCCATGGACAGATGGCCACCCAACCTCTGCTCAAAAACCTCCAAGGAAGAAGCCCACCACCTCCTGAGGGAGACCGTTCCACTGTCGAACAACTCTTACAGTCAGAAAGTTCTTCCTGATGTTTAGTCGGAATCTATTGTAGCTATTCTTTTGTTCTGGTTATTGTTGATGAAGATTAAATACCAATAAAATAATGTTTTAATTGCTTTAATTGGAATGTTTTCTGGATTTGTCACTCCTCAGGGGTTGCCAGAGTGGGGCCTGTGGGTGCCAGTACCCCCTGATGGCACCTGCAGGTCTCAGTAAATATTCCCTCATAAAATCACAATACCCGAGAGACTGTGCATGCTGATCAGCTGAGGGAGGCTGGGGTTACCATACGCTCTGTGCTCATCGAACTATGGTGCTGATGCCAGAGGAGGGGCCATTTTTTATCCACTGGTGAGAGCCAGTGTAGTGTAGTGGTTAAGAGCGGTAGTCTTGTAATCTGGGGAACTGGGTTCGCGTCTCGGCTCCTCCACATGCAGCTGCTGGGTGACCTTGGGCCAGTCACACTTCTCTGAAGTCTCTCAGCCCCACTCACCCCACAGAGTGTTTGTTGTGGGGGAGGAAGGGAAAGGAGAACGTTAGCCGCTTTGAGACTCCTTAAAGGGAGTGAAAGGCGGGATATCAAATCCAAACTCCTCTTCTTCTCTTCCTCGCATAGCAGGACTCTCACTGTGTGTGAGCTGGACTGACATTACCCTTGCCAAAATCAGTGTTTGGGGGTCCAGAAAAAGATGTGGAGAGCAGAAATCTGCCTAAATGGGAATTAGCCACTCTTGCTTTAATCAAACATTTTATTGCCCCCCCCCCAAAAAACCCCCACAGCTCTTTTAAATACGCATCCCAATTAACCATCCATTTTTAAAAGAAATATCCATTCTTTTTTTTAATACAGATGCAAGTGAAAAAAGCATACAACAGACACCACCTTAGGTGAGATATTTTCCTTTTCACATGAGGGGGTGCCCCTCAATCCCCAGCACGTGTACATACACCATTGAAAAAATGAAGACATTTGGACACAAACAGGGTGTGAGGTATAGCTGCCCTTCCAGGTCTGAACTTGGTAGATAAGGCAGCTTCCTAAGTTCTCATGAATTCTGCTTTGTTTGTGGGAAGGCTACTTAAGATGGCGTCCAAGCCAGGGTTACCTCAGTGAGTTTCCCCATCACTTTCCTTCCCGAAAGAAGTCTAATCCTTTCTTGGGGGGATGGAAGTGGATTTGTGGCACAAGACCTCCCCATCAACTGCAACTGTGCAACCTGCATTTGCTGGTATATGAAGGAATCCTGCCCACCAAATAGCAAGAGTCTGGAAGCGCCTTTTGTGGCAGGTAAAACCATGTTAAGAAAAAGACAAGTTGGGATTAGAAAAATAAAGAGCAAACACCTTGCTTACTGGAACAACAACAAAAGCTGTGGAATAGCTTATTGTTTGAATGAACATTCAAATGGGAGACGCTTGAGTTGTTGGGGGCTACAAGGACCACCCACAGTTCATGTTGAAGCCCTGAGAAATGCAATTCACTTATTGTGGACTTGGTACTGTTCACATTTTCCACAGCATCTTGACCCTGTCATCCTCAACCAAATGACGCCCCTTCCTCCCTGCCCAATTTAATCTGCTTTTACAGCTTCTTTGTTTGTTTTAAATTTATTGGATTAAATTCCACAGCAACAGGTTTTCCACAGGGATAGTACGTCTCAATTAAGGGGGAAATTATACAGGGTAGCATTTTGATGAGGACAATAGCGTGTGGTCAGCCACATTTTTTGGGCCAGTGGAATTCTGAGAAACGGCCAGCGGCACCTGTCACAAAATGGCTGCTGTGAGGATGTGGCAAAGCACAAAATGGCGGGCACATCCACAAGAGCAGGAAAAGAGACAAGGCCGCAAAAAGATGCAGGCATGCACCTTCCCCCTCAAGAAAAAACAGGCACCTACATCTGCCACCACTTATAGAGAGAAGGGAGTTGCTCTTCTCTCCCATTCAGAGCATCTCTTTGAAGCCCTGGCACCTAATGAAATGTGGGCAGCTATAAAGAGGCGCATTCAATGTAGGAGGGGCTGAGACAGTGCAGGCAGGAACTGAGCAGGGAGGGCAGGGTCCCTTTCAACTTGTGGATGTTTGAGAGGTGATTTATTTATTTCCATAGGTGCCACAGGAGGGCACACTGTCTCCTGTGGGTGTTGTTTGGCGACACCTGGCATGGACACAGGTCAAAATGTGCCACATGGCACTGCTGTGGGGATGCGCCCACAATCAGGTTTGCTAACGGAGCCCACTGTTTGGCAGCCCTCACATGTAACTGATGCTTCCCCCCCACAAGCACACCACAGACCAGAGGTTTGAGGTCCAACGTCTGCCCACCTCACACCCTGACCCCCTGAATGAGAAAATGTAAAGTTATTCTGTCAGGTGAGTTCTCTCGTGCTTGGTAAGCTTTGACCTCTGGCTGTAGCTCTTCCCGCAAGCTGAACACTGGTAAGGCTTCTCTCCCGTGTGGGTCCTCATGTGGAGCGTGAGGCCTGAGCTCTGGCTGAAGCCTTTCCCGCAAGCTGGGCAGGCGTACGGCCTCTCCCCGGTGTGGGTCCTCTCGTGTTTGATAAGGCCCGAGTGGTGCCGGAAGCTTCTACCGCAGATGGAGCACTTGTACGGCTTCTCGCCCGTGTGGGTCCTCTCGTGGGCAATGAGCGTTGAGTTGTGACCGAAGGACCTGCCACACTCGGCACACGTGTACGGCTTCTCTCCCGTGTGGGTGATTTCGTGCCTCACCAGGTCCGAGCTGCGCAGGAAGCTCTTCCCGCACTCGGAACACCGGAAAGGCTTCACCCCGGTGTGAGTCCTCTGGTGCAGGATAAGGTTGGACCGCTGGCTGAAGCTTTTCCCGCAATCCCCGCACGCGTAAGGCCGCTCGCCGGTGTGGATTCTCTTGTGGAAACGGAGGCCAGAACTCTTACTGAAGCTCTTCCCACAAGTCGGGCATGTGTAAGGCTTCTCTGCCGCCAGAGTTTTCTCTGTCACGGAAGGAGGGCTGTCGCTCCGGCAGATTCGCTTCCCGGCCTCAAAGGGCGCATACATCTCCTCTCCAGCGTGGGTGTGCTTGTGTTTCATGAGGCTCGAATAGAGGCTAAACTTTTCCCCGCAGGTTAAGCACGCATAACACTTCTCTCCTGCATGGATTATTGCACGCTTAACAAGTGCCAAGCCCCTGTCGAGGTTTTCCCCGCAGTCTGAGCATCTGCAGGCCTTTTCTTCCCGTGCGCCACTTTGCTCGTGCTCAGCTGGGCTTAAATCGGAGTGCAAGCTTTTCCCGCAGCTCAAACAGCAGCAAATCTTCTCACTTGCCACTTGGGCTCCCGCGTGATGCTTCATAAACTCAGCTCTCTGACTGGACGTCTCAAACTCTGAGCGTTTGTGGGGCTTGCCCTCAGCATCGATTAAGAAGTCTGCATCGTCACCAAAATCGCCCCCCTCTTCCTCACAGGGCTCCACCTTCTCGAACGCAGGCCTCGCTGGGGTGTCCTTGACATGGTCTACTCCAAGGAAAGAGGCACCTGATCTTTTGTCTAGGCTGCATTCCTGCTTCCTTCTTGTCTTGAGCCATTTCTTGGAAGTTTGTCCTGGTTTTGGATGGTGCCGGGAAACACATTTTTCTCTTCTGAGCAAGGCTCCATCAATCTCTGTTTGCTTTGGATTTCCCACAGATGCCTCGTTTTCACTGGATCCCTCGAGGTCACCTGTTAGAGACAACATCCAAAGAGAGATCTGTATGAGTGACAAGGTCCTGGGGCTCAGTTTCTGCCCAGCAGGGCAAAGGAGGTCTCTAGCTTTCATGGCTGCAAAGGCAGGTTTCAAAGCAACACAAAGGGAAGATCAAACCTAGCAACTAACCCATGTACTGCACTTACCACAGACGCTCTCATCTGCTGGGTCGTTCTCTTGCTCAAGTTCACTGTCCAGCTGTGTCTGGTTGGAATCCAACAGGATCTGCTCACCCTCGAGGGAATCCCCAGCTCCTTCTTCAAACAGCCCCAAGACCTGGGAAGGCAGCAAGAACCCAACAGTAAGGACGGGCAAATCTGTCAATTACAGTTCCTCTCAGTTCCCCATTTTTCTAATTGTAAGTTCAGCTCCTTTGTCAGTTTGCTATTATTATTTTTCTGGACGAGATACCACAACACACTTTTGTATGCATGTTTGCATAAAATACACATTTTTTGCAGCGCATTTCCCCCCCACAACAATATAATGCATTTTTGGCTGTTATTTTCACTAATTTTTATGCATACTTCTTTACCCCGACATATGCATTTCTGTAATAATAATAATAATAATAATAATAATAATAATAATTTATTATTTATACCCCGCCCATCTGGCTGGGCCTCCCCAGCCACTCTGGGCGGCTTCCATAAAAACCAAAAATACAGTAAATGTACATGCCACTTGGCCAGAGAACTGTATGGCAAAACTCAGAGAATTGCATAAAGTGGACGCTTGGGTTGTGAACGTGATCCATGCGGGATCCATGCAGAATCCGCAACCCGCAGCAGCACATTTGTGCATGCACAGGTTGTGATTCAGTGCTTCTGCACATGCGCAAAGTGCGATTTAGCACTTCTGCACATGCACGACTGCCAAAACTCGGAAGTAACTCATTCCAGTACTTCTGGGCTTTGGGGGTCCGCAACCCGAAAAAACGCAACCTGAAGTGTCTGTAGCCTGAGGTATGACTGTATTTTGAATGAGCTGTAGTCCAAAAACAGCTGGATATGAATGAATATATAATGATGATAATCATATTGTCTGGGCAGCCCAGGGCATCCATACACGCAACCTAGGCTTGAAACCTGGGCTTGAGACCTGAGGTCGTAACACTCCAATGTCTCTTGAGTTAGGAAGAAGGCAACAACCACAACAATACAGTGGTACCTCGGGTTACAGACGCTTCAGGTTACAGACGCTTCAGGTTACAGACTCTGCTAACCCAGAAATAGCACCTCGGGTCAAGAACTTTGCTTCAGGATGAGAACAGAAATTGCGCAGCGACGGTGCAGCAGCAGCAGGAGGCCCCATTAGCTAAAGTGGTGTTTCAGGTTAAGAACAGTTTCAGGTTAAGAACAGACCTCCAGAACGAATTAAGTACTTAACCCGAGGTACCACTGTACTAGGAAGCAGGAGCAATGAAGAGGTGGCCTGGGGCAAGCAGAGGCTGGGGGTGGCCCCCAGGCCTGAGGTTCCCAACCCGAGCTAAAGGCAGCACAGCTTGCATGTCTGAAGCACCATAACTTCAGGGGCTGAGCAGATGCAAAATGTTCAGCCTCACGCATCTCCGGTCCCAGCTGGGAAAGCCGCTGGCCAACTGGTGCCAGCAGTACAGAGCAATAGCAGCTCTCGGGCTTTGCCCTCTCCCTCTCGGCAGCCTCACCTCCTCTTCCTGGCGCTCGCCCTCTCGCTGCCTCAGCAGGAACTCCTCCGCCAGAGCCACCGCCTGCCCGCAGGTCTCCGGGCCGCTTCCCTTCACCCAGCCCTGCATCTCCACGGGCAGGACGGCCAGGAACTGCTCCAGGATCACCAGCTCCAGGATCTGCTCCTTGCTGCGCCTCTCCGGCTTCAGCCACTGGTGGCAGAAATCCCGCAGCTGCCCGCAAACCTCCCGGGGCCCCTCGGCCTCCTCGTAGCAGAAGAGACGGAAGCGCTGGCGCTGCCACTCCCTGCAGCTGGCCTCCCCGCGCAAGATGGCCGCCTTCATCTTCCCGTAACTCTCTCGGGCATTGGGGACGCCCAAGCCCTCCTCGGCTGCTTCTCCCAGCCGGGTGGCCCACTGGTTGGCCTCGCCGGCCCCCTCAAAGTGGGCCAAGAAGGCCTTGATGTCTCCCCAGGGTATGGCAGGCTCTGTTGGCTGCGAGCAAGGGGCCTGCTTCCCCCCGGGGGACTCCAGCCACTCGGACCCCTGGCTCTGGAGCAGGCCCTCCTCTGTCTCCTCTTTAACCCGGGGGATCGTTATCCTCTTCATAAGTCTCCTGGTGCTCCTGGGATGAAGGATGCCGTGAGGTGCTTTCCCACGTCTTCCAGATCCCTCAACTTGTTCAGGGCCCGTGAGGTCCTCCTCATCCATTTGGTCTTCATCCAGAGCAGCCTGGCCTCCCAGAATCCTTTGCTGGTCGGCCATTTTCTTTCCCGAGCAACGGGACAGCCTTATCGCAAGTCAAGCCTCACACCACTCTTCCTCGCCTTCTTATAACTTCAGACTTTTGGATAAATGGCTCGTGTCTCTACCGTACTTCTGCCCTTCAAACAAGCTGAACTCACAGATGATGGGCCTGTTTAGAAAAAGAGATATGGATTTTTTTGTTTGTTTTAGTTTTTATTCATATATTAATATGATATATGCAGAACAAATACACACACACACACACACACACACACACACACACACAATTGACCTGTTAGTGTGACACTTTGGAACTCCCTCCCATTGACATCTGGGAGGTCCCTTTACTGTACTCTTTCTGGCGCCTGCTGAAAACATTTTTCTTTAGGCAAACCTACCCAGATATGTGGACTATTTACGTGTGTTTTAATCTGTTTTTAGCTGATTTTAATTATTATTTGAATGTTTTAAGCAGCTGCTTTTAACTGCTTTTACTGATCACTTTTAGTTTCATTCTTTTTGTACATCGCTTTGAACAGTTTTTTCAGTCAAGAAGTACATAAATTGTATGAGATACCTTGTATGAGATAAGCTGTATGATATAAAAAAAATAATTTCACAGAAATAAAACAATGTTGATAAAAATATATATTTTTAAAAATAAATAAATAAAACAGTGTATGCATGTGTATACACACACACACACATGTATACATACATGTATACTGTAGTTACAATATTTCAAATAGTAAACAATACTCCAGTTAACAATTAAAAGTTGTCTTCCCTTTTAAGATGTATTTTCTATTGTTCCTTATCAGAATAGAGACCTCAAAATGTAATTTGCCAAATTGTGAAATTGGAAGGGTGCCATCTTTGCCAGTGTTAAGACGGGGATTAAAGTGTGTTAAGATGGGTCTCCACACACTTGTTGCAAGTCCCAGTATACTGCCTCCGACAGTGGAGGGAGGACACAGCCATGGATCGAGTCCAGTCCAGCATCCTGTTCTTACACGTAAGTAAGACCTGAACACAAGAGCACTGCTCTCCCCAGCTGCTACTCTATTTATTATCTTCTTTTTCTTTTTTTTTCTTTTTTTTAAAATAATTTTTATTCGTTTTTCAGACAGATAATAAAAACAAAACAAAACGAACAGAAGAAAAACAAGAAAATCAAAGCACACAAAACAATTAGACCAATATAGCTTCAAAATCATCATTTCATACCCTTCTTTCTTTTGACTTCCCCATACCTCCCCATCCCTGCATCCTTGTTTAGTGATTCTTTAGCAACCCTTAAGTCAATTGTCTTAATTCCCTTTCATAAAGTTTCCTTTAGTTTTTTAGTTACTGCTGCAGTTCTTTACCTCTTACCCCCTGACATCTTAACATTCCTCAATTTTGCAATTGTTTTTGAGATATATTTTAAATTTCTTCCAGTCCTCTTCCACTGTCTCTTTCCCCTGGTCGCGGATTCTGCCCGTCATCTCAGCCAGTCCCATAAAGTCCATCACCTTTGTTTGCCTCTATTTATTATCTTCATCACCATGATCCTATACATTGTTGAAGGGAAACGCACCACCGGGGTAGAAATCATATACTGAACAGATGAAAAGCTCTTTAATCTGAGTAGGCTGAAAGCAAAGAGTAAGGTTACCATAACTTTCATCATAGAGCTTCAGTATGCTGGTGACAACGTAGTGTGCGCACACTCAGAGGATGACCTCTAAACCAGTATCGTCACAGAAGCTTGCAGAAAGCCTGGCCTATCACTCAAAATCCAAAAAAAACCCCCAACAAAGTACCTGGGCAGTTATCTTTTCCACAAGGGCTGACATCGATGCCAAAATCTGGCATTGCCTGAGCTCTGCGAGCGCAGCTTCCTCCCAATTGAAACATAGAGTGTTTAAAGACCAGGACATTTGCAGGGAAACCGAAATGCTTGTTTACAAAGCTATTGTACTACCAACCTTACTGTACGCTTGTGAAACATGGACCACTTATAAACACCATCTCCAACGCCTTGAAAGATTCTATCTCTGAAAAATTTTACACATCACTTGGAATGACAGGCGAACTAATGTCAGTGTACTGGAAGAAGCAAAGATCACCAGTGTCGAAGCAATGATACTTCAACATCAGCTTCAACATCAGCTTCGTAGGACTATTCATGATGTGCAGATGCCTGATTATTGTCTTCCAAAGCAACTACTCTATTCTCAGCTTAAGAATGGAAAGCATAATGCTGGTGGGAAAAACAAAAGAGGTTTAAAGACTGTTTCAAGGCAAATCTTTTAAAATGTAGTATAAACACCAACAATTGTGAAACACTGGCCTGCGAGTGCTCCAATTGGAGAACAGCTTTTACCAAAGGTGTTATGGGCTTTGAAGACGCTCAAACTCAGGACGCAAGGGAGAAACGCGCTAAGAGGAAGGCACGCTTCGCAAACCCTCACCATGATCAACTCCTGCCCAGAAACCAATGTCTCCACTGTGGAAGGACGTGTGGATCCAGAATTGGCCTCCACAGTCACTTACGGTCTCACTGTTAAGACTGTGTTCATGGAAGACAATCTAACTCGGCTACCAGAGATCGCCAAAGAAGAAGACGATGAATCCAAAGCACATAGTGGATGCAGGAAGCAGATGAAATAACCAAGCAGAAGCTGATTGTGGCAGGTGAAATTTGCACAGGTGCGTCTAGGTGTTTGTTTGCTTTTTAAATGACTGGAGGGTGGGCGGGTGCCGGTAACTGGTTCCTGCAGCCCATTACCTTCCTCTCCTGGTGTCTTCCCCCCCTTTTCTGATCTTGCACCCACCCCTTTAAAACTCACCTCCCTTCCAGAGATGCAGCAGAAATAAATCCAGAGCAAAACTCTTTTGCAGATCAGCCAAGCAACGCAGTGCAAACGGAGGCTGGCGATTCAAAAGGCAGGTTCCCTCCTGGAGAAGGTGGAGCAGGAAGGAGACTGGAGGGTTTCCCATTCTCCACCCCCCAGCCATACACACACAGAGACACACTTTTAAGAAAGGAAAACCCACAGATTTCCGGCCCTTCTCTAGCAACTACAGCCTCTGTTGCCTTAACTCTTTGCAGCATCCCAAGATCCCAGTTTAAAAGGATCAAGGAGATTGGCAGAGCGAGGAGAAGGAGCTTTCTCTGCCAGCCAGAGTTTTATTTATTTGTTGCATTTATATCCCTGAATTTGTTGCATTTAGACTCTTTCCAGCCACACGCCCTGCCATAGACTGGCCTGCTGCTTTTCAGTGCTGGGCTTTTAATTGTTGCTGTCATGGGCATAGCCAAGAGGGGCAATAAAAATCAATAGCAAGCTCAGGTTCTGCCCCTGCCCCAAGGCAATGCAGGAATTAAATAAACACTAGTTCTTTTAAATCACCAATGAACAAGCTTAGCAATGCAACTTTAGGACCACACGGTACCACCCGGCCTGTCGCGATACTTTCTTAGTTCATCATGAACTTCCGAATAAGACCGAACCTTCACGCAGAGGCAGTGTGGGGTAGTGGTTAGAGCAGGGGTCAGCAAACTTTTTCAGCAGGGTCCACTGTCCCTCAGACCTTGTGGGGGGCCAGACTATATTTTTTTTTTGGGGGGGGGGGGATAATGACCGAATTCCTATGCCCCACAAATCACCCAGAGATGCATTTTAAATAAAAGCACACATTCTACTCATGTCAAAACACCAGGCAGGCCCCACAAATCACCCAGAGATGCATTTTAAATAAAAGCACACATTCTACTCATGTCAAAACACCAGGCAGGCGCCACAAATCACCCAGAGATGCATTTTAAATAAAAGCACACATTCTACTTATGTAAAAACACGCTGATTCCCAGACCATCCATGGGCCGGATTGAGAAGGTGATGGGGCCTCATCCAGCCCCCCGGGTCTTAGTTTGCCTACCCATGCTGTATGCCCCTTTGAGCTCCTTAGAGCAGAAGGTGGGGGGAATGCAATTTGTCGTTGTTATGTTTTTACATGTGTTGGAAACCGCCCAGAGCTACTGGGGCAACCCAGCCAGATGGGTGGGGTATAAGCAAAATGATAAATAAAATTATAGTATAAAATTATAAATATCTATCAGTGCGCATCAAACACAGCCCTTCCTGAGTTATGGGGGTTATCTTGCGTCTTTCAAGTGGCAGGCAGAAATTCAGCAGGCAAAGCTCTCCCCGGGCATGGAAATGCAAAGCTGTGCCTGGCTGCACCTGTTAAATGTCTGCCTGTCATGCTGCTGCTTCAAGGCCAGGGCTTTGTTTGTTTTTTAAGGAGTACCACTCTGGCTTGTCCCAGAGAGAGAGAGAGAGAGATGTCTGCAAGAAGGGTTAAAAAAATAGTCACCCAGGCAGTTCTCTGCTTCCTAGAGAGGCCAGGAAAGGCAGGAGGCTGCAAGGGAAGATCTTCTTTCCTCTTCCCTTCAATGCCCTGGCGAGGAATCCTTTCCTGTGTTTTGCCACAGAGGAAAACCAGAGCCTTGGCAGGACATTGCCAGGAGCGTTTGCAGGGCAGCAGCTGCTGCAAGGAGCTGGTGAGTTGGAGGAAGGAGAATGGGGGGATCTTTGTGGGGGGCGGGGAGGAGGTTTCACTGGGGTTGGAGAGGAAAAGAAACAGCTGGAGGGAAAGGGATTACTTTTTGCTCCGTGGAAAGAGAGAGGGGCATTCTCCCCAAATGTGCCCGGAAAGAGAAAATTGTATTTACTGGCACATTGGTGCTGCGCTGTTGGTTTTGAGCTGCTTTCATTGGCATAACAGGGTGGTGTGCAGTTCTGTCATAAGGCAGAAAGGCAAATGGTCAAATATTTTGGCAGGCGGACAAAACCAATCTGATCAATAAAAAAAATGTTTGTATGCCGCTAAAAAATATCAAAGTGGTTTACAACAAAGGAGTGCACAGAAACACACACTAAAGAAACATGTAAAAATGAAAACCCAAGATTACCCACTAACTATTTATAGTAGCCTGCATAAGTCTGGCAGCATGGGAAAGTTCGCAGCAGACTTTTAAAGATTAAAGAGAAGGCAGCCATTGGGTCTCTATTGAGCCTTCCACAGGATTGGGCCAATGACCCTAAAGGCTCCCGTTTCTTGCTGCTCTCAGTTCAGCCTGGATGTGATCCCTCTGATCTGAGCCAGGATATAAGGCTTCAGGTGGCCCCTACATATTTTGATCCCCCTTTCTTCTTCCTTCTCTCTTTGTAGAAACTTATTTTGCTGGCTGTAATCATATTTTGATCATCCTATTCCACCCTGGGCTCCTTTGGGGGAAGGGAAGAGTATGTATTGAATAAATGAATAAATATTCCCCTGGAAGGGTCTTGAATACTTCTCCCTTAAAAGGGGAAAGCTAGAAACCTGGAGAGTATTTTATTACTATCATTATTGTTTCTTTGTGTTCTCCAGGTGTTTCAGGCTACAACTCCCATCGGCCTCAGCCAGTGCAGGATGGCACTGATGGGAGTTGTAGTCCAAAACGAAATGTCAGGAGGGCGCTGGAGAAGGCTGATGTACCGTATATAAAGCTCTACATCTAGGGCAAGGGTAGAAATTTGGTTCACAAATTTTTATTATTAGTTACATTTGCATACCATAGATCTCAGGGAGATCCATAGATCTCAGGGAGGTTCACAGCATTGAAATACAGTACAAGATAAAAACACAAATGCATAATGAAAACAAGAACAAAGCAAACCAATAACCCCCCAGCCCACCTAATTTACACTTTCTGGAAATAATATGTAACCAAAATACAGGGATCCTTCAAAATGTGCACTTATCCGAAATTTACAGTGCCATTCCCCAGCCAACAGGAAACTGTGTATATTTGTGAGAATATAGAATATAGCAAAAATGTGTTCTGTTTGTGAAAGTCGCTTGCCAAAATGTACATATTAGGCAAAAATGCATAGAAAGAGGTTTATTTTAGGTCAAATGGGCACTAACAAAGTTTCATAAGGAACGTTTTTTTAAAAGGAAATTGCCAAATAATTCCCTTTCCGGCATGACAATGTATGCCAAAATATTGTCATGCTTTCTCATCAGGCAAGAAACAAAGAGGTGTGAAGCTTGAAATGGGAAGAGGGCGCAGAGCATGCTGCCTCACATCTTGCAACATGAGTGGCAGTGGCCTGAACCCATGAAAAAGGTGGCAAAATTGCAATGAGAAACACCACTAGGTTGAGGGGGGTGCAAACAGATTTATTTGGGAATCAAATGACACGGAAACGAGTGCTAAACGATGCCATTGCATTGCAGCTCAAATATTATGCGCAAAATAACAGGAGAAATGGAATAAACTGCAGTGAGGAGCCAAAAGCAGTCTGCTCCAAAAGTAACAGCACTTTAACAGTTCTTTCTCCTTCTCTCGGTTTTCTTCTTTCAGGGAGAAGGCCCAGTCGCCAGTCGAGAGGGCCCCCAACTTCTCTTTCGGTACCAGTTTGGCAAAAAGAGACTCCGATTCTCATGTTTGAATGCTTAGCCATCTGCCCCGGCACAATGTTTCCCTCGGACGTGTGCTAAGCCCTGTGAGTTTGAGAGCCACGGCTGAGGGAAGGCCAGGACAAAATGGCCGCTGAGGAAGGAAGCGCCTCACCATCCCTGAGCCTGCAGTTCCGGGTTGCGCTCGGACAGCACGGCGGGATAAAAACAGAGGCTCAGGACCCGGCTGACGCCGACGCTCACGATATCCAGATGGTGTGCGTCGGCGAGCCTCATGGGTGGACTGCCGCAACCCATGTCAAGCCGGAACTGGAGGAAGTGCATTGGGAAACCCGAGAAAACGAGGTGTTCTTGAAGGCGAGGCCACCCCCTCGCTCAGGGTGGGGAAGCCTGCCGCCGTGTCAGGAGGCCCTGCCTTGGGACGGGGTCAAAGTGTTGCCCGCCTCCTTCGAGGGAGCGCTCACGACGTGCAAATGGCTGGCCAGAGAGTGGGGGTCTCGACAGAGGACACCCGCCTCCGAAATGGAAGGGCAGCAAGCGACTGGCACGCCAAACGGTGCCAGAGCGAGGAGGGGCAGCAGGAAAGGGAAGGCCGCTGTTCTTCTGAGCGGTGCGGTCGGGGCAGAGGCCCAGCGCCAGCAGTTCAGGCGCTTCTGCTACCAAGAGGCTGAAGGTCTGCACAATGCCTATGGCCAACTCCGGAGCCTGTGCCATCGGTGGCTGAAGCCGGAGAAGCACTCGAAGGAGCAGATTTTGGAGCTGGTAATCTTGGAACAGTTCCTGGCTGTCCTGCCTCCGGAGATGCAGAGCTGGGTCAGGGAACAGGAGCCTGAGACCTGCGCCCACGTGATCGCCCTGGCTGAGGATTTCCTGCTAAGGCAACAAGAGGCAGAACAATTGGGGCAGGAGGTGACTGGGGCAGTGGCCGGCCTGAAGTTTGGGAGGTTCACGTGGGAATTTGCTAGATTAGGTGGGGGCCGAGTGCCTGGATCTGTTGATAAACCAGAGTTTAACCTGAGTGGGTGGGACAAAGGGGGGAGAGGGAGTGAACTGGAAGTGTGGTATAGTGTGTAGAGGAGTGTGGTGTAGTGGTTGGACTCTGACCACATCCACAGTACACACTGTAGAATCCTAGAATGGTAGAGTTCGAAGGGACCACGAAGGCCATCTGTTTCCACCGCCTGCAATGCAGGAATCCTTTGCCTAACCTGGGGCTCAAACCCAGACCCGGAGGTTAAAAGTCTCATGCTGTACATTCAAAGCACATTCATCACACTTTTTGCAGTCATGGCTTCCCCCCAAAGATTCCTGGGAGCTGTAGTTTTGCCTCTCACAGAGGTATAATGCCATCCAAGCTCTGCTTAAAAACCTCCAATGAAAGTCCTTCCTGATGTTTAGTCAGAATCTCCTTTCTTTTAACTTGAATTGATTGGTTCATTGTGGTGCCCAGAACTGGACACAGTGTTCCAGGTGTGCTCTGACAAAGGCAGAATGTTGTTGTTGTTTAGTCGTGTCCGACTCTTCATGACCCCCTGGACCAGAGCACGCCAGGCACTCCTGTCTTCCACTGCCTCCTGCAGTTTGGTCGAACTCATCCTGGTAGCTTCAAGAACACTGTCCAACCATCTCGTCCTCTGTCGTCCCCTTCTCCTTGTGCCCTCCATCTTTCCCAACATCAGGGTCTTTTCCAGGGAGTCTTCTCTTCTCATGAGGTGGCCAAAATATTGGAGCCTCGGCTTCAGGATCTGTCCTTCCAGTGAGCACTCAGGGCTGATTTCCTTCAGAATGGAGAGGTTTGATCTTCTTGCAGTCCATGGGACTCTCAAGGGTCTCCTCCAGCACCATAATTCAAAAGCATCAATTCTTCGGCGCTCAGCTTTCTTTATGGTCCAGCTCTCACTTCCATACATCACTACTGGGAAAACCATAGCTTTGACTATATGGGCCTTTGTTGGCAAGGTGATGTCTCTACTTTTTAAGATGCTGTCTAGGTTTGTCATTGAAAGGCAGAATAGAGCCATCCTATTACTTCCCTTGATCTGGACACTAGACTTCTGTTGGTGCAGCCTAGAATAGCATTAGCTTGTTTTTTGCTGCTCCATCACAAACATTCCATCGCAATTTAACTTTATGAAATGACGCATTTCTTAACAAAAATTGGAGGAAATTTCCTCCCACCCTGCTGCCTCTAGTGGATCCTTTCCCTGTCCCAGCTCTGACAGAAACCTTTCCGCTCTTCTTACAGGAGCTGGGACCCTTTGTGGAGGTGATGGTGAATTCTCCCGAGAGAGAGCAAGTTCCATCGGATGCTTGGCAGAGACCGCTCTTCAAGGAGATCAAGCAGAAGGGTGACAGAGATGCAGAAACACTCGGTATGGAGTCACTTAACTTGCAGGAGGGGGAGGGGGGAGGGGGGGAGCTAAAAAATATACCTGAAGGAGTGTCACCACCCCCATCGCTCAGCCCAGACACTGAGGTCCAGCTCCGAGGGCATTCTGGCGATTCCCTCACTGTGAGAAGTGAGGTTACAGGGAACCAGGCAGAGGGCCTTCTCGGTAGTGGCGCCTGCCCTGTGGAATGCCCTTCCACCAGATGTCAAGGAAATAAACAACTATCTGACTTTTAGAAGACATCTGAAGGCAGCCCTGTTTAGGGAAATTTTTAATGTTTGATGTTTTATTGTCTTTTTTATATTCTGTTGGGAGCTGAGGGAAACCCAGCCAGATGGGAAGGATATAAATAAATTATTATTATTATTATTATTATTATTATTATTATTATTATTAACACTCTGATGGTGTTTCCTGCTTGGCAGGGGGTTGGACTCGATGGCCCTTGTGGTCTCTTCCAACTCTATGATTCTATGATTCTATGATTATTATTATTATTATTAAGCTTGTAAGCGAAAAGTAGGCCACACCACTAATTCAAAGTATTTGTCATGGCTTCCGCCAAGGAATCCTGGGAACTGTAGTTTGTTAAAGGTGCCAAGAGTTGTTAAGACACACACACACACACACACACACACACACACACACACACACAACCAACGACACGGCCTTATTCCCCTCACAGAGCTACAGTTTAACAATGGTTTAACAGTCAATCAATCCCTCTTCCACGGGAACTCTGGGAACTGTAGCTATGAGAGGGGAATAGGACACCTCCTAGTAGCTCTCAGCGCCCTTAACCACCTACATTTCCCAGGATTCCTTGGGGGAAGCCGTTATAGTTGCACCTTGGTTCTTGAACAGAATCCCTTCTGAAAACATTGGAAAACCAAGGCACAGCTTCCGATTGGCTTCAGGAGCCTCCTGCACTCAATCAGAAGCCGTGTTGGATGTTTAGCTTCCAAAAAACATTCGCAAACTGAAACACTCACTTCCAGTTTTGTGGTGTTTGGGAGCCAAAATGTTTGAGTCACAAGGCGTTCTAGAACCAAGGTACGACTGTACTGTTTAATGTGGTATCGTACTGCTTTGAACGTATAAGGCAGGAAGAAGTGACGTTAGATGGGAAACCGCTTCAGTTTTTGAATTATTCTTAAGTGGCATCTAAATCTTATTAAATAAAACTAAAAATGATTTGGCCGGGGTGGGTGGGTGTCGATGACTCAACCATGTCTTTTCCTTCAGACAGCCGTACAACGTCCCAGGAAGAGGAAGAGGTTGGTCAGCAAAGAGATTCGGAGTTAGTGGAAGCACGCAGGGTGTTCCTGGGCAAATCCGCCAGCCGCCTCACGCTGAGGTGCGAGAGCTTTGAGGAAGCTTGCGGATCGGAGCGGCAGCAGGAGTGGCTTCCCGCGGTGACATGGGAGGAGCCGTCCCACCGGTCGGAAGCCGACGGGCCTGTTCCCGAGGCGGCGCTCCATGGCGTGGTGGTCAAGTACCTTTGCCCTGAGTGCGGCCGGAACTTCCAGCACAAATCGACCTTAATCCGCCACCAGAAGATGCACACAGGCGAGAAGCCCCACGTCTGCCTGGAGTGCGGGAAGAGCTTCCGCCGCAGGGACAAGCTGATCCGCCACCAGAGGATCCACACAGGGCAGAAGCCCCACGAGTGCGTCGAGTGTGGGAAGAGCTTCCGCGAGAGGGGGAAGCTCACCAACCACCAGAGGATCCATACCGGCGAGAAGCCCTACGCCTGCCCGGCCTGCAAGAAGACGTACCGCTGGAAGGAGGAGTTTGTGAAGCACCTGAGGATCCACACGGGCGAGAGGCCCTACGGGTGCGTGCTCTGCGGCAAGGCCTTCATCAGCAAGGCCCACCTGGTCTCCCACCACCGCAGCCACACCGGGGAGAAGCCGTACGAGTGCACCGAGTGCGACCGGCGGTTCTGCAGCAAGCAAAGCCTGGCCAAGCACCAACGGGTCCACGCGGAAGAGAACGCCTACGAGTGCCAGGATTGCGGGAAGGTCTTCCGCTATGTGTCGAACTTCGCCAAACACCAGAGACTCCACACGAGCGACAGGATCCTCTAGGGAGGAATAATTATAATAATTTAATTTTTGTACCCTGACCAGGTTGCCTCAGCCACTCTGGGCAGCTTCCCACAGAATACAGTGGTACCTTGGGTTACAGACGCTTCAGGTTACAGACTCCGCTAACCCAGAAATAGTACCTCGGGTTAAGAACTTTGCTTCAGGATGAGAACAGAAATTGTGTTTGCAGCAGGAGGCCCCATTAGCTAAAGTGGTACCTCAGGTTAAGAACGGACCTCCAGAATGAATTAAGTTCTTAACCAGAGGTACCACTGTATACTAAAACACAACAGACCGTCGTCGCACATTAAGAGCTTTCCAATGCAGGGCTGCCTTCAGATCTCTATGGAAAGTCGTATAATTATCTCATTGGCATCTGAGGGCAGGATACATGAGTGTAACCAGGATTTGTGTGGGGGGGGGGGAGGGCAAACACGCGGCTGTCATCCTCCTCTGTCTGGTTCTGTCCAACAGATTCGGAATGAAACGTCTCAACAACCGTTCTTTTAAATTACTTTCTTTTGACCCTAAGTGCTCGGGAAAAATCTGTTAAAGCCTTCAGTCATTTGAAAGCTAGGAAGTTAAATAAAAAAATTCACATCATCGACTGAGGGCTTTCCGCTGTATAGAAACTTCCAGTTGTTTCTAGGCTGGCCCTGCAGGTGCACGCTCTCAGGAGAAAATGCTGGAAAGGATGAGAAGCTTCCAGAACTGAGCCATCTGCAACGCGATTGGTCAGTTCACGGAAGCCATGCTGATCGCTCAGTTGAGTTGCTAGAATGCATCACATCATCCAAGTGACCTCAGTGAGCATTTCAATTTCAAATATTCTGATTCATTTAATTATTTTTATTTATTTACTTAATGGGGGGGGGAGCTGCCCTCCTGCCCCCTCAGCTACGCCCATAGGTGGCCATTCCACAAGGCAGCTGCCACTGTCGAGAAGGCCCTCTGCCTGGTTCCCTGTCGCTTCACTTCTCGCAGTGAGGGAACCGCCAGAAGACCCTCAGAGGAGGACCTTAGTGTCTGGGCTGAATGATGGAGGTGGAGATGCTCCTCCAGAAACAATTATCATTCCATTATAAAAATCCACTTCTCCTTTGGCACTGTCAGACACCACAGCTTGTCTCCTGAGGCCCCCAAAATCCCACCAGCCTGCAGACATGAGAGAATCGACTTGCTCGGTGGAAGGGCCTTATTTCATATGCCTTTCATGTAGAAGGTCTCAAGTTCAACTGCCCAAAAGCATTTTCAGGTACAGCAGGGAAGAGTCTCCCTGCCTGAAACCCTGGACAGCAGCTGCCAGTCAGTGTAGACACTACTGAAGTAGATGGAGCAACAGTCAGGTTCAGGAGAAAGCATCTTCCTATTATCCTGTTTATAACTGCTTATAAAACCTATTGCCTCGTTTTGGTTAGCCTTGTATGCTCAAAATCTTTGTAGCCACATAAGGCTAGACAGCTGTGCATTTCTTTTTTTGTCTGAATGTGAGGAATGATGGTCTATTTGTCAAACTAAGCTCTACTGGCTAATTTGAGCAGGCAGACCCTCTGCTCAGTGGACAAACATTTTGAGAAGCAATTTACACAGCCGACCACCAACAGATTTCAGTGACTTCAGTGACAGAAACCACTTAAACCCTTCAAGGGCCAAATGTGGACTTGCCTCGGACAAGAGTCATTTTTAAAAGTCTTGATAATGGAGAGAAAGGCTTCAGAACGTTTTGACCACAGAATCACAGCTGAACGGTGGAAGCATGAACGGCCGCAGGGAATGTTTCTAGAGAAAAAATTGGATAAGAACTTGCAGGTCCCGTCCCAAACCTCCTGCTCTCAATGAGCTCATTGTGAGCTGGTGCTTCTATGTGCAGTTTAGGAAACACTGGTAAAATTAGTAACACACTTTCTCAAATGTTTCTGTTGTGATTATTGCTGCTCCGCTTTGGTGTAAAGGGACCCCTGACAGTTAAGTCCAGTCGCGGATGACTCTGGGGTTGAGGCGCTCATCTTGCTTTATTGGCCGAGGGAGCTGGCGTACAGCTTCCGAGTCATATGGCCAGCATGACTAAGCCGCTTCTGGTGAACCAGAGCAGTGCACGGAAACGGCGTTTACCTTCCCGCTGGAGTGGTACCTACCGTATTTTTCACTCTATAGGACGCACTTTTTCCCCTCCAAAAATGAAGGGGGAAAGTGTGTGCGTCCTATGGAGCGAATGCAGGCTTTTAGTGAAGCCTGGAGAGCGAGAGGGGTCGGTGCGCACCGACCCCTCTCACGTTCCAGGCTTCATGAAGCTATCCGCACGCCTGCGGAGCCCGACGGGAGTTCCCGCCGGGCTCCGCAGGCTTGCGCACAGCTGCCTACGGCCCGAAGCCCGGGGAGCATGGCGCTGTGCACCCCGGGCTTCGGGCAGCTCTCCGCAAGCCTTCAGAACCCGGTGGGATTTTCCGCCGGGCTCCCAAGGCTTGCAGATAGCAGCCTGCTGTCCCCAAAGCCAAAACAGAGAGACGAGCGCTGTGCAGCCCTCCGTCTCGCTATTCCAGCTTTGGGAGGGCTTCGCAAAGCCTCCGCAGGGCGACAGGGTGAAGGCACCCCGTCGCCCTGCGGAGGGTTGAAAAGCTGTCCCCGAAGCCAAAACAGCAAGACGGGGCGCTGCGCAGCCCTCCGTCTCGCTGTTCCAGCTTCGGGATGGCTGTGCAAAGCCTCCGCAGGGCGGCGGGGTGAAGGCACCCCGCTGCTCTGCGGAGGCTACAAAGGATGTCCCCGAAGCCTCAAGCCCTTGGAGTGCAGCTGCGCTCCAAAGGCTTCAGGGATCTTTGAGGCTGGCGGTGGGGGAAAGCAGCACTTCCCCCCACCGCCAGCCCCACAAGCTCAGGGGGCAGCGGCAAGACCTGCTATTGAATGCACCTTGTTTTTGAGGGGGAGAACAAGAAAAAAAATTTTTTTCCTATTGTCCCCCTCCTATGGTCCGGTGCGTCCTATGGTCCAGTGCGTCCAATAGAGCGAAAAATACGTTATTTATCTACTTGCACTTGGATGTGCTTTCGAACTGCTACATGGGTATTATTATTATTAGTAGTAGTAGTAGCTGTAGTAGTAGTACTGTTATTATTATAAATTATTACCTGCCCCTCACCCTAAGATCCCAGGGCAGGTTAGAGCAATTAAAAAATATAATTAATTTTAGAAAGAGTGAAAAACAACTCGAAATTACAAAAATAAGTTGAGTCCTGAAAATATACACCTCAAGGTCGAAAGCATTGTTTGTTATAAAACCATGGCTCGTGTGGTGAAGGCGAACAGGGTTGCATAAGCTGTACCTTTAAAGCACATTCTTTCCCTCAAAGAATTCTGGGCCTTATAGTTTACCCCTCACAGTTACCATTCCCAGCACTCCTTAACAAACTACAGCAGCGGCGTAGCGTGGGTTGTCAGCACCCGGGGCAAGGCAAGTAATTTGCGCCCCCTAACCCAGGGCAAGGCAAGTAATCTGCGCCCCTAACCCCTAACCTGCTGCCGCTCCCAGCTTCTTCTTGCTGCTGCCTGGGCTGGGGTATTTACGGTAAGGTAGCGGCGGCGGCGGCGGGTCTGTGTCAGGTGATCTGAGGCGAGTTGCCGCTGGCGCTGCCGCCCAAACGACGCCGCTTGCCCGGAGGAGGAGGAGGGCAGAGAGGCAAGGAAAATGCAACATGGCCCAGCAGCTGCAGCAGCAGCGGCGGCGGCGGGGCTGTGAGGAGGGGCTGCCTGGCGCGCCCTCTGTGGCCCTGATGCGCGGGGACCGCGGCGAGCGCTGCCTGCCGGATGCCTTCAGCCCGGACACGCGCACAGCTCGTCAGTTCCGCGAGACATGGGGCTCTGCTACGGCCTGCGCCCGAGGCTCTTCGGCGACTCCGGAGGCGGTGAGCGCCCCCCCAGATGTTGTGCCCGGTGCGGCCGGCCCCCCCTGCACCCCCCACACTACGCCACTGAACTACAGTGCCCAGAATTCTTTGAGGTGGGAAGAATGTGCTCTGAATGTGCTTTAAAGGTGGTGTCTTGTATGAAGCCTAGGAAAGCTTTCTCTCTCTCATAACATTAGAAATTGGGGTCATCCAGCGAATTTGACTGGCTGGACTTTCAGGCAATGAGGAAGGTGGTAGAGCATCTGACTTGCAAATAGGCAGCGCGGTGTAGCGGTTAGAGTGCTGACCTAGGACTTGGGAGATCAGGGTTAAAATCCCCACTCGGCCATGACACTCGTTGGCCAGTCACTGTCTCTCAGCCTAAGCTACCACACAGCGTTGGAACTGTAGAATCATAGATTTGGGACCCCAAGGGAAACCTAGTTCAACCACCTTGAGCTCCTGGGATGCTGAAGCTGCAGAAAGGTCCCTTGTTCAAACCCCAGGGTAACATTGGGAGAGACCTCCCCTTCTGAAACCTTGGAGAGCCCTTGGCAGTCTGTGTAGAGAACACAATCAAAATCATCTTGTCAAAATCATCTTGGTAGCTTCCTCAGTTTGTCACGGGTTCCCAAAGTCATGCGGCTTAAAAGGCGTTGCTTATTTTCACTTGTGACTCAAAGAGGGCATCTATTGGGAAAGATCAACAACACAGGGCCCTTGCAAATCTGCTCAGAAGGAAGCCTGATGGAATTCGGCGGGGCTTTCTTTTGGGTAAGTGGGGTTCGGATCACAGCCTGAGATGCCTGCCTTAACGCTGGCTCTGCTAAAACAGAAAATACGTTCATATATCATACACAATGCAGGAATCTACACAATGCAGGAATCTCAACTAAGCATCCCTGACAGATATGATGATCAGTGATGGTGGGGAGAGGGCAAATTCAGCCTCTCCCCAGGCCATGCCTCCAACCGACTTTGCTTCAAATTCTCCCTGAGTGTTTGGGCCTGGCTGATGTGTCCTCAAGCTCCAGTGATTGCATGGATGGAGGGTGGAGAGGGTCGTGTGTGCATGTGTGAACACCAGCCCCCACTGCAAAGGCAACGTTCACCTTTGCTCCACCCACTTCTGCCTCCGGCCCCTCCCACCACTTACATGTGGCCCCCAGAAGGGAAAACCTGAAAATGGTTCTCTGCCCTTGCTCTGTTCCAAATTGGGTTCTGTGCACCCCACTGGGTGAGTGGTGGTGGCAGAATGTTTGCAGGCAGAAATTCAACCAGTGCCACTTCCCCAAACATTTGCTGCCTACGTGCCCCATGAATTTCTGCCCAGCCCTCCCTGCCTCCCAAAACACACTGAGTTGCTCTGCTGCAGCTACAACTGATGGGGATGTGAGTTAATGCAGCAGGTACAAAGCGGTGCAGAATCATTGTCCCGCCAGATGTTGCAGGACTACAATTCCCGTCATCCCTGGCCATTGCCCATGCTTGCTGGGGCTGATGGGAGTTGTAGTTGGACATCTGGAGGGCCGAAGGCTGACTGAAGCAGAGCCTCTGGCCCTCCACATTTTTGAATACAGCTCCAGGAAGAAGAAGAAGAAGAAGAAGAAGAAGAAGAAGAAGAAGAAGAAGAAGAAGAGGAGGAGTTTGGATTTGATATCCCGCCTTTCACTCCCTTTAAGGAGTCTCAAAGCAGCTAACATTCTCCTTTCCCTTCCTCCCCCACAACAAGCACTCTGTGAGGTGAGTGGGGCTGAGAGACTTCAGAGAAGTGTGACTGGCCCAAGGTCACCCAGCAGCTGCATGTGGAGGAGCGGGGAAGCGAACCCGGTTCACCAGATTACGAGACTACCGCTCTTAACCACTACACCACACTGGCTCTCTAGGGAAACACTCCCTAGCCCCAGTTTTCCACACTAGGGAGCTGTAAACCTTTGATACCCCACCTATCTGGCCTCCCCTATTCCCCAACACTGGGATCGGATGTAAATCAAGCTGTTCCCAGAGGAACCTGCTTTTTTTCTGCATGGGAAACTCTGCTTCTAGCCTACCTCATAGGCTCGTTCTGAGGATGGTGTGAGACCCAACAGCAGTGCCCTGGGGCCAGGGGAGAACAGTATAGTCAATAGTAATAAACGTTGTTGTTTAGTCGTCTAGTCATGTCCGACTCTTCGTGACCCCATGGACCAGAGCATGCCAGGTACTCCTATCTTCCACTGCCTCCCGCAGTTTGGTCAAACTCATGCTGGTAGCTTCGAGAACACTGTCCAACCATCTCGTCCTCTGTTGTCCCCTTCTCCTTGTGCCCTCCATCTTTCCCAACATCAGGGTCTTTTCCAGGGAGTCTTCTCTTCTCATGAGGTGGCCAAAGTATTGGAGCCTCAGCTTCAGTATCTGTCCTTCCAGTGAGCACTCAGGGCTGATTTCCTTAAGAATGGATAGGTTTGATCTTCTTGCAGTCCATGGGACTCTCAAGAGTCTCCTCCAGCACCATAATTCAAAAGCATCAATTCTTCGGCGCTCTGGAAAAACCATAGCTTTAACAATACGGACCTTTGTCGGCAAGCTGATGTCTCTGCTTTTTTAGATGCTGTGTGGGTTAAAGCCTCAGCGCCTAGGACTTGCCGATCGAAAGGTCGGCGGTTCGAATCCCTGCGGCGGGGTGCGCTCCCGCTGCTCGGTCCCAGCGCCTGCCAACCTAGCAGTTCGAAAGCACCTCCGGGTGCAAGTAGATAAATAGGGACCGCTTACCAGCGGGAAGGTAAACGGCGTTTCCGTGTGCGGCTCTGGCTCGCCAGAGCAGCGATGTCACGCTGGCCACGTGACCCGGAAGTGTCTCCGGACAGCGCTGGCCCCTGGCCTCTTAAGTGAGATGGGCGCACAACCCCAGAGTCTGTCAAGACTGGCCCGTACGGGCAGGGGTACCTTTACCTTTACCTTTTTAGGTTTGTCCCCTTAAGGAGTCTCAAAGTGGCTCACAATCTCCTTTCCCTTCCTCCCCCAAACACTCTGAGAGGTGAGTGAGGCTGGGAGACTTCAAAGAAGTGTGACTAGCCCAAGGTCACCCAGCAGATGCATGTGGAGGAGCGGGGAATCGAACCCGGTTCACCACCGCTCTTAACCACTACACCACGCAGAGGCAATAATGCCTCTGAATACCATTTTCTGGAAACCACAGTGCGGGGGAAGTGCTCTTTTGCTCTGTTCCTCCTTGAAGATTTCCCACAGGCCACTGTGACTTGAAACAGGATGCTGGGCTGTGGTCCCAAGGGATGCTAAACAGAAATGGCCCTCCGCTTTCTGAGCAATTTGCTTTATGGCCGTTCACCAAAGGGGTTAAGTTCATGGAGACTTGCATTTCCTAGAGATACTAAGAGGCTTTGGGAGCAGAGGGATGCAAGAGAGCGCAACTCACTTCCTGCCCCGCCTACTGTGGGAAAGCAGGGGTTTAAATTTCCCAGGCGCTGCAGGAGGAGCAGTGGGGCTGATCTCCCACCTCCCTTGTTCTTTTTAGGAAAGATCAGGTGAGTGGGGGGGGGGAAGTGGGTTTGCAGCAGGAAGAGATGGAGAATTTCAATAGAGAGATTCTCCGGTTTGGGCTTCTATGCCTTTCGTAACTGGGTGGCAGGCAGAAGTTGAACAGGTGAAGCCTTCCTCCATCATGGCATTTCTGTGTTTGGGAGCAGCTGCACCTGATGGATTTCTGCACTGGGGTTAGCTTGTGATGGTGCACGCGCACACACCCTTCCTCTGTTGGATCGCTCTGAATCAAGGACCTAGGGAGATAGCTCAGTCGGTAGAGCATGAGATTCTTAATCTCAGGGTTGTGGGTTTGACCCCCGCTTTGGGCAAAAGATCCCTGCATCGCTGGGGGTGCGGATGACTCTTGTGGTCCCTTCCAACTCTGAAATTCTGTGATTTTATGCTTCTTGGCTTGATAAAGCATTCAGTGGCTGCCAGCCACAGTGGCTGTGTTTCCTTGCACTGGCAAAGGCAGAATACGCCTCTGGTACCAATTTTTGGGAATCACAAGTGGGAGGAGTCAGTGCTGTTACACTCATGTCCTGCTTGGGGTTTCCCACTGAGGTGTCTGGTTTGGCCACTGCGAGAAGAGAATTCCAGACTAGGTGGGCCATTTATTTACTAATTATATTTTATATCCCACCTTACCTATGAGGAAGATTGATTGATTGATTGATTGATTGATTGATTGATTGATTTATTTATTTATACATACCCCGCCCATCTGGATGGATTTTCCCAGCCACTCTGGGTGGCTTCCAACAAAACACTAAAATACAATAACCTATTAAACATTAAAAGCTTCCCTAAACAGGGCTGCCTTCAGGTGTCTTCTAAAAGTTCTATTTTTTTCTTTGACATCTGGTGGGAGGGAGTTCCACAGGGCAGGTACCACTACAGCTAGACGAAAGGGTTTTCCGTTTTGGAGACACTTCGCAAAACAAATTTCCCTATGGGCTTGCTTCGCAAGATGAAAATGTCTTGCGAGTTCCTGCGGGTTTTTTTTTTCCCTCCCCCCCCCTTTTTCTAAGCCGCTAAGCTGCTTATCAGCTGATCCACTAAGCCGATAATAGCGCTAAGCCGCTAAGCCGCTAATGGGCTTGCTTCGCAAGACGAAAAAACTGCTAGACGAAGAGAATCGCGGAACGGATTCTTTTCGTCTTGCGAGGCACCACTGTATCGAGAAGGCCCTCTGCCTGGTTCCCTGTAACTTGGCTTCTCGCAACCAGGGAACCGCCAGAAGGCCCTCGGCGCTGGACCTCAGTGTCTGGGCAGAACGATGGAGGTGGAGATGCTCCTTCAGGTATACTGGACCGAGGCCGTTTAGGGCTTTAAAGGTCAGCACCAACACTTTGAGTTGTGCTTAGAAACGTTCTGGGAGCCAGTGTAGGTATTTCAAGACCGGTGTTATATGGAACTCAAGGTGGAAGACATAGTCCTCTCCAATTTATCCTCAGAACAGCCCTTGGGGGTAGGGTAGGCTGAGAATTGCTGACTGGCCCAAGATTAAGGTTGCCAGATTGAATGAATCCAGGGACACTTTTCAACTTCAATTGATTTTGTATGGGGACTGATTTGTAAATCCGGGGACCGTCCCTGGGAAACGGGGACGTCTGGTAACCTTACCGAAGATCACTTCATGGCCGAGGGGGATTTGAACCCAGGTCTCCCAGGTCCTGGCCCAACACGCCTTAGTGTTATTCCCTAAAAGAGCTGTGGGTGTTGATTGTATTGAATATGTATGAACACAGGCATGGAAGGAGAAATATGGGCAGGAGGGTGAAAGAAATCTCTGCTAAATGAAGAAAATGTCATAGCTCAGGGGTAGATCCCCCCGCTTTGCATGTGGAAAGTCCCAGGTTCATAGAATTATACAGCTAGAAATGAACAGGGAGGTAATCTATTCAATGCTTTTGTTCAATGCGCCCCTGTGCGGCCTCTGCTTAAACATCTCCAGCGAAGGAGAGGCCATTGGTTTCTTGTGATATTTATCCAAAATCTGCATCTTCTCTGCAGTTTCCTCCTACAGGTTCTAGTCTAGGGTTGCCATATTTCAAAAAGTAAAAACCAGGAAACCCCAAAAGTTATTGATTTTTTTTAGGAAGACCCCAAAGTTGTTGAGCTTTTTTCTTACCAAACCTCCCAAAACCCATGATTTTGCAATTGACTGCCTAAGATCAAGGGCAAATTTTCAATTTTGCATTTGAAATCCTAGTACATGTGGCAGCCCTATATCTAGTCCGATCCCCTGGGGTGACGGAGAATGACATTCACGCCTTTTGGAAACATTCTTGTTCCATTTTAAGAGTCATGGACAGTTGTTAGGAGACTCTTCAAGGTAAAGGACCCCTGACAGTTAAGTCCAGTCACAAACAACTCTGGGGTTGTAGCGCTCATCCCGCGTTACTGGCCGAGGGAGCCGACGTTTGTCCGCAGACAGTTTTTCCGGGTCATGTGGCCAGCATGACTAAGCCACTCCTGGCGGAACCAGAGCAGCACACGGAAACGCCGTTTACCTTCCCGCCAGAGCGGTACCTATTTATCTACTTGCACTTTGATGTGCTTTCGAACTGATAGGTTGGCAGGAGCTGGGACCGAACAATGGGAGCTCACCCCGTCGCGGGGATTCTAACCACTGATCTTCCGATCGGCAAGCCCTAGGCTCAGGGGTTTAGACCACAGCTCTAGGAGACTCTTAGCAAGCTACACTTCCCAGGATTCTTTGCAGAAAGCCATGATTGTGGAATGTTATTAAGTGCATATATTTAGCCTTGGTTTGATCTTGCAGTGCTTGTCTTGTATTCTTATTAAACTAGTACCGTATATACAGTGGTACCTCGGGTTAAGTACTTAATTCGTTCCGGAGGTCCATTCTTAACCTGAAACTGTTCTTAACCTGAAGCACCACTTTAGCTAATGGGGCCTCCTGCTGCCGCCACTCGGCCGGAGCACGATTTCTGTTCTCATCCTGAAGCAAAGTTCTTAACCCGAGATAATATTTCTGGGTTAGCGGAGTCTGTAACCTGAAGCGTATGTAACTTGAAGTGTATGTAACCCAAGGTACCACTTTACAGTCAAAGCAACATAACAGAAAACGAAAATATTTTCTTAAAGATTTCACAATAAAACTTGCTTCTGTCTCCCATGGGAATCTATGGGACTTTGAGATCAAAATCAGATTGCAATGAAATCTCATCCCAGCTAACTTTACCATGATATATACTCTCAGTGAATTTTTTCTGAAAACTATGTTGGCTCAGGTAGCCTAGCAGCATAGTACAAAACCTGAGGTACTATTTCTGGGTTAGCAGAGTCTGTAACCTGAAGCGTATGTAACCCGAGGTACCACTGTATCTCCTCTTTTTTTTCCTCCTCAGGAAGCTTAAACTTCCCTTCCAAACCGCTTGCATGTCTGCACAACCTGCAGCTTCGTGAGGTCAAAAGCTTCACAGTCTGGGTTTGCGGAAAGAACTGGTAACTTGGGCTCGGGTGGACGTTTGCCGGGAAAAAATAAAATGGCAGCCAAGCTGAGGGACGGATTGGTGCTGGGTCTCCAGCCTGAGGCTGGGCCTCAACAGGGAGTGAAATTGGAGCAACCGGACCTAGCAGCCCTTGACCCAGGAGTGGGGAACGGCCCGCACATCATGCAGGCCAGGAATGCCAGGGAATTCTGGGAGAGAAACATGTCGGGCCACGTCAAGCAGGAGCCACAGAAGGGACTGCAGCAGCCATGGGAGGCCCAGCTGCAGGAATTCCTCAGAGCAATGGAGTCTTCCCACTCTGATGGTAGAAACCCGCACCAGCGGATGTTGGCGTTGCGGGATGAGGCCCAAGCTGTCCTGCCTCCTTTCGTGGAAATGGATGGCGCCAGGCCGCATCTGAGGAGAGAGATGGCAACCCCTCTGCTGCCAGGGCCCTGCAGAGAAGCCCAGCAGCCGGCTAACAGCCTCTTGGCCAAAGAGACAGGAGAGTCCGGGAAAGTCAAGGAAGAGGTCCTGGGGGAGGAGGAGAACGGCGTGGCCACTGGCATGGACGCTGAGCGCCAGCGCTTCCGGCAGTTTGGCTACCAGGAGGCCGAGGGGCCTCGAGAGACTTGCAGCCGCCTCTGGGATCTTTGCCACTGGTGGCTGAAGCCGGAGAGGCGCAGCAAGGAGCAGATCCTGGAGCTGGTGATCCTGGAGCAGTTCCTGGCTGTCCTGCCCCCGGAGATGCAGAGCTGGGTCAGGAAAGGCGGGCCAGAGAGCTGCTCACGGGCAGTGGCCTTGGCAGAAGACTTCCTGCTAAGGCAGCGGCCCGAGGAGAAGTGGCCCGAGCAGGTGAGTGTCTGCTTCTCCCTGCTGCCTTCTTCTTATTTTATTAGAAGTTTTTTTTTTTTATAAATGTTTATTAAAAATTTTTTGAATACAAATGCAAAAAAAATCCACAATATAGCATATATCATGACATATTTTCAAAACCTCTTTGGACTCCCTCACATCTCCCGCTCCCACTTACATCTTCTTAAATTTTAACCAGCAAATTATCATCTTATTTATATTCCTAGGTCCCATTCTTTTAAACATAGTCTAATCATTCTCCAAATAGTTTATATTTTCCTCGATCTACTTATCATCCTAATTCCATCTAATTTAATGGTGGTCAATTATTTATGATCTAGCATCCTTCTTAACATTCAACCAAATTACAATGCTTTTTTAAATAAATCTTAAATTTCTTCCAGTCTTCTTCAACCTTCTCTTCTCCCAGGTCTCGGATTCTGCCAGTCAACTCGGCTAATTCCATATAGTCTATCAGCTGCATCTGCCACTCTTCCAGTGTGGGTAGATCTTGGGTTTTCCAGTGTTTAGCGATAAGTATCCTTGCTGCTGTTGTTGCATACATAAAAAATGTTTGGTCCTTCCTTAACACCTTCTGGTCGACAATACCCAAGAGGAAGGCCTCTGGTTTCTTAGTGAAGGTATACTTAAATACCTTTTTCAGCTCATATATCATTTCCCAGAAAGCCTTCACTCTAGGGCAAGTCCACCAGAGGTGAAAGAATGTTCCTTCATTTTCTTTACATTTCCAACATTTATTATCAGACAAATGGTATATTTTGGCAAGTTTAACTGGGGTCATGTACCATCTATATATCATTTTCATTACATTTTCCTTCAAAGCATTACATGCAGTGAAGTTCAACCCAGTGGTCCACAACCTTTCCCAGTCCTCAAACATAATGTTGTGCCCAATGTCCTGTGCCCACTTTATCATAGCCAATTTAACCATTTCATCTTGTGTATTCCATTTTAACAGCAAGTTGTACATTCTTGAGAGTATCTTAGTCTTAGGTTCTAACAGTTCTGTTTCTAATTTCGATTTCTCCACCCGGAACCCTAACTTTTTGTCATTTTAAAAAACTTCGTTAATCTGAGCGTAATGTAACCAGTCTCGCACTTTGTCTTTAATTTTCTCCAAACTCTGCAATTTCCAATTGTCTCCATCTTTTTCTAATATTTCCCAATATTTTGGCCATTTGGCCTCCATATTGGGTCTTTTTCGGGCCTTAGCTTCCAGCGGTGAAAGCCACTTTGGAGTTTTATTTTCCAGTAAGTCTTTGTATTTTGTCCAGACATTAAACACTGCTTTTCTGACAATATGGTTCTTAAAGGCCTTATTGATCTTAACCTTGTCATACCATAAATATGCATGCCAACCAAAAGCATTGTTAAAACCTTCCAAATCCAATACATCGGTGTCCTCGAGAAGTAGCCAATCTTTTAGCCAGCAGAAAGCTGCGGCCTCATAGTACAACTTTAAGTCTGGCAGGGCAAAGCCCCCTCTTTCTTTCGCATCAGTTAATATCTTAAACTTGATTCTTGGCTTTTTGCCCTGCCAGACAAACTTAGAAATATCTCTCTGCCACTTCCGGAAGCACTCCGTCTTGTCCACAATCTGGAATGTTTGGAACAAAAACAACATTTTTGGCAATACATTCATCTTGATAGCAGCAATTCGGCCTAACAAAGAAAGTTTCAATTTTGTCCAACTATCTAAGTCTCTCTTAATTTCTGACCAACATTTTTCATAATTATCCTTGAAAAGACTCAGATTTTTTGCTGTTATGTTTACCCCTAGGTACTTTACTTTTTCCCCTTCATGGATCACTGCCTTGCCGTGGCGAAGGGGCTTGAAGAACTCAGAGAAGCTATGAACTATGCCGAGCAGGGCACCCAAGATGAACAGGTCATAGTGGAGAGTTTTGACCAAACGTGATCCACCTGGAGGAGGAATCGGCAAGCCACTCCAGTATCCCTGCCAAGAAAACTCCATGGACAAAGACAACAGGCATATAAAAGTTATGACGCTGGAAGATGAGCCCCTCAGGTCGGAAGGCGTCCAACATGCTACTGGGGAAGAGCGGAGGGCAAGTACAAGTAGATCCAGAGCTGATGAAGCGGCTGGGCCAAAGCCGAAAGGACGCTCAGTTGCGGATATGCCTGGAAGCGAAAGGAAAGTCCAATGCTGTAAAGAAAAATATTGCATAGGAACCTGGAATGTAAGAACCATGAACATGGGTAAGTTGGAGGTGGTCAAAAATGAGATGGCAAGAATAAATATTGACATCCTGGGCATCAGTGAGCTAAAATGGACGGGAATGGGTGAATTCAGTTCGGATGACCATCATATCTACTACTGTGGGCAAGAAACCCGTAAAAGAAATGGAGTGGCCCTCATAGTCAACAAAAGAGTGGCAAAAGCTGTACTGGGTTGCAACCTCAAAAATGATAGAATGATCTCGATACGAATCCAAGGCAGACCTTTTAACATCACAGTAATCCAAGTTTATGCACCAACTACTGGTGCTGAAGAAACTGAAATTGACCAATTCTATGAAGACTTACAACACCTTATAGAAGTGACACCAAAGAAGGATGTTCTTCTCATTATAGGGGATTGGAATGCTAAAGTAGGGAGTCAAGAGATAAAAGGAACAACTGGCAAGTTTGGCCTTGGAGATCAAAACGAAGCAGGGCAAAGGCTAATAGAGTTCTGTCAAGAGAACAAGCTGGTCATCACAAACACGCTTTTCCAACAACACAAGAGACGACTCTACACATGGACATCACCAGATGGGCAGCATAGAAATCAGATTGATTATATTCTCTGCAGCCAAAGATGGAGAAGCTCTATACAGTCAGCAAAAACAAGACCTGGAGCTGACTGTGGCTCAGATCATCAGCTTCTTATAGCAAAATTCAAGCTTAAACTGAAGAAAGTAGGAAAAACCACTGGGCCGGTAAGATACAATCTAAGTCAAATCCCTTATGAATACACAGTGGAAGTGAGGAACAGGTTTAAGGATTTAGATTTGGTGGACAGAGTGCCTGAAGAACTATGGATGGAGGCTCGTAACATTATACAGGAGGCAGCAACGAAAACCATCCCAATGAAAAGGAAATGCAAGAAAGCAAAGTGGCTGTCCAATGAGGCCTTACAAATAGCGGGGGAGAGAAGGCAAGCAAAATGCAAGGGAGATCGTGAAACATACAGGAAATTGAATGCAGATTTCCAAAGAATAGCAAGGAGAGACAAGAAGACCTTCTTAAACAAGCAATGCAAAGAAATAGAGGAAAGCAATAGAATGGGAAGAACCAGAGATCTGTTCAAGAAAATTGGAGATATGAAAGGAACATTTCGCACAAAGATTTCCATAATAAAGGACAAAAGTGGAAAGGACCTAACAGAAGCAGAAGACATCAAGAAGAGGTGGCAAGAATACACAGAGGAATTATACCAGAAAGAAACGGATGTCTCATATACCCCAGGTAGTGTGGTTGCTGACCTTGAGCCAGACATCCTGGAGAGTGAAGTCAAATGGGCCTTAGAAAGCACTGCAAATAACAAGGCCAGTGGAAGTGATGGTATTCCAGCTGAACTATTTAAAATTTTAAAAGATGATGCTGTTAAGGTGCTACACTCAATATGCCAGCAAGTTTGGAAAACTCAGCAGTGGCCAGAAGATTGGAGAAGATCAGTCTACATCCCAATCCCAAAGAAGGGCAGTGCCAAAGAATGCTCCAACTATCGCACAATTGCACTAATTTCTCACGCTAGCAAGGTTATGCTTAAAATTCTACAAGGAAGGCTCAAGCAGTATGTGGACCGAGAACTCCCAGAAGTGCAAGCTGGATTTAGAAGAGGCAGAGGAACCAGAGACCAAATTGCAAACATGCGCTGGATTATGGAGAAAGCTAGAGAGTTCCAGAAAGACATTTACTTCTGCTTCATTGACTATGCAAAAGCCTTTGACTGTGTCGACCATGGCAAACTATGGCAAGTTCTTAAAGAAATGGGAGTGCCTGATCACCTCATCTGTCTCCTGAGAAATCTCTATGTGGGACAAGAAGCTACAGTTAGAACTGGATATGGAACAACTGACTGGTTCAAAATTGGGAAAGGAGTACGACAAGGCTGCATTTTGTCTCCCTGCTTATTTAACTTATATGCAGAATTCATCATGCGAAAGGCTGGGCTGGATGAATCCCTAGCCGGAATTAAGATTGCCGGAAGAAATATCAACAACCTCAGATATGCAGATGACACAACCTTGATGGCAGAAAGTGAGGAGGAATTAAAGAACCTTTTATTGAGGGTGAAAGAGGAGAGTGCAAAATATGGTCTGAAGCTCAACATCAAAAAAACGAAGATCATGGCTACTGGTCCCATCACCTCCTGGCAAATAGAAGGGGAAGAAATGGAGGCAGTGAGAGATTTTACTTTCTTGGGCTCCATGATCACTGCAGATGGTGACAGCAGCCACGAAATTAAAAGACGCCTGCTTCTTGGGAGAAGGGCAATGACAGGCCTAGACAGCATCTTGAGAAGTAGAGACATAACCTTGCCAACAAAGGTCCGTATAGTTAAAGCTATGGTTTTCCCAGTAGTGATGTATGGAAGTGAGAGCTGGACCATAAAGAAGGCTGATCGCCGAAGAATTGATGCTTTTGAATTATGGTGCTGGAGGAGACTCTTGAGAGTCCCATGGACTGCAAGAAGATCAAACCTCTCCATTCTGAAGGAAATCAGCCCTGAGTGCTCACTGGAAGGACAGATTGTGAAGCTGAGGCTCCAATACTTTGGCCACCTCATGAGAAGAGAAGACTCCCTGGAGAAGACCCTGATGTTGGGAAAGATGGAGGGCACAAGGAGAAGGGGGCGACAGAGGATGAGATGGTTGGATAGTGTTTTCGAGGTTACCAGCATGAGTCTGACCAAGCTGCGGGGGGCAGTGGAGGACAGGAGTGCCTGGCGTTCTCTGGTCCATGGGGTCACGAAGAGTCGGACACGACTAAACGACTAAACAACAACAACAACTTTACTTTTTTAACCACAGTTAGTTCTGTCTCTCTCTGAAACCGTTCTGACTCTGTATCTGTCAAATTTTTCCCCAGCACTTTAGTTTTCTGTTTGTTTAATTTGAATCCCGCCACCCGACCAAAATCTTGAATCAGTTGTAACACTCTTTTCGTACTTGATTCTGGCTCCTGCAGGGTCAAAACTTGTTGTTGTTGTTTAGTCGTTTAGTCGTGTCCGACTCTTCGTGACCCCATGGACCAGAGAACGCCAGGCACTCCTGTCCTCCACTGCCCCCCGCAGCTTGGTCAGACTCATGCTGGTAACCTCGAAAACACTATCCAACCATCTTGTCCTCTGTCGCCCCCTTCTCCTTGTGCCCTCCATCTTTCCCAACATCAGGGTCTTCTCCAGGGAGTCTTCTCTTCTCATGAGGTGGCCAAAGTACTGGAGCCTCAGCTTCACAATCTGTCCTTCCAGTGAGCACTCAGGGCTGATTTCCTTCAGAATGGAGAGGTTTGATCTTCTTGCAGTCCATGGGACTCTCAAGAGTCTCCTCCAGCACCATAATTCAAAAGCATCAATTCTTCGGCGATCAGCCTTCTTTATGGTCCAGCTCTCACTTCCATACATCACTACTGGGAAAACCATAGCTTTAACTATACGGACCTTTGTTGGCAAGGTGATGTCTCTACTTCTCAAGATGCTGTCTAGGCCTGTCATTGCCCTTCTCCCAAGAAGCAGGCGTCTTTTAATTTCGTGGCTGCTGTCACCATCTGCAGTGATCATGGAGCCCAAGAAAGTAAAATCTCTCACTGCCTCCATTTCTTCCCCTTCTATTTGCCAGGAGGTGATGGGACCAGTAGCCATGATCTTCGTTTTTTTGATGTTGAGCTTCAGACCATATTTTGCACTCTCCTCTTTCACCCTCAATAAAAGGTTCTTTAATTCCTCCTCACTTTCTGCCATCAAGGTTGTGTCATCTGCATATCTGAGGTTGTTGATATTTCTTCTGGCAATCTTAATTCCGGCTAGGGATTCATCCAGCCCAGCCTTTCGCATGATGAATTCTGCATATAAGTTAAATAAGCAGGGAGACAAAATGCAGCCTTGTCGTACTCCTTTCCCAATTTTGAACCAGTCAGTTGTTCCATATCCAGTTCTAACTGTAGCTTCTAAAACTAGGTCATCTGCAAAAGCTTTAAGTTTGTATTGTTTCGCTCCGACCTGTATTCCTTCCACCAACCGGTCCCCTCTAATCATGTTCAAGAGCACCTCCAGAACCGAAATAAATAACAGAGGGGAAATAGGGCAGCCTTGTCGTGTTCCTTTTTCAATTTTAAACTCTTCTGATATTTTATTAGAAGTTTTATTTACAACATAACCCCCCCATCCCCCCAATACAGAAATCCACTCTCATTAAACGTGAACATAACATACAATAAGCATAACATACAACAATACAAACAATCAAATAAAAGACTTCCTTTATCCTGTATCTGGCCTCCTTATTTACTTCTTAGAAGCTGTTTCCTTTATGAATAATTATTAAGATTTTTCTAATTATAACTTAAATATCCACAAAGTCTCCTGCAGACATTAATCGAAACAAGTCCAGGTAGGTATTTTAGGGCACTGTTTTGTGAAGTATTCTCTGCGTTTTCCCCATGCTTTTTGAAACTCTTGTCTAGTGTGATCTCTAATTGCCTCTGTTAATCTAGCCAGTTCAATATACTTTGTTTTGTCTTGCCATTCCTTTCCCCCCCCCAAATAATATTTATTTATACAACAAGAAAAAAAAACCACAAAAAAACACAAATACCAAATTACACACAAATTACAAAAATAACCATAGACACATAATTTTCTTGGCAAACAATAAAACATCTATTGGTCTTAACACTAAAGACCCAACTTCCCGTCTATTCCATATTTCAAATTCATATTACTTATTGCCAATACACATTCTTTTCATAATTAAACTTATTCTCAATAAATCTAATTTCTTCTATCTACCTAGCAACTATTACTGAAGTTCCTCGAATGCTGCAACAGAATTTAAACTACTATATTTATTTTTCAGATATTCTTTGAAAACCTCCCTTTTAGAAACAAATTCCTATTTTGATTTATTCGTTATTTTTTTCTGATAAACCATCTAATTCGGCATATTCTGTCAGCTTTTGGATCCAATCTTGTATAGAGGGGATTTCATTACTCTTCCATTTTGCTGCGATCAAAACTCTTGCTGCCACCGTCGCATATAAAAAGATACCCTTTTAGTTCCTTTTTAGTTGGCACTATTCAACATGGTCTCATAGTGTTTTAAGTGGGGTGAATTTTGGCCTTAATGGACGGACAGTAGCTCAGTGGCAGAGCTCTTACTTCGGATACAGAAATATTCACAGGTTCATTCAGTTCGAAAAAGGGCCTGACCGCAAGGGATGGGAATAATCCTTCTCTGCATATGACCTTGATAGCTGCTGCCAGTCAGAACAGACAACACGAAGCTAGATGGGGAAGAAACTTAATTCATTGTCCACACTTAGCAAGCAGAAGGTCCCAGGTATCTGAAACCCAGGGTGTGGGTGTGTGCTTCTAGCCTGTGAATGGTCTGAGTACGCCCTACAGTAACCAAAATAATCACACATTTTCCCCTTCCTCTCCTACCCACCTATTTATTTATTTTTTAAAAAATTAGTGGAAGCTCTCTGGGGCAGAGGCAAAGCGCCATGCCCACCGGGCTGGGGTTGGATAAGTAAGATCAACCTCTCCTTCTGTTTCAGGTGCCGGGGGTGTCCAAGGAGGGGGCTGCCAAGATCCCGGAAGTGGAGGCGTCTCCCTTGGGTGCCTGGCCAAGGACTATCTTCAGAGAGATCAAACAGGAAGGCGACAGAGATGCAGCCTTGCTGGGTAAGGATTCCTGGTGGCAGAGTTTTAACCACACAGTTGTTAACATTTTTGATCTGTCACCAGTTAAAGGGTTATCTCAGGGATGGAGGTTTGCACCCCTATCAGCAGTAATTCCATTTCAGTCCATAAATAAGCTGTTCCCTGAATTTAGGCTGCCCACTAAAATGGGATCTCTTAAATCATGGCTTCTGTACCCCCAAGAGGGGGATTACAGGCCTCACTCAGGTGTTCTGTGGTGGCTCACCTGGCACCATCATTACATGTCCTTAGGCGCCAGACAAAAAACATTCCTTTTTACCCAGGCCTATGGCTATTAAATAATCGATGGCCTGTAAAAGTTGGGGGGAGAGGAGTGTTACTATGAGGACTGTTTTACGATTAGGCTGTCTGTCAGTTTGCATTTTATTATGCTTCTATTACGATTTTACCACTGATGTTCCGTAATATGTTTTTCATGTTGTACACTGCCCTGGGATGTTTTGATAAAAGGGCGGTATATAAATTGAATAAATAATAATATTAATAATAATTAATTTTATGCAAGCTAGGTGGGGGAGAGTGCAGCCTATATTCAGCCTAATACGGTATTATTCTTTTGGAGGGTGGCACATACTGGCAATAGAATTGCCTGGCAGTGGATGTGGCCCAATCATGTCACTTTAAACAGTTGTGGCTTCCCCCCTAAAGAATCCTGGGAACTGTAGTTTCTTAAGGGTGCTGGGAACTCTAGCTCTGTGAGGGGCCTCTCACAATTATTCAGTGCTGAATTAAATCCTGTGGAGGCCCTTGGGAAGTTGAAATCTCAGGGCCTACCTTGAAACTTATCTCCTAATACATTTTTTATTTTTCCAACAATTTTAACAAACCAATTTTACTGCACAATAGTATTTTGATCCATTGCGGCGGGGCCCCTCAAAGGCACGGGGCCCATAGGCCGGTACCTGCTCTATTTGGTAATCCGGGACAGGAATTATTACATTAAGAGGAGGATATCTGGGTGTGTAGGAACTACCCTACAAAGATGAAATTCACATCCATTGCTCCTCCCATGTTTTCCTCTGGTCCTGCCCAGCACTGGCATATGGCCCTCAGAAGGTTCTGCAGAAGGGAATGCGGCCCTCACACTGAACAAAGTCTAAGCAAAGAACATTATCCTTCAGGTAACCTAGTGCCAACCTCCTCAGGGCTCTGCACATTAATAGCAAGCTTTTGAACATGGCTTCGTAGCTAACAGGCAAACAGCAAATAACACTGAGATTCTCTCCTTATTCCTTTTAAAAAAATAATTATTGAGTTTTCCATATTTAGTTACATTTCATTACACAAATCTATAACATAAAGCATTGCTCAGACAGAGCACCGACTTCCTTCCCCCCCTTTCTGACTTCCAAACATCTATTAATAAATTTTCGCATTTCTATAACCACTTTTTTACTTTAAATCTTCTTCTTTTTTATAAAAATTACCTCCTTATATGTAAATCGGTTCCTTATTTTCACATTCCAAAGCATCTCAGTTCAAACCTACAAACGTTTTCAAATGTTTACAATTTTCTTTCAGCAGGAGGTGGGCAGGAGCAGAACATACAAGAAGATGCCAGGAAACGGGAACCGCACTGGGTGTTGTCAGGAAGAGGCAGGCAGAACGCCTCTGGCTGGCCCAATAGGGGCAAAGCGTCTGCAAGCCAGGAGGAAGCGTACCCCGAGAAAGAAGGGGACAAGTTTATAAATTCCCAGGGCAGGTATGTGGAATTTGATGGGAATGCCGCCCAGCTCACCGTCCCTGCACCAAGCGAGTCGCAGAAGCCAGGTCACGAGAGGCAGAAGTCCTGCGCCCACTGCGGGAAGGACTTCCAGCTGAAGTGCAACCTGCAGGCCCACGAGAGGACCCACACGGGCGAGAAGCCCTACAAGTGCTCCGTCTGCGGGAAGGGCTTCAGCACGAGGGCGTACCTGATCACCCACGAGAGGATCCACACGGGCGAGAAGCCGTACCAGTGCTCGGACTGCGGCAAGAGCTTCTGCGACAACTCCAACCTGATAGTCCACCGGAGGACCCACACAGGCGAGAGGCCCTACAAGTGCACGGACTGCGGCAAGAGCTTCCGGGAGAGGCCGGTGCTCATCCGGCACCAGCGGATCCACACGGGGGAGAAGCCCTACAAGTGTAGGGACTGCGGCAAGAGCTTCAGCCAGAGCTCGGGCCTCCTGGTGCACGAGAGGACCCACACGCGAGAGAAGCCCTACACGTGCACGGACTGCGGGAAGAGCTTTGGCGGCAACTCAAACCTCAGGGTCCACATGAGGATCCACACAGGGGAGAAGCCCTACAGGTGCACGGACTGCGGGAAGATCTTCAGCGACCGCTCGCTACTCATGCGGCATCAGAGCACCCACCAAGAGGGGAAGTGTTAGAAAAGGTGGGGGGGGGGGAACAACACACAGACTGGAGTTTCACAGTTCCATACTGTCTAGGGAAACGACATTTTGATGCACACATGTATGCCACTCACATGTACAGTGGTACCTTGGGTTAAGTACTTAATTTGTTCCGGAGGTCCGTTCTTAACCTGAAACTGTTCTTAACCTGAAGCACCACTTTAGCTAATGGGGCCTCCTGCTGCCGCCGCGCGATTTCTCTTCTCATCCTGAAGCAAAGTTCTTAATCCGAGGTACTATTTCTGGGTTAGCGGAGTCTGTAACCTGAAGCGTATGCAACCTGAGGTACCACTGTACGTTTAACGTGCTGTGGTACCACTTCAAACAGTCATGGCTTCCCCCCAAAGGATTCTGGGAGCTGTGTTCTGTTAAAGGTGCTCAGAGTTCTTAGGCGAGTCCTCTCTTCCTTTCACAGAGTCACAATTCCCAGAGCTCCCTGTGAAGAGGGAAGAAGAAGAAGAAGAAGAAGAAGAAGAAGAAGAAGAAGAAGAAGAAGAAGAAGAAGAGGAGGAAGAAGAATTTGTTATTTATATCCCGCCCATCTGGCTGGGTTTCCCCAGCCACTCTGAGCAGCTCCCAACAGAACATTAAAAACACGGTAAAACATCAAACATTAAAAACTTCTCTAAACAGGGCTGCCTTCAGATGTCTTCTAAAAGTCAGATAGTTGTTTATTTCCGTGACATCTGATGGAAGGGCGTTCCACAGGGTGGGCGCCACTACCGAGAAGGCCCTCTGCTTAATATCAAACTACTCTGGGAGTTGTAACTCTGCGATGGGAATAGAGGCCTCACAGCACCCTTAGCAAACCACAGTTCCCATATTCTTTGGGGGAAACCATGACTGTTTATAGAACCATAGAATTGTAGAGTTGGTCCTGTGGGTCGTCTATTTCAACCCCCTGCAATGCAAGAATCTCAGCTAAAGCATCCATGATAGATGGCCATTCAAACTCTGCTCAGAAACCTCCAAAGAAGGAGAGGCAACAACCTCCTGAGGGAGACCGTTCCACTGTCAAGCAGATTTTACTGTCAAAAAGTTATTCCTGGAGTTTAGTCGGAATCTCTTTTTTTGTAACTTGAATCCGGCAGAGGTGTGAATGTGGCTGTAGTTGCCTTATGACCCACCCTGATTACGCCCAGACTCTTTTAAAAAATGCATCTTTCTGCCTTTTAATAAGAACCACATGCCAAAATGGCCGAGTGGGAAGACCTAGAAAGCGTCTGATGTCCACAAGCAGGCAATAAATAGCTTTATCAGGGCTAACCAAGATGCTGGAAAAGCGCAAGCCATTCTCAAGGTCCACAGAACTCTTCCATCAGGTTGGACGTTAAGCAAAGCGGGAGGGAAGGAATCGCTGGCTCCGTCACTGTGTAGCCGCAAAGTCACATGCTTTGAAAATCCGAATAGGAGAGCCACAGCAAATGCGCAGGGAATCTCTGGGATTAGGGAGGAGAAAGTGTGGGACGGCAGCCTTTGGAGGAGAACACCACATGGACGAGGGGGGATTAATAATAATAATAATAATAATAATAATACATTTTATTTGTACCCTGCCCTCCCCGGCCAGAGCCGGGCTCAGGTCGGCTAACACCAATAAAATCACAGTAAAAACTTAATAGGGGGAAGGGGGGGGAGGGAAAGGAGGAAAAAACTATTTAAAATACGGGTTAAAATGTAATTTAAAATGCAGCCTCATTATAAAGTAGCTGATAAATCAAGACCATAAGGGGAGGGAAACATAAGGGTCAGACCGAGTCCAAACCAAAGGCCAGGCGGAACAGCTGTCTTGCCGGCCCTGCGGAAAGATGTCAAGTCCCGCAGGGCCCTAGTCTCTTGTGACAGAGCGTTCCACCACGTCGGGGCCAGTGCTGAAAAGGCCCTGGCCCTAGTTGAAACCAATCTAACCTCCTTGAGGCTCGGGACCTCCAAAGTGTTGTCGTTTGTGGACCTTAAGGTCCTGCGTGGGGCATACCAGGAGAGGTGGTCCCGTAGGTACGTGGGTCCTGGGGCTTTAAAGGTCAAAACCAGCACCTTAAACCTGACCCTGTACTCCACCTGGAGCCAGTGCAGTTGGTAAAGCACTGGATGAATGTGATCCCATAGCAAGGACCCTGTAAGGAGCCTCGCCGCGGCATTCTGCACCCACTGGAGTTTCTGGGTCAGCTTCAAGGGCAGCCCTGCGTAGAGCGAGTTACAATAATCAAGCCTGGAGGTGACCGTCGCATGGATCATTAAAGGATGAGCAAGCGATTCACAGTCCACATTAAGGCGAGGTATGGCCAGGCTGTGTGACTTAATGCAGACCTCATGGCTACAGCATCTTAAGTGGTTCCTCACTGCCCTTTCCTGCCTGCCCTCTGCTCTGCTTAACTTCCTGCCTGATTTCTGGAGAAGTGGAAGGCTTTGCTGACCGCTGAACACCTGTGACTCTCCACTCAGGATAGGCCCTCTTTTCTTGCGAGGTGGTGGAAAAGTACACGGAGCTGGAGGGGTGATGGGAGTCATATTCCAGCAAAAACCTGGAAGGGCGCAGCTTCCGCGGCCCTGTCAAAGAGACTAGTCCTCAAGCAAACGGCAGCCGGAGTGGCGTGGTGTTCACAATTCCACTGCTCCTTCGACACATGTCTTTTAGCAAGGGGAACGAAACCCTAGTAGTAGCTTAGTAGCGGTCAGGCGTACAGGCCGAAGTTTCTAGTAGGTTTTAAGTTTGTAGGGTATAAATCTGTAGCATGTACACGTTCCTTGCCACTTCTAGCGGGAGGGAGGTGGGTTTGAAGGGCGAAGAGTACGAAACGCGATGCTGACGAATGCTGATTTGTATATATGCAGAGAGTTTTAAACTTAAGATTTCTCTTCTCTCCCGCTGCCCAGCCTCTATGTCAGCAGTTTTTCCACGAGTGGCTCCATGTTTTGGGATTAGCTTTGCCCTAGGATAGGGAAATTTGTCATTAGAAAGACGTATGACTCACATAACTAATAGATTTTTTTCGTTCCTAGGTAGCTTAGGGGTTCTATGATGATCAGATTTGGTTTGTTTGGGTATTTTTTCACAATCCAAGAATTTTAGAGAAAATGTTTTTATGGACATGTAAGAAACACTGATTATAACAAATAAAAAGGAGTTCTTAAAAAATGTGTATGGCTTGGACATGATATACTTGGCCTCGGTCCAGTATACCTGAAGGAGCATCTCCACCCCCATCGTTCTGCCCGGACACTGAGTTCCCTCACTGCAAGAAGCAAAGCTACAGGGAACCAGGCAGAGGGCCTTCTCGGCAGTGGCACCCGCCCTGTGGAACGCCCTCCCATCTGATGTCAACTACCTGACATTTAGAAGACATCTGAAGGCAGCCCTGTTTAGGGAAGTTTTTAATGTGTGATATTTTAATTTATTTTTAATCTTTGTTGGAAGCCGCCCAGAGTAGCTGGGGAAACCCAGCCAGATGGGCGGGGTACAAATAAATTATTATTATTATTATTATATCTTTGAAAAGGAATGTATTTATCATTGTAAACTCTTAATACTGTGGTGGTTTGTTTGTTAAGAGAGTCAGTGCATTGGTTAGAGTTAGGGTAATCATTGTGGAACCTTCCAGATCTAGTTGCGATCCACTTGGAACCAAAAAAATCCTTTACGGAGGAGCAATCCATCACTGGGGGGGCCACCACAGAGAAGGCTCAGTGCAACTTATAAAGAGCAGTACTACAACTCCCATCATCCCTGGGGGATGATGGGAGTTGAAGCTGCAACACCTGGAGGGCACTGGGCCTGCTGCTACCCCTGTGTTAGACTATGATTACTGTTGTTATGATGAGTCTCTGTGGGCTCCCTCAGAGTGCACGGTCAAGGCTGTGTCATCTGCAAACAACGCCTCTCAGATAAGGACCAGCGACTCTTTCCTCTTAGTGCAAAAATGTGCCAGATTGAACAAACTCTAGTCACTTTCTTGAATGGATGTGACTGGAAACAAACAGTGAGGTTGTGTCTCCATAACGGTGACCGGAGGAGGAATGGCCGCTGGGAGGAGTGCAGAGAGAAGAAACATTGCAGTGCTTCTGCAGCACCACAGCTGGACGCCTTCCTCTGCCCCAGCTGCAACAAAACATTTCTCTCCCCTATCGGTCTCTACAGCCACAGATGGATGCTAAGAATATTATTATTATTATTATTATTATTATTATTATTATTATTATTATATCATGCATTTATTTATTTATGCTCCACCTTCTTCCCTGGCAGCTTACAGACAATAAATAATAATTTTATTATTTGTACCCTACCCTTCTGAAGCTGAGGCTGCAATACTTTGGCCACCTCATGAGAAGAGAAGACTCCCTGGAAAAGACCCTGATGTTGGGAAAGATGGAGGGCACAAGGAGAAGGGGACGACAGAAGACGAGATAGTTGGACAGTGTTCTCGAAGCTACCAGCATGAGTTTGACCAAACTGCGGGAGGCAGTGGAAGACAGGAGTGCCTGGCGTGCTCTGTTCCATGGGGTCACAAAGAGCCGGACACGACTAAACGACTAAACCACAACCCTTCAGACTGGGTTGCCCCAGCCAGTCTGGGCGGCTTCTGATGTATATAAAAACATAATACAGTGGTACCTTGGTTTACAACCATAATCCGTTCCGGAGGTCCGTTTGTAAACCAAAACAGGTTTTAACCCAAGGTGCACTTTCGCCAATGGGGCCTCCCCAAAAAATTGTTTGTAATCCAAAAAAAGGTTGCAAACCAGGACACGCACGTCTGGGTTTGACGTGTTTGTAATCCAAAACGTATGCAAACCAAGATGTATGCAAACCAAGGTACCCCTGTAAAACATTGCACAATACACATTTAAAAACTTCCCTATACAGGGCTGCCTTCAGATCATAGCTGTCAACTTTCAGGTTTGAAAATAAGGGATCAGCAGCCTCACCTGTCCCAGGGACAGTCTACGGGATATCTAACAATCTGGGATAGCAGCGGGAAACGGTGCTGGAATAAGGGAATTCCCCGCAAAAAAAGGGGGGACGGTTGGCAGCTATGCTTCAGATGTCCTCTAAAGGTGATATAGTTGTTCATCTCCTTATCTTCCTCTTCCTCCTCCTCCAACCCCCCCACCGCCCTACGCCCTATTGCACATTCTTTGCACGAAAATCACTAAAATGCCAATATTATAAAAACAAGAGCGTCATGACCGTCTTAATTCGACCAGGAGCTGCCTGGAGATGTCGTTTGCCAGGATTTCACAACAGCTAGTGACCCCCCCCCCCAAAAAAATAGGCTAAATGGAGCCTCCAGTGTCAGTGGCAGTCTATCTCTAAATCCTTGCAACAGACAAAGGAGGCGGCTCTTGTGCTTGCAGTCTTCTGTCAGAAGAGGAGGCCGGGTTTTTTAAGGAAAGGCGAGCCTTTGGGGTCCTATCCAGCAGGGTTTGGGGTTTGGGGTGGGTGGGAGGAGTTGGGGGGGGGGAAATGGCTGTCTCAGGGTTAAGGCGACAGATTCCTCTTTCCCAGAACAGCCTGGGAGGAAGGGGAGGGAGAGGAACCGAGGACATCACTTCCTATCCTGCCGGCCATAGGGGGCGTGGGATTGGGGGGCACCGGCAGGGTCCTTTGCCCCCCAAGTAGCAGCCCAGCAAGAGGGTTGGGGGGCACGATGCCCCGTTGATGCCTCCTGCCCTTCCCCTCCACCTTTTGCATGCAGCTCCTTCCTTGGTGAGTACAAGGCGTGTTGCAATTGCAGAGGGAGGGATTTCAAACAAAGCTCCTGGGAAAAGTCCAGGGAGACGGGAGAGCAAAAGATCTGGGGCTGGAGGGACTTTTGCATGCATAGATTCTTATTATTTTCATGTTTCCAGCTGCTTTCAATTATGTGCAGATGGTGGTTTTGGAAGGCGATGAACAAAGCAATGGTTCCAATGAAAGAGGAGCGGGAGGCGGTTGGAAGAAAAGGCGTTTGCAAAAAAAACAAAATAAAAAAAAATACTAGTTTTAGGGGAGGGATTGGCCAGCCCCGTTTTCATCCAGGCTCAGTATAAGGCTTTAATGTGCTGCGACCCCAAAGCTGAGGCAGTGCAGGGGGGGTAGCCAAGGATGTAACAGAAAATAATAATAATAATAATAATAATAATAATAATAATAATAATAATGACAAAATAACACTTCATGCAGCAGAGGGAGTGGACTGCAATCCACAAAATGCCAGCCTGGTCCTGGCAGATGCTTTGAACTACAACTCCCAGCAGCCCTGCTTCGTGGGGCTGGGGGGAGCTGTAGCTCCAATATGATGCCCTCCAGAAGTTTTGGGCGTACAACTCCAGCCAGCACCAGTCCAAAACATCTAGAGGGCATCTGGAGCTTAGGGAAGGCTGTTCTGAAGAATAAGCAACCAGTTAATTTAAATTTCACGTTTATTAGTCCGCTCGGTTGTCATCAAACCTCAGATAGGCTTACGGAAAAATAATGAAACCATAAAATTAGGGGTTTTTTAAATAAAAAACAAAACAAAAATGCTTAAAACTTTAAAAAATAATTAAAATGAACTAAAACCAGATTTGAAAACCTGGCAGCCTCCCTGAAATGTATTTCAGGGGGCTGTTTGGAAACCAATTCTGTTTGCATAATTACTCTGAAGTAATTTCCTCAGTATTCAGTGGGGCTTACTCATTGGTAAAGGTAAAGGGACCCCTGACCATTAGGTCCAGTCGTGACCGATTCTGGGGTTGCGGCGCTCATCTCACTTTATTGGCCGAGGGAGCCGGCGTACAGCTTCTGGGTCATGTGGCCAGTATGACTAAGCCGCTTCTGGCGAACCAGAGCAGCGCACGGAAATGCCGTTAACCTTCCCGCCGGAGTGGTACCTATTTATCTACTTGCACTTTGACGTGCTTTTGAACTGCTAGGTTGGCAGGAGCAGGGACCAAGCAACCTCCCCATCGCAGAGATTTGAACCGCCCACCTTCTGATCGGCAAGTCCTCATTGGTAGGTGTGTGTAAATTTGTAGCCTGACTTAAACCTTTGTTCTGCCTGCTTTTGCTTCCAGCCGCAATACTTTTTGTCAGGAAAATGGATTGTTAATAGTCCCCACTGAATGGTATCCCCCCCCCCATGGGGAGCAAAAGATTAGGAAATAACTGGTGAATTGTCTTGAATTTTTATTATTGCAATTGTATCCCACCATTTTCTCCACGGAGCCTACATGGTTCTCCCTCATTTAATCCCCAACAAGAACCCTGGGAGTCAGGTTACTTTGAGAGGCAGAGACTGGCCCAGGGTCACCCATTGAGCTTCATGGACGTGTCAGGATTTGAACCCTGGTCTCCCTGTTCTTAGTCCAATGCTCTAACCACTGCACCACACTGACTCTTATTTTTCTTTTTTCTTTTTGGAATGTGAGAGATTATCAGAATTTGGGAAGCCATTTTTCTCCCCTCACCCCACTCTGAACTTTGAGGGAGATTTCTGATGTGAGCTGTGTGTCAGAACATCTGCTTTACAGGAGAGGGCTCCAGGTTCAATTCTCAGGGACTCCGATTAATATTAATTATTGTTATGATTTATTTCAGTTCTATGTCGCTTTACAGTTTAAAAAAAAAAAAAGATCTCAAAGTGGTTTACAGCACATTTAAAACATCAAGTAGAACAATCCAGGATAAAACGTTGTTGAAGAATGTCAGAGCTAAAATACCTTAAGGATATCAAAATAAAACATTGGAAAGGAGGCCAGCTCATTTAATGCATCATTTAATGCATCAAAGATAACAACAGAAAATAAATTGGAAGCATTTCAAAAGAAAACATTACTAAAGGAAGTCAAATGTAAAATGCATGTTCAAAACAACAGTAAATGCAGATTTTAAAATAAAGTAATATGCCCAAGTGTCCCCCAAAAAGTTATTTACCAGTATGTATGCTACTACTGTGGCCTGTGTTTTGTTAGCCCCAAAAAGGGAAAATGAGCTAGGTCCCCGCTAAAGAAGAATGGCAACTCAAGTTGACAGAATATACGCATAGCTGTCAACTTTTCCCTTTTCTTGTGAGAAATCCTATTTGGAATAAGGGAATTTCCCTTTAAAAAAGGGAAAAGTTGACAGCTATGAATATACGCAGCTTGCAGACTTAACATATAGAAAAAGAAAGCAAGAAGAACATACGTTTAGAGAAGATTGGGAAACATTTATTGAATATATGGGGAAAGAATTGTGTATATCTGAAAACGGTGGCAGCATTAAGATAAATTCAACAGTGTAAATAAGTTTAGATGGATGTAATAATGGAATACTGAATGGTTTAGTTTACATAAAATATGCAGGGATTTATGATATGTAAAATGAACCATGGAAAGAGAAGAAGGGATTGATATTATAAGGATGTTAAAATGTGTATTTAAAATTGCTAAACAGAAACTTTACTTTTTTTACACAAAAAAAATAAAAAATAAACCATAAACTTTGGTGGTTTTGCAGCTACTGGTCTTTTGCACTGACATTTCTCTCTCCTCACCTCATGTTGGTTGGTTGGCATCAGAACAGCTAACTCAGGTCAGTTCCAGGTTTTGTGCTCTGCTGTTACGTTACCTGAGCCAACATAGTTTTCAGGAAAAATTCATTGAGAGTATATATCGTTGTAAAGTTAGCTGGGATGAGATTTCATTGCAATCTGATTTTGAGCTCAAAGTCCCATAGATTCCCATGGGAGACAGAAGCAAGTTTTATTTTGAAATCTTTAAGATAATATTTTAGTTTTCTGTTATGTTGCTTTGGCTGTAAAGTGGTACCTCGTGTTACATACACTTCAGGTTACAGATCCCACTAACCCAGAAATAGTACCTTGGGTTAAGAACTTTGCTTCAGGATGAGAACAGAAATCTTTCAGCGATGGCGCAGCTGCAGCGGGAGGCCTCATTAGCTAAAGTGGTGCTTCAGGTTAAGAACAGTTTCAGGTTAAGAACAGACCTCCAGAACGAATTAAGTATTTAACCCGAAGTACCACTGTATAATCTATATTTGACTTCAGATTGTTTTATTTATGTTTTATTGAATTAATATGCTGTAAACCGCTTTGAGATTTTTCTTGAAAATATAAAGCGGTATAGAAATTAAAAATAAATAAAAATGTTGCTAGTCTCTCCTAACCTTTTTAATGGTGCTTACTCCTTTCCTTAGGGAGAAGCTCACCGGGAACAAATTTGGGCCTCTTTGGCCTGCGGTGTGTGTTGTTTTGAGGTGCCCAACCACCCTTCCAAAAGTCAACATTGCATGAATGGTCACCCCAGTCGCAGATGCCCGGCTTGGCCTGAGACACAAAATGGCCACTGAGCAAGGCAGCGCCAACACCCCAAGCTTCCAGTTGCCGGTGGATCCGAAGGTGGGGATGAAAATGGCGGAAGAGGAGCAGGCCAGCTACCTGGCCGGCAGGGCTGCGGGTCCTTGCATTCTTCAAGCCGGGAGCATGTGGGGCCTTGAGAGGAGAGGTGGGGAAGATACCCCGAATGGGGTCAGCAGCGTCTCCAACACTTGGCATCAATATATCCGGCCATTTAGCCACCATGAAGCCGAGTGGCCGAGACAAGTTTGCCGGCAGCTCTGGGAGCTGTGCTGCCGGTGGCTGAAGCCCGAGAGACACGGCAAGGAGCAGATTTTGGACCTGGTGGCCCTGGAGGAGTTCCTGAGGGCCTTGCCCCCAGAAATGCAGAGCTGGGTCAGGGCGATTGGGCCAGAGGGTGGCTCGCGAGCGACGGCGGCCGACAATTTCCTCCCGAGGGAAAGAAGCAGTGAGGAGCAAGAAGAAGAGGTAAGAATGGTTTGCTGCAAGCAATCTGAAGGGGTTGAGAAGGTAGGTGCAAGATGGGTTCTTGCTGACCACTGTTGAGCTGTTCCTTTTTTTCTCGATTTTCGGGAAATGGGTGCCGTTCCTTAAGTAGCCAAAACGGCACCACCCACAAGGGGGAAGCAACAGCAGGCTTAGGTAACCCCAGTCTATCCACAGAAGTACAAAAAGGCTTTATAGTGGTACTTTGGTTTACATATGCTTCAGGTTACAGACTCTGCTAACCCAGAAATAGTACCTTGGGTTAAGAACTTTGCTTCAGGATGAGAACAGAAATTGTGCTCTGGTGGCACGACGACAGCAGGAGGCCCCATTAGCTAAAGTGGTGCTTCAGGTTAAGTACAGTTTTAGGTTAAGAATGGACCTCCGGAACGAATTAAGTTCTTAACCCGAGGTACCGCTGTATAAGGGGGTCCAGAAAACCTTGAAAGGGGAAAATCTCAAAATATTCCCATAGAGGAATGAGCATTCTTAGGTGACATTTGAGCAATACCTCTGAAGCGCTGAGACACCACTTTAGACGGTCATGAATTCGCCCAAAGAATCATGGAAAGTGGGTTGTTGTTTTTTAGGATGCCCAGAATTGTTAGGGGGCAATTCTGAGCATCCTAAAAAACAAAAAAAAAACCCACTTTCCAGGGATGGTAGGATGAAAGGAGTCTGTCAACCTGCCAAGGAACTGATAAGGTTCATTATTGAGTCATCTGCAGTTTGACAGACCGCGCTTCTTCCCAGGGTGAGAGGAAAAATGGCGAAAATGGGTTATTGGGACATAGTGACTTTTGCAGCTATTGTTAAAGTTGCAAAACAACGAAGCACGTGACAGAGCGAGGGAGAAATTTATGGAACAACAATAAACAATAGACTATCAGCTTTGCCCAAGGCATGATGGAGAACAGCAACAACCGGGGGGGGGGGGAGAGAATAGACATAATATTTTACAAGGACAGGAAGAAATAACATGGACAGAATAATTTCCACACACAGGAAGAACAAGGTTATAGTTTGAGCGCCTCACTTGTAGTTTTATAAATCATTTAATGTGTCAACACGAATAGAAGTTATTAATATTGCAGCTGTCGTATAATGGGATTATTATTATGACCGGAATGTAATTGAAATTAATAAGATTTTGGAACGCAGAAATCAAGAAACTCATCAACCATCAATTTTAGCATGTGGGGGGGCCACTTTATCTAAATTATATAATTCAGTATTTGAATGATAGGTATTGGTAATTGTATTGTAAACTGGCATCGTTATAATGAGGCTATTACTGGATTGTAATGGAAAACTAATAAAAAGTATTATTTAAAAAATAAGAAAAAGAATTGTTAGGGGGCCTCTATCCCCATCACAGAGCTACTGTAGCTCTGCCTGCTTTCTAGTGGATTAATATTATTATTATTATTATTATTATTATTATTATTATTATTAATACCGCGCCCATCTGGCTGGGCTTCCCCAGCCACTCTGGGCGGCTTCCAACAAGATATTAAAATACAATAATGCATCAAACATTAAAAGCTTCCCTAAACAGGGCTGCCTTCAGATGTATTTTTAAAGTCTGGTAGTAGTTGTTCTCTTTGACATCTGGTGGGAGGGCGTTCCACAGGACGGGTGCCACTACCGAAAAGGCCCTCTGCCTGGTTCCCTGTAATTTGGCTTCTTGCAGTGAGGGAACCGCCAGAAGGCCCTCGGCGCTGGACCTCAGTGTCCGGGCAGAACAATGGGAGTGGAGACGCTCCTTCATGTTTACTGGACCGAGGCCATTTAGGGCTTTAAAGGTCAGCACCAACACTTTGAATTGTGCTTGGAAACGTACTGGGAGCCAATGTAGGTCTTTCAAGACCGGTGTCCATGAGGACTAGAACCCTAAACAAGCGAGGAAGCTGTATTCTTTGCTCAGCTCCACATCCCATGCTTTTTCCTACGCTCCCTGCAAACAGTGGCACAGCCCTCGCTTGATAAGAGCTGTGATCAAATGAGAAATCGCGCTGCTGAGAAGTTGACGGTGCTCTCTCCTTTCAGGAGCAGGTGACTTTTGAAGAGGTGGCTGTGTATTTCTCCAGCGCGGAGTGGAGTCTCCTGGATGCCGGCCAAAAAGCCCTGTACAGGGAAGTTATGCTGGAGAATTACGGGAACGTGGTCTCCCTGGGTAAGGACGCTGTTCAAAAAGCACAGAATATGAGTACTGGTTATTGGTTTGGTTCATCTCAAGATGTTCTTGGCAGCTGAATTTCAAGACCTTCCCTGCTGGGGGCAGGAGATTCATAATCCACCTGACCCCCACAGATGACACTTTCATATTTTAAGCTCTGTGATAGCACTTTAAATAGTCATGGCTGCCCCCAAAGAATTCTGGGAGCTGTAGTTTATTAAGGGTGCCAAGAGTTATTAGGAGGCCCCTATTCCCTTCGCTGACGTAAAAGTCCCATAATTCCCCAGGAAGAGGGCTTGATTGTTAAACCAGTCTGGGAATTGTTACTTTGTGAGGAGAACCACAGTCCCCAGGATGTTTTGGGTGCGGAAGCTGTGGCTGCTGAAGGGATACAAGAATTCTTTAAATGTATAGGGGGAACGCGGCCGGGGTCAGCTCCACGTTTGAGGGTAGACCTGGCAAAGTGGGGAAGAGATGCAGCTCTGTGGCTGAGCAGAAAGTCTCAGTTTCAATCCCTCGCACCTCCAGCCAGGATTAGAACAGGCTCCTTGCCTGATTCCCCGGATAGCTGCAGCCAGTCAGTGAAGACAGTACTGAGCTAAATGGACCCATGAATCAGGTAGCTGTCCTGTGGAAGAGCCTAGCCACTTTTCTGGTGTCTGAAGAGGGCCAGTAAGGTTGAGTGGAGCCCTTTTCGAGAAGTCACAAAAGTAAAAAGGTTGTGCTGATGGTTCTTCGTTTTGTTTCCTCTGAAGGACTTTGGCTTCTCAAACCCGAACTCGTCTCCTGGCTGGATGAAGAGGAAGAAGAAAGTGAGATATTTGTCCAGGGAGCTGCTGAAAGAGAGGAGAGATCCAGAGGAAGGAGTTCTTTGGGTATTTATTTGTATTCACTCTTATTTGATTTACACGCTGCTCTTTAATAGGTTCCCAAAGTGGCTTACAGAAAGTCCAAACCACACGAAAACCACACACACACACACACACACACACACACACACACACACTATGCTAAGCTATCAGCAGAATTAAAACAAAACACCAGGCAGCATTAAAAAAAAACCAGACAGAAGATTTTAAAAACCAACGAAAATCTTATGTCACAATTCTCTGATTCTTCTGGCAGGGGTTGAGAAGGGGTATGAGAAGCAGACGAATGGGCCGGAAAGTTCTAGAGATGTGGAACTGTGCGGTGAGGCTTTGTTGAGAAGAGCTGAGCCAGAAGATGCGCTCGGCAGCGCATGGGCAGGAGACGCCAAGGGGCAACTGGGGAGCCGCTCGCATGAAAGCCAAGTCCAGTTCCTTAATTGCCTGGAAGGCTACGGCAAGCCTGAGGATTATTTGGCTCAGCTGGGAATCTTCCAGAGCGAGGGAGCTTTCGAAAGCATGAAGGCCTTCATGCAGAATCCTGACCTCCTTGTCCCGAACCAAGCGAGTCTTCCGGGACGGAGGACGCATCAGTGCTTGGTGTGCGGGAAAAGGCTGGCCAGCCGAGGGAAACTCATCATCCACGAAAGGACGCACACGGGAGAGAAGCCGTTTGCCTGCTCCGACTGCGGGAAGTGCTTCAGCCAGCAGGCGCACCTCAGCGGCCACCGAAGGACCCACACGGGGGAGAGGCCCTTCCAGTGCGCCGAGTGCGGAAGGAGCTTCAGCGACAGGACCTCCTTCAAGAGGCACGAGAGGATCCACACGGGAGAGAAGCCCTACGAGTGCACCGAGTGCGGGCGCCGCTTCAGCGACTGGACGGCCGCCAGGAGGCACATCGCGGCCCAAATGCGCACCAAAGCCCACAAGTGCGCCGACTGCGGGAAGGGCTTCCAGAACATGGAGGAGCTCTTGAAACACGAAGAGGGCCACCCGAGCGACAAGCCGTACACGTGCTCGGTCTGCGCGCAAGGCTTCAGCAAGGCGCAGTACCTTTTCCGGCACGGCATAACGCACGTGAGGGAACGGCGCGAGCAGCAGCAGCAGGACCAGAGAGTCTCCCCTGGCGAAGGGGAAGCGGCCGCGCAGGAATCGCCGGTGTGTGCGAGGGAGGGGCGCGAGGGCCGAGGGTGCAGCGAAGGCTCGCTCGCCAAGTGCGCCCTGAAACGTGCGGGAGCCGGGAAGGCCTTTGGGTGCTCGGAGTGCGGGCGCAGCTTCAGCCAGAGGACCAACCTGGTCATCCACTGGCAGACCCACACGGGGGAGAAGCCCTACGAATGCGCCGAGTGCACGAAATGCTTCGGCACCCGGACGTCCTTGCGGAGGCATCGGAGGATCCACACCGGGGAGAAGCCCTATCAGTGCTCGGACTGCGGGCGGTGCTACAGAGACGGGACGTCCTTCCGGCGGCACAAATTGACCCACACAGGTGAGAAGCCCCTTCCGGAGAGCTTTCCAGCTCCAGCCCAGCTCATTAAACAGGAAGAAACCCACATGGGAGAGATTCTCTGGGGCAGCCCCAGTTGCAGGGAAACTCCAGCTCAACAACCGTTCTAAAGGAGGAGGCTTCCGAGAAGGGGACATAACAGCAGGGGAAGGGAACCTGTGGACCTCCAGATATTTCCCCCCCCCCCCCAATTATTTTTGCTGGGCTACAACTCCCTTCCTCCCTCACCACTGACCATGCTGGCTGGGGAGTTGGACTCCAACACAGACCTAGAGGGTCATTGTGTCAATGAAATACAAACTCTTGTACAGTGGTACCTTGGGTTACAGACACTTCAGGTTATATACGCTTCAGGTTACAGACTCTGCTAACCCAGAAATAGTACCTCAGGTTAAGAACTTTGCTTCAGGATGAGAACAGAAATCGCGTGGTGGCAGCAGGAGGCCCCATTAGCTAAAGTGGTACCTCAGGTTAAGAACAGTTTCACGTTAAGAATGGGCCTCCAGAACGAATTAAGTTCTTAACCCGAGGTACCACTGCATTGGGGTAGAAGCTGTTTCTTATAAACCTGCCACATCCCTTCAGACCGCTTATCCATTTGAACTCCCCTTAGCCGAATTGTAGTTCAGCAACATTTAGAGTGCTCACAGCAGGCCACCACCCCCCCAATCCCTGGTTTCACCTTTCCTCAAACCTCCAGAAAGTTCTAGCAGCCCATTCCCGCCCCCCAAGTCATAATTGTTATGTTTCAGAACTTTGGCCATATTTACGCCACACATTTTAAGACGCCATGATACCACTTTGAAGTGTCATGGCTTCCCAAAAATAATTTTGGGAGCTGTAGTTTGTTAAAGAGTTGTTAGGAGACCCTTGCTCCACCCCCAGATGTACAAATTTAGTAAACAGTAATAATAATAATAATATGGGAATAGTAACTCTGGATGGGGAATAGTGGGGTCTCCTATCAACTCTCAGCACCCTTAGCAAACCGCAATTCCCAGAAGTCTTTGGAGGGAAGCCATGATTTTTGAAAGTGCATTATAAATGGATTGTGTGCAGGTGGCCTTGGTGCAAGTGCCTCAGTTTGAATGTGTTCTGGCTCAGTTACAAAGCAGCCTGGTATCTATAGGCAAAGACCGCAGCTTCTGAAACTAAGGAAATCTGGAAATTAAAAATAAAAAGATCTTGTTTTACAAGGGATGCATATTACATCTTGTTTTGTCCCTCTAAGATTTGAGTATGCCGCAGAATGGGGGCTGGGGCCAAACACCTTAAAAGGACAGGACAAAAAAAGTGGGAAGCTCTGGTGTTCAGTGAAGCAAATTTCTTTATTGTAGTTTGCTCTGTGGGTTTTGGAGTTTAAAACTCCTTCAGGAGCTCTTGGTGGAAACAACAGGAAATCAAGCCTTGTGAAGAACAGTTGAGGAAGTTGGGTATGTTTAGATTGGATAAGACGAGACTGAGAGAAGAGGAGGTTTAGCCTGGAGAAGAGGAGGTTAAGGGGTGATATGATAGCCATGTTCAAATATATAAAAGGATGTCACATAGAGGAGGGAGAAAGGTGGTTTTCTGCTGCTCCAGAGAAGCGGACACGGAGCAATGGCTCCAAACTACAAGAAAGAAGATTCCACCTAAACATTAGGAAGAACTTCCTGACAGTAAGAGCTGTTCGACAGTGGAATTTGCTGCCAAGGAGTGTGGTGGAGTCTCCTTTGGAGGTCTTTAAGCAGAGGCTTGACAACCATATGTCAGGAGTGCTCTGATGGTGTTTCCTGCTTGGCAGGGGGTTGAACTCGATGGCCCTTGTGGTCTCTTCCAACTCTATGATTCTATGAGAGGAAATATGATTGCCATCTTCAAATATCTCAAGGGTTCTCACATGGAAGAGGGAGCAATATTGTTTTCTTGTGCCCCAGAGGGTAAAATCTGAAGCAATGGCTTCAAGTTACAAGAAAGGAGATTCTGACTAACATCAGGAAGAACTCCCTGACGGTAAGAGTTGTTTGACAGGGGACAGTCTACCTTGAGAGATGGTGGACTTCCTTGAAGTTTTTAAAGCAGAGGTTCGATGGGCATCTGTCATGGATTTAGCTGAGATTCCTGCAATGCCCCTGGGGTCCCTTCCAGCTCTATAATTTTATACGTAATTCTATGGATCTCAGAAGCACCTCCCTGGCTGTTAAAGGTGGCTGCGGCAGTGTTTAACGCAGCACACCTCCCACTCTCCTTTAAACAGCTGCCTGGCACCTGCGCTGCTGTGCTGTTGTATGTTGGAGATAGCTTGTCCCCCGAGAGGTAGTCGTATGAACTTGTAACGACAGCCCTACCTTTTTATGTATATAGGAAGACATTTCCAGCCCAGGGAAATCACTGAATATTATGTACCACTGGTATCCATGCCTCACATTTCTGGAAACGAAAGTTTTTCATTTTTGATATTCAGCCAATTAGGAATTTTATTTCACTGAGGCCCAGACCCATTTTTAAGCACCACAGTCACACATTTCCCTGTCTGCTACCCTGAATACCGGATTAAAAGGAAGCAAATGCTCTCCAAATGCAACATTACGGCGGTGGGTTGCTACTTTCATTTTCAGTCATGGGACTGTTTAAAGAATATTGGGAACCTGCTGTTTGTTAAAGGTGCTTGTTGGGTGATCTCTATCATTCTCACAGGTCTATGGTTTTCAGAGGGGGTTAACTATCAGTCCCTCTTATTACTTATTAAAATTATTAGCCGTCTTTTGACACAGCAGTTCAAAGCGACTTAAAATATTTTAAGCAAAAACACGCATATATATAAAAACCAGCTTTTTTTAAAAAAAAAATCTAGAATAAAAATATATTTCTTTAAAATAAAATAAAAAATCCCACCCAGGCAAAACACAAAGGATTGAGGAAGTGCTTCCGCCACAAAATGGGGTGGGTGGGTTAATGGATTGTTTTTGTTTTTATTTTTATTACGTATTTTTTGTTATTAGATTGTGATTTTAGATGGTGAATTACCCTGAGACCTGCAGGTATAGGGCAGTATACAAATTTAATCAGTAACAATAAACAAAGCACACAGGGAACCCCTTCGCCGCCAAAGTCTTTCTTTCGCCAAGATTCCTGTACGGAGTTGTCACCCAAACATCATCACCACCATTACTATTACTGTTACTATTATTGAGAAAGCAGCTCCTCACGCACACAGGAGAGAAGGACGCCTCGTGATAAACCCTCTCTTTTCGCCCCGCATATGGCTCAGGTGAGGGCAGGGAGCCGGAAGTGTTTATGAGTGCCAGGCCTGCGATCGTTTCCCGCTACTCTAGGAGCGGCAGCCTGGGCGGCCCTGATTGGCTGCCGCCGCTCCTTATTTCCCTCGCGGCCGCCGTAGCCCCTCCCACAGCGGCCATGTGCGAGGCGGCGCGCGAGGGTCCGGCAGACGCCGTGCGGCGCTTCTTGCGGGAGCATCCCGCGCTGCGCCTCCTGCCGGCGGGGGACAAAGTCCGCTGCGCCCTGACCGGCCACGAGCTGCCCTGCCGGCTGCCGGAGCTCCAGGCCTACACGAATGGCAAGAAGTACTCTCGGCTGGTCCGGGCGGCCGGGGCGCTGGACTACGGCGAGTACGGGCCGCACATCGTGGCCAGCACCAAAAGCCCGGGGCAGCTCTTCTGCAAGCTCACCCTCCGCCACATCAACAGGATCCCGGCGCACGTCCTGCGCCACGTGCAAGGCCGGCGCTATCAGAAGGCGCTGAGACGGTACGAAGAATGCGAGAAGGAGGGCACGAAGTACGTCCCCGCCTGCTTGCTCCGGAAGCCCCGTGCCACCCGGGATGATCCACCGGCAGGGATCCACCGGCAGTCCGATCGGAAGGGATCCTGGGAGCACCCGTCCAGCAGCGAGAGCAGCGGAACGGACGACAGCATGAGCGACTTGTACCCGCCTGAGCTTTTCCCGGAGAAAAACCCAGCAGCCAAGGGAAGGAGCGGCGACGGAGAGGCGGCAGAGCCAGCGGCGGATAAAAGTGTCGCGCGGGGGGAGAGAGGGGATCCCATGGAGGTGGATTTGCAAGCAGGCACCAAAAGGGCAAAGAGACAAGCAGGCCCCCGCAAGAAGAAGTTCAAAAGTTGAAATCGGAGCTTTGGGAGAGACGCCAGTGGGAAGGAGACGTTTCTTGACACCACAAAACACCGATTGTGTGTGGCGAGGGGCTGGGGAAAGAAGACTGGTTTCGTCTGGCCTAATTCTGACCCCCCCCCCAAAAAAATAATAATATATGTATGTCTAGTGGCTAGGAAAACAGCTGGAAAATAGGCATCTTCCCATGTGTCAGGGTTAAGTGCATTGGTTGAACAGTGTTCAGTGAATTAGTTCAGAAATCTTGGGTGATTTCTAGTTCATCGGACCATCTTCTGTCATGTCACAATCTGAGGCCCATGGCATTCTTTCAGAAATCCAACGGTTTGGGCCTTTAAGTTTACAGATTGCAATTTTTGGGGGGAAATAAACAATTCATACTCCACTCTGTGTGTGCCAATGCTTTATTAGTATATTTTATACTTCAGCACAGCAGCAGGTAAACTTCTGAATACTTTTGGGGGGAGATTGCCAAGGATCAGGGCTTCCCAAACTTGGGTCTCCACCTGTTTTTTTGGACTACCATTTCCATCATCCTTGACTACTGGTTCTACTAGCTAGAGATGATGGGAGTTATAGTCCAAAAACAGCTGGAGAGAGACCAAAGTTTGGGAAACCCTATTTTAGATGAACTGTGAACTTTGTTTTGTAACGGGTCAAACTTGAACTGGAATGAATTCCTTTTTAAAGCAAACTTCAATTGGTGCATTTGTGACTGTGATTCTATCTGGTTAAGGAAGGGGGGAGCAAATGGGCTCTGCAATAAAATGTTGCGGTGTGGAGAACTCCCAGTTCAGGATTTAAAAATGTAATAAAATATTAGGAAAAATGGAGGCTGGAACCGGGTCTGGGTAGTTTGTCACTGCCTGCAGCTTCAGTGACAAGTCAGAAAATGCAGGAAAACAAATCAAGAGTTATATAATTGGGTGGGAGCTGGAAGGCTGGAATAAAGCTTACGAAACTGGCAGTAAGAAAACATACATACACAAATCTGCTGCTCTTTCCAAAATATTTTTTTTATTTGTGGATGATGTGTTAAACCATAAGTACAGTTCTGCACAGGCTGTGAATGTAGGCACACCAAAAAGAGAATATGAGGAAAGACACAACTCAAGTCTCCTAAGGAAGTCAGTTTTTAAAAATGCAAATTTCTAGTCCTTGTGGATTCAGAGGTGCTTGAGAGACAATGTGGGTGATGCTTGCTGAAATCACAGAACCCAGTAAGGGTCCATCAGAGATCCCAGGGCTGGAAGCTAGCTGCAGGGTCCGGCATATCTCCTCCTTTCTCCCCATAATTTACCATATATTTTTGCAAAACAGAAATAAACGGCGGACTAGGTTACGCCAAGCAAGGTGATGATTTATTCAGGTAGCAAAACTCCCCCCAAAAGTTCTAGAATTTTGACTACCTGAAAGCAAATCCCCCCCCCCCCCCCGTTGTCGTCATTTAGTCATGTCCGACTCTTCATGACCCCATGGACCAGAGCACGCCAGGCACCCCTGTCTTCCACTGCCTCCCACAGCTTGGTCAAACTCATGCTGAATTCCCCCCCCCCCCCCCCCGCAAATACTTATTTCTCCATGGATTATACATAGCTTCAGAAATATGGAATAATTCAACATGGACCACACCTGCAAGTTTCTCCCTCCTGAACCACCAACACAGTGCTCTCATGACTGGGAAAGGAACAATTCTTCAATCCAACATGAGCTTAACAGGAGTCTCTCTACCCACACCTGTTAAAAAATGGTAAAATAAAGATTCTAGAATAAAGGTGGCAATCACATAACTAATGTGTGGGAGAATGTTTTTCAAAGATAGGGCTGCTAATGCATCCTGATTTTCCCGGACTGGGATTTCACATTTCAAAGGTGGAATTGATGTCCGGGGTGAATTTCTGAAAGGTGGCGCCTTGTCCTGAATCTGGGGGTTGTCTTAAAAAAAGCTCAACAACTTTTGGCAACCCTAAGCAAAGGCTATTAGCCATGGCTGCCGAATGGAGACTCCATCTCTAGGGCTAGTCTACCTCTGGGTATCAGTTACATGAGAGGGCTGTGTCCTTTATGCTCTGCTAAGGCCCACCCAGAGGACTCTGGCTAGATGTTTGGAGGAATTAAGGAAGCTGGACCAGATGGGCTCCTTGGCCTGATCCAGCTGCTCTTACATTCTCAGAACACATTTTAATAACTCGGGGACATCCAGCAAAGCAGGATGTTGGAAGATTCAGGGCAAGCACAGAGTTTAACTATGGAACTCGCTGCTGCAGGATGCAATGGCTTTAAATCAAATTCATGGGGCGTAAGTTGTACCTCCACTGCCAGAGGTAGTTTACCTCTGGATAACAGCTGCTAGGAATCGCAAGTGGGCAAAGTGCTATTACATGCAGGTCCTGCTTTTGGGGTTCTATTGGGCATCTGTTTGGCCACTAGGAAAGCAGGATGCTGGCTGGGCCTCCTGTCCAATCCAGCCTGTCAGGCTCATCCTTGTTGGAAGAAGAGCTCTACAGCCCAGCAGGGATTGTGTGGCTGCTATATTCATACTACGTGACCACCCTGAACAAACCTATCAGCACCAGTAAGTTGATACGGAGACTGTTGTGGATCAAAATTTTAATATATTTCCAACCCCAAGTTATTAAAATTTTGACCCACAACAGTCTCAGCATCTTACTTTCACACACCCTACCATTCTGCAATAGTCCAAAACCCACACCTTTTTAGCTTATAAATTTATGGCTGATTTGGGGGTAAAGGTAAAGGACCTCTGGTTAAGTCCAGTCGAATTTGACTTTGGGTGCAGCACTCATTTCCGCTTTCAGGCCAAGAGAGCCGGTGTTTGTCCACTGACTGCTTTCCAAGTCATATGGCCAGCATGACTAAACAGCTTCTGGCACTGTGACGAGTGCCAGTGTGCACGGAAAAGCCGTTTACCTTCCCGCCACAGTGGTACCTACTCGCGCTATTGTGCTTTCAAACTGCTAGGTTGGCAGGAGCTGGGGCAGTGTAACGGGAGCTCACCCCGTCACGGGGATTCGAACTACCAACCTTAGGCAAGCTCAAGAGGCTCAGTGGTTTAGACCACAGTGCCACCCACTGATTTAGGGACAGTTTTATCAGTCCTGCTAGCTAGCTTCCCATTGATGCATCTGGTTGGCCACTGTGAGAACAGAATGCTGGACTAGACAGGCCCCTGGCTTGATCCAGCGGGCTATTCCTATGTTCTGTGTGTAAACAGGTGTTCATTAAACTTTGCTTCTTTTGCCCATGGGCAAACCGTATTTCTTAAAACAGAGGGCCAGGAATCTCAACCCACTCTCAGGTGGGACTCAGCACCATCACCTCCCCAGTGCTTTCTCCTCACTCGCCTGCCTGGTTCCCGAACTGTTGGACCAATGTCCGCACCATAATCAGCACCATAATTTTATTGCACACCGGGTCAAGTTTCCTGGGAGACAAATTTAGAGGAGCAGGAAGAAATGAAGATCTCCTTCCTCTGGAGGGAAACAGCCAGAGGAAATATTGAGGGAAATCAGATATTCAAAGGTTAGTATTTCAAATAACAATAATAATATTTCGCCCTCCCCCTAAGAAATCCCCACACACCTGAGAATAGCAATGAAAGGAAAAAAGGAAGAAATATGTTATAGGAGGACTGAAAGAAACTGGCAGCTTGGGGTGGGCATAGGGAACGGTGAAGGGAGGAAAGGAGAAGAAATAGCAGGAGATGAATAAAAGTACTTGTGAGAGGTGCATGGAGAGAAAAGAAACATGAAATAATTTGACGTCTCCACTTAGAGCAAAATTCTGCCTAAAACGAAGCTATCATGATTCTTCCATGATACTGCTCACAGCTTGAGGAAAGCTGAACCATGGAACTCTGTTACGAAGAAATTGCTAAGGCAAAGAATTTAGAAACAGAGATCAGGGAGAAGTGGTTTTCAGCTGATTGTGCTGAACTTCATCTCAGATCTGCCACCATTTTGCGACTGGCTCTGCCCTTGCACCTTGTGACTGGTAGGCCTCACGTTTGTTGCTGGGTGGTCATAAGTAAGTTTCAGCCCTTTTAAGTGTTTGCTGGAGGTGGACAGTTTTGAGACCAAGCCTGCTCTGGTGAGAAACTAGCTCAGCCTGGCTAAAAAAATCTGCCCTCGTAATCTTGTTTCTGCACCGTTTTTGCTTTCCTGTGTGCAATGATCCGTCAGCCACCATGGAAGCTTTTCCTGCAATCTGTTCCTTTGTACAGTTTCTCTCTGCTGCGGAGCCATAAACGTGGTTGAAGCTTTTACCCTGCACTCTCGGATTGCTGATACGGTTTCTCTCCTAACTCAATGATTTGGATTCTCAGATGAGGAAGAAGGTAGACGATGCAAACCTTTACAATGTTTCTCGTGCTAGATGGATTTTCTTGTGCCTGAAGAGGTGCGAGGGGTCGCTGAAGTTCCGCCCACATTCGGGACACACGAATGGCCTCTCCCCCGTGTGGATTCTCCGGTGGTTCACAAGCTGTGAGAGCTGACGGAAGCATTTCCCACACTCCAAACACGTGTACGGTTTCTCCCCTGTGTGGATTCTCTGGTGTTTTACAAGCGGGGAGCGCTCTCGGAAGCACTTCCCGCACTCGGAGCATTTGTACGGCTTTTCTCCCGTGTGGATTCTCTGGTGACTGATAAGGGCCGACCTCCTCCGGAAGCACTTCCCGCATTCCGAGCACCGACACGGCCTGTCGCTCGTGTGGGTCCTTTCATGCACGAGTAGCTCGTTCCCTGTGCAGAAACTCTTCCCACAGGCCAGGCATTTGTATGGCCTGTCTCGTGTGTGGGTCCTCTTGTGCCTGATCAGGTGCGAGGGGTCTCCGAAGCTTTTCCCGCAGTCGGGGCAGCTAAAGGGTTTCTCCCCCGTGTGGGTTCTCTCATGGTTCATGAGCTGCGAGTGCTGGCGGAAGTCCTTCCCGCAAATGGAGCATTTGAAAGGTTTCTCTCCCGTGTGGATTCTCTGATGTTTAATGAGGACTGATCTGCTGCTAAAGCTTTGGCCACATTCCGGGCATTTATATGGTTTCTCTCCCCTGTGGATTCTCTCATGGGCAAGGAGACCTGAATTGTGGTTGAAGCTTTTCCCACACTCTGAGCACTGATACGGTTTCTCTCCTGTGTGGATTCTCATGTGAGTAGTAAGATAGGCACTGGTGCTAAAGCTCTTCCCGCAAACAGAGCACTCGCAAGGTTTTTCTCCGGTATGGGTTCTTTTGTGTCTGTTGAGGTGAGACGGGTCGCTGAAGGCCCTCCCACAATCCGAACACGCATATGGCCTCTCCCCTGTGTGGATTCTCTGGTGGCTCCCAAGCTGAGAGTGCTGCCGGAAGCATTTTCCGCACTCCGCACACTTGTAGGGCTTCTCTCCCGTGTGGATTCTCTGGTGTTTCACAAGTTGCGACTGCTGCCGGAAGCACTTCCCGCACTCAGGGCATTTGTAGGGCTTCTCGCCCGTGTGGATGCCCTGGTGGTTCACGAGCTGGGAATGCTGCCGGAAGCACTTCCCACACTCAGAGCATTCGTAGGGCTTCTCTCCTGTGTGGATTCTCTGATGTTTTGCGAGCTGCGAATTGTATTGGAAGCACTTCTCGCACTCGGAGCATTTGTGTGGCTTCTCCCCTGTATGCATCCTCTGGTGGCTAATGAGGACCGACATCCTGGTGAAGCTTTGCCCACAGGCAGCGCACTGGCACAGTTTCTCGCTCGTGTGGATTCTCTCATGCATGAGAAGCTCGTTCCCTGTGCAGAAACTCTTTCCACACACCAAGCACTTGTACGGCCTCTCTCTCATGTGGGTCCTCTTGTGCCTGATGAGGTGCGAGGGGTCACCAAAGCTTTTCCCGCAGCTGGGACAGCTGTACGGTTTCTCTCCGGTGTGAATTCTCTCGTGGTTCACAAGGTGAGAGTGTTGGCGGAAGCCCTTCCCACAAACGGAGCATTTGAACGGCTTCTCTCCCGTGTGGATCCTCTGATGTTTAACGAGGACCGATCTACTGTTAAAGTTTTGGCCACAATCTGGGCATTTGAACAGAGCCCTGTTGGCTTGGATTATTCCATGTGCCAGAAGATCAGACGTCTCCCTTAAGACTTCTACACACCCAAGGGGTCCTTTTTCGTGCTGATCCTCGGGGAGACCCTGCTGTAATATTCTGTCCTCCAGTTCCTCGTACCTGCCCTGGTGATCAATCAAGTTGTCCTCCTCTTCTGCTAGGCAGTTTCCCTGCTGGCTCTCAGAGGCTTCATCTCCCAGATTGGGGCTCCAAGATAAATTCTGTTCCGCTCCTCTCAGTAGCATCGCATGTGGTTCCATTTCCGTAGGATTTCCAGCCTGATTTGGCTCATTCCCACACATCCACTCATCACCTGCTGGAAGAAGAACAGAATTGCAATGTGCGTCTTTTTTTGAGAGAGAGATGGAGGGACAGAGAAAGGAAGCAAGCAAGCTCTGACTTTACACTAGGAACAGCTGCATGGAAACAGTGACGGTGCCACATGCCTGAATTGCATCCTAATTAGACTACTGCAACCTGCTTGGAAGCCCCACCTGAAACATCATATCTTCCTATATAAACTTAAAGGTAAAGGTAAAGGTACCTCTGCCCGTACGGGCCAGTCGTATCCGACTCTGGGGTTGCGCGCCCATCTCGCTTAAGAGGCCGGGGCCAGCGCTGTCCGAAGACACTTCCGGGTCACATGGCCAGCGTGACAAGCTGCATCTGGCGAGCCAGCGCAGCACACGGAAACACTGTTTACCTTCCCGCTAGTAAGCGGTCCCTATTTATCTACTTGCACCTGGGGGTGCTTTCGAACTGCTAGGTTGGCAGGCGCTGGGACCGAGCAACGGGAAACAGAGCCATTCAGGAGCCGAAGTTTGACTGTACTGACCTGTAAGCTGCCGTGGTAGAAAGGTGGGATAATACATACATCAAATAATTAAATAATCTCTGGCTTTAAAAACAAACCAAGCAGGGTATGTGTGACTCTAAATTCATGGCGATTAGATCTGTAAATGACCAGTAATCATGGTGATTAACAGCAGAATTTCTATTGTTCCCCATCTCTAGAGCACAGTTTCCCAAAGTGGTCGATACTGATCCTTCGGGGTCAAATTCGGGGGGGGGGGGAGGCCCAGGATAGAATGAGAGGGCAAATCAAGCAAAGAGGATCCTTGCCTGAGAAGGTGGCAACTCCATCATCGGCCTCTTGCTTGATATCCTGGAAGAGCAATCCCTGCCAAGTGTCTTGAAGAGCGTCCTCTGTCTCAGGGAGATTCATTTTTTTTTGCTTCTGTGGACTCAGAACCTAGCAACAGAGCAGCAGAGATCTTGTTCAGTAAGGAGCTGCAGAAAAGGAAAGAGGACCACTCTGAGAATTATAGCTCTGTGAGGAGAATATGGGGAGGGGACTCCTACGAACTCTGAGGATGCTTAACAAACTACAGTTCCCAGGATCCTTTGGGGAAAGCTTTGACTGTTGAAATACCCTCTTGCCCTGATGGGAGGGGACATTGGACACCATATTAAAAAAAAGCAATGGGTAATTTCCCTTCTTTTGAATCTGTTTCCGATATAGTTCTGTCTAAATCTACACACCTGTTTTTTGTCTTTATAAGTAAAGAAAATCCCATCAGGGAATTCCCATTTGAAGCATACATTTTTCTTTTAAAGGGCCTCTGTCAAAAATTTATGCAGTGGTACCTTGGGTTAAGTACTTAATTTGTTCCAGAGGTCCGTTCTTAACCTGAAACTGTTCTTAACCTGAAGCACCACTTTAGCTAATGGGGCCTCCTGCTGCTGCCACGCCACCGGAGCATGATTTCTGTTCTCATCCTGAAGCAAAGTTCTTAACCCAAGGTACTATTTCTGGGTTAGCGGATTCTGTAACCTGAAGCGTATGTAACCTGAAGCATATGTAACCCGAGGTACCACTGTAATCCTCTCTCTTCTTCAAGACCTCTTTTAAAATTATAATCCTCTCATCATCTATTTTAAGATCTTTTTCATAATACGCCTGGAGCACTCCGTCTTTGATAGAATTTCCTAGTAATCTTGACTACATCGACAGAAAGGCCCTTTTCTCTTCCTTTCTCTGATTCCAGGTGCACTGAATCCCCTTCTGCTTCAGTCCTGCTAATACAGACTGTAGTTGGAGACCCAGGCGGCCACATTTCTCAGCTCAGCAGACACTGAAGTAAAAAACGGAGCTGAGCCAGAAGCACTCCAAGTACTTGTTCCCTCCAAAAATCAATGCATTGCCTGAAAATATTACACTCTCTCTGCAGGGTATAATCATAAATCAATATTCTTCATGGGGAATGCTTCTGCCAAATGGAAACAAAGAATAAGGTCAATATTCAGCAACATGCATGTTTCCAAATCTTAAGAAGAGATTGTTGTTGCTGTTGAATTATGATAGTCTGTGTTTTCATCTGCGTTCCCGCCCCGCCCCCACAAAAAAACTTCAATTTCAGTTGAGAAAATTGATGACTTTGCTGCTTCCTCCCTGCACTGTCAAGATTTTGCTGTGGTTTGAGCCGGTAACGTCAGTTGGGAAACCTCTATTGGCTGTGCCAATGTGACCGAATCCCCCAAACACTCAAAAATAGCGAGTCTCAAATGATCCTCATAGCAAGGCATCGATTTGGACACAACAACCAAAATATCGGAAAACAGAGGCCAACTTTTCCGCTTCCTGCTGTCAAGAGACTGGCTGCTAAGCAAACAAGAAGGCGTGCGTTATTAAATATAGTATTTGTTGTTGTCGTTTAGTCGTGTCTGACTCTTCGTGACCCCATGGACCAGAGCACGCCAGGCACTCCTGTCTTCCACTGCCTCCCGCAGCTTGGCCAAAACCAAACTCCATGGACAAAACAACAGGTATATAAAAATATAGTATTTAGTAACAGTTTTAAGAGGGAGTGTTGGAGGAGATTGCAGATTTCCATCTGGGGCTGTGGAGACAAGTCAATTTTATTTATCTATTATATATATATATATATATATATATATATATATATTAAAACAAACGAGGGGTCAGCCATTGTGTTCTCTTTTCTCCCAGCAGCCCTCGGTGTAACCTGAAACTTGCAGAGCAAACTACTACGCCCTTACCCAACTGAGCTTGCAGTCTCCTCCCCATAGAAGACTGGGATTAAATGCATTAAATGCGGGCTTTGTGGCCGCAGCATCGCCAGGGCCTTTCCCCCACCCCTCTCCTCTCTCCTCTGCCCCTTGCTCTGCTTAGCCTCCAGCCTGACGAAGGGCTCTGCTGAACCCGAAAGCGGGCGCTTTTCACACTCACCGACATCACCGCCCACCAGCTGCCCTGCTCTCTCGGGTCCTCCAGCCAAGGTTGAGCGAAGCCGGAAGAGGCTCTCGCGCCCCCTCTAGGAACGAAGGCTCGCTCTCCTTAACCCTTTTAACGGGAGGCGGAGAAGGCGGTGGGGTGGGAGAAGCATTTTCAGAGTCTTGTGACAGCTGAAAGGCTGCCAACGTAAGATGCCACGATGCAGCCTTCCCCAAGCTGGTGCCCTCCCATCAGCACCATGGAGCTTTGCCTTGAGTGTTCGCTTAGTATGATGTTGCTGCTGGTTTATTTATTTTAATTCTGTTTTATTGAAAACATTTCGATTGAGCAAAATAACGCGGAAAAAGGGAAAAGAGCATTAAAAGAAACAACCACTATAATTCCATAATACAAAGGTGTATGAGTGAAATTATTATTCTAATACATATACATTTATTTGTAACCCACTGTGTACAGATCTGTAGGCGCAGACCATCCCCCGACTCAAACTAGTTCGTGAAGAAAACCCCCAAACTCGGTTCCATGGGTGACTCTGGGTCATATCTATGCGGTAGCTTATCTTAAAGTTTTAAGTGTCCATATGCTTATCGCATTTATAAATTTATAATTTATTGTTGTACATTGTTTTAACTGTTTGTTTTCTTTCTGGGATTGTACCTCCAAGTGTGTTTTATAAGCTGGTCTCCAACCGTAATAAATTATCTATCTATCTATCTACCTATCTATTTAACCCACTGTATTTTTTTATAAATGTATTCCAAATGTCATTCTATTTGTCCAGACACAACCTGTGTCTACAAGCTATCTGTCTGTCTGTTGCAAGAGTTGTCAGAATAAAGGGCGAGTATAGATTTATCATTCCACTGACTCAAGTCTTTTAGCTGTAGCAAGGGCACAGCAAAACCATTTACGTTGACAGGTTGTCAAATCCAACGTAATTTAAAATAATGTTATCCTCTGACAGTACTACCCCCCCCCCGTGCCAAAAAAGTAATATTTATAATATAACAATCAGGGACTTTCTCCCAAAACTTCATAAGCATAGGATATTGCATAAACATATGTATCGAAGAACCATTATTTTTATTACATCTCCAATATGCTGCCATAAATAGTTCCCTTCTATACAAATGTAAGAGTACAGCTGAGATGATTGTATAGAATCATAGTAGTGTTTTGAATGGGACTCTCCGAAGGTCCTCTAGTCCAACCCCCTGTCACACAGGTATCTCAGATAAGGAATCACTGACAGATTGCCACCCAGCCTCTGTTTAAAAACCTCCAATGAATGAGGGTCCAACACATTTCAAGGGAGTCTGCATGGAAGGTGATGAATTAACGAGTAATAGAATAATAGAATTGTAGAGTTGGACGGAATCCTAAGGGGCATCTAGTCTAACCCTCTGCGATGCAGGAATCAGCAACAATAAGACTGTTTTTTTGTCTGTCTTCAATAATATAAGACCTTTCCAAGACAGTCAAGGGACTGTACTGCGATGAGCAGCTGCAGGCTCTGTTATCTTGGGTGTTGGTTTCCGGTTGGAGCCAGACTGAAGTCAAGAGAATAATAATAATAATAATAATAATAATAATAATAATAATAATAATAATTTATTTATACCCCGCCCATCGGGCTGAGTCTCCCCAGCCACTCTGGGCGGCTCCCAATCAAATGTTAAAAACTGTACAGCATTAAATATTAAAAACTTCCCTAAACAGGGCTGCGTTCAGATGTCTTTTAAAGATAGGATAGCTGCTTATTTCCTTCAGATCTGAAGGGAGGGTGTTCCACAGGGCAGGTGCCACTACCGAGAAGGCCCTCTGCCTGGTTCCCTGTAACCTCACTTCTCGCAATGAGGGAACCGCCAGAAGGCCCTCGGCGCTGGATCTCAGTGTCCTGGCTGAGAACATTCAAGAGCTGGGCCTGGTGAAGGAGATCTTATATTTTTCACCTGCAACCACAGTTTGCAGCTAGTGCTGGAGAGTCCCTAATAAATTATTGGTGAACTGGATTAAGGAAATTGATCTTTTAGTGTGGCGGCACCTACACTTTGGGACTCCCTGCCTCTGGACTCACCAAATCCCCTCCCAGGAACCAGCCATAAAACAGCCGGCGAGGTAGAGTATAGCTGCTTAGAGCAGTGTTTCCCAACCTTTGGTCTCCAGCTGTTTTCAGACTACAATTCCCATCATCCCTGACCATTGATCTTGCTAGCTAGGGATCATGGGAGTTGTAGTCCAGAAACAGCTGGAGATCCAAGGTTGGGAAACACTGGCTTAGAGCATGGTGCTGATCATGCCAAGTTTGCAAGAGGACAGCTGCATATTCCCGCATTGCAGCGGGCTGGACTGGATGATGCCCAGGGGTCCCTTCCAGAGTTTCACGCTTATGCGCAGGAGATAGGCGGCGCTGCTCTGAGCTGCGGCTTGGAAAGCATTCAGAGGTTGGTGGCAAGGCAGCTCCTGCGCTCCTCCTCCTCCAGCCAACTCCCCTCTCCGGAAGCAGGATGGCCAAAGATGAGGCGGAAGCTGGGAGCCGGAAGCCTGAAGCAGCTGTTTTAAGCGAGGCACAGAACTGTAGACTTGGGAGCGGGGATCCCTGGTAGTCATCTAGCCCAACCCCCTGCAAATGCAGGAATCTCATCCATAACAGAGCGGCTCGGGGCTTCGGTGACTTCTTCTCCTCTTCCTCCTCCAGCTCCTTTGGGGTCTCGATTTCCCCGAGGGTAGCCGGGGGGCAGGCGGAGGCCAACCCCAGGGAGACTTTGCGTGGAGCAAGACGCCCGCTGCCCTGCGCCACGAGGGGCGAGGAAGGCAGCGGAGGTAGATCCTGGGGAGAGAAAGGGATCGGGCACCGGGCAGGCGGGGCAGATCACAGAGCGGAGGGTTGTTTTTAAGGGAGCGGGAGATCTCTTTTCTGTAATCCCGATCATCCCCGAAAGTCTCTGCCCCCATGCAAGGCTCACTCGCGAGCGAGACGTGGGTGGGAATCGAACAGCGCTCTGCACATGAGCCGGGAACAGCTCTCCTTTATCGCCTGGCAACTTGCAGGGCTGGGCGATGCTGAAGTCCGCAGGTTCTAGTCTGCGACTAAACAATTGACTGCTGCTGGCACATTTGCAAAGCTAAGCAGGGTCTCTTGTACGGTTTCAGATTGGGAGGGGGCGGCGTTTTGAGATTCCTGCACTGTAGGGGGTTGGTTTGGATGATCCTTGAGAACCCTTCTAACTCTATGATTCTGTCATTCTGTGAAATAAGAGCGAGGCAAGCGAAAGTGGAGCACGCCTAGCTGGATTTATTTGGTATTTTGGTAAGCCCAGGTGGCAGGCGTTGTTCTACTCTCAATTTCCTAATCCTGCATGCCTTTCAGGAAGCTGCAGTTGGTGCCCCAAACCTGGATCTAGGCAGGGGAGTTTTCCTTTTACAGTGTACCTCGGGTTACATACGCTTCAGGTTACAGACTCTGCTAACCCAGAAATAGATGTTGTTTAGTCGTGTCCAACTCTTTGTGACCCCCTGGACCAGAGCACGCCAGGCACTCCTGTCTTCCACTGCCTCCCGCAGTTTGGTCAAACTCATCCTAGTAGCTTTGAGAACACTGTCCAACCATCTTGTCCTCTGTCGTCCCTTCTCCTTGTGCCCTCCATCTTTCCCAACATCAGGGTCTTTTCCAGGGAGTCTTCTCTTCTCATGAGGTGGCCAGAGTATTGGAGCCTCAGCTTCAGGATCTGTCCTTCCAGTGAGCACTCAGGGCTGATTTCCTTAAGAATGGATCGGTTTGATCTTCTTGCAGTCCATGGGACTCTCAAGTCTCCTCCAGCACCAGAAATAGTACCTCAGGTTAAGAACTTTGCTTCAGGATGGGAACAGAAATCAAGCTCCGGCGGCGCAGCAGCAGCAGGAGACCCCATTAGCTAAAGTGGTGCTTCAGGTTAAGAACAGTTTCAGGTTAAGAACGGACCTCTAGAACGAATTAAGTACTTAACCCGAGGTACCACTGTATTCTTAAACCAAATTGCTAAACAAACCAACAAAGTTACAAGGTCATGGGTTCCTAAGATGCCTGTATGAACCAGAAAAACAGAGGATTGCCTCTTCCACCATCCTGGTTCACTTCTGCAGCTTGCCTCTTCTGTTGTCCCCATTCCTATTTCATGGCAATATTTCAGGCTTGCCTCTTCCACCATCCTGGTTCACTTTTGCAGCTTGCCTCTTCTGCTGACCCCAATCCCTTTTATGACAATATTTTAGACTTGCCTCTTCCACCTTCCTCTTTCCCTTTTGTAGCAATGCTCGAGGCTTACCTCTCCTGCTGTCTCCCTTCTGTTTCTTTCAGCAGCGCTCAACCACTGGAACGAACCCATTTTCACCACCGCATTCGGAAGGATGGCATCCCTGACGCTTTCTGGGCCAGCCCCTCTTCCTGCTGGTGTGGCAACAGTTGCTCTGGTTCCAGCTCAGGTGGGCAAGGGGACAACTGGCTCTGGGGCAACAACCTACCAATTCCCCTTCGCTTCAGTATGAAAGGTGGCCTTAGCCCCACCTGCTGCTCCTGAGAAGCTCTATGGAGAGACAGTGAGGTGTAGTAGTTAGAGGAGAGATGGGAATTGTTGGATTTTGATTGTACAGTGGTACCTCGGGTTAAGAACTTAATTCGTTAGAGGAGCAGTGGGAATGTGTTGGATTTTATAACACAAGTACTTTGTTTGAGAGTCTCCCGTAAACAATCACTGCCATCTTCAGATAAAACTGGTAAGGACCCTACCCAAAAACCTGGAGATTCTCTGCCAATCAGTGTAGAAAATACTTAATTAGACATCCTGCGCTGTGGGTTAAACCACAGAGCCTAGGACTTGCCGATCAGAAGGTCGGCGGTTCGAATCCCCGCGACAGGTTGAGCTCCCATTGCTTGGTCCCTGCTCCTGCCAACCTAGCAGTTTGAAAGCATTTCAAAGTACAAGTAGATAACTAGGTACCACTCCAGCGGGAAGGTAAAGGGCGTTTCCGTGCGCTGCTCTGGTTCGCCAGAAGCGGCTTAGTCATGCTGGCCACATGACCCGGAAGCTGTACGCTGGCTCCCTCGGCCAGTAAAGCGAGATGAGTGCCGCAACCCCAGAGTCGGCCACGACTGGACCTAATGGTCAGGGGTCCCTTTACCTTTACCTTATGCCCTTTAAAAATGTGGGGGGAGGTTGGGAAGGGGGTTATTGGGCTGTTGTTTTTATTTTGATTATATGTTTTGTGGTTTTAGATTTTGATTTTGTTCTGTGAACTGCATTGAGACCTCCGGGTATAGGGCGGTATTTACAGTGGTACCTCGGAAGTCAAACGGAACCTGTTCCGGAATTCTGTTCGACTTCCAAAACGTTCAGAAACCAAGGTGCGGCTTCCAATTGGCTGCAGGAAGCTCTCTTGCAGCCAATTGGAAGCCACATGAGCTGCATTGGACATTCGGGTTCCAAAGAACGTTCGCAAACCGGAACGCTCACTTCCGGGTTTGCGGTGTTTGGGAGCCAAAACATTCAACTCGCAAGGCGTTCGACTTCCGAGGTGCGACTGTAAATTCAATAAATGAAATTAATTAGGTGGATCGACTGTGTGGCTTGTGCGAAGGCGTCAAGTCCTTTGGGGAAGGGATATAGGTCAATTGTAGAGCACCTCTTTTGTATGTAGAACGTCCCAGGAAAAGCCCTGTCTTGAAACCCAGTTAGCATTGATCAAGGGTAGCTATTGTGGTGGCCTCTGGATTTGTTTTTGGACTCCAACTCCCATCAGCCCCAGCCAGCATGGCCAATGGACAGGGATGATGGGATTTGTAGTGCAGCAAAATGTCAACTGGGCACCTTGTGGACTACCCCTGGCATAGATAATAGATGGACCGATGGTCTGACTCTGTACTATGCAATTTCCTTGCCTGGGGCCCTGGAGATCCTCTGGTTGGTCAGTCTATAAACTGCTGAACTAGGCGGATCCATGACCTGACTTTGGATGAAGCCCCTTCCGAAGTTCTTGTGTCTTTTTTCCAGGTTTTGGTGACCTTTCAGGATGTAGCGATCCACTTCAGTGAGGAAGAATGGGCCCTTTTGGATCCGGACCAAAGAGCTCTCTATATAGATGTCATGGTAGAGAACAACTTCAACTGCGCCTCTCTGGGTATGCATCCTTCTTTGCTGCTCAATAAACGGTGTTGAGAGGGCTTGGGAAGGGCTCTAGCAAAGCATATAATAGCTCTACTTTCCCCATCTCTCAGTTTGAGTAAGGAAAGGGCCATAGCTCAGTGGCTAGAGCACTTGCTTTGCATACATTGTCACTATTACAAGGTTACACGCTCTATACAGTGGTACCTCAGGTTACATACGCTTCAGGTTACAGACTCCGCTAACCCAGAAATAGTACTTCAGGTTAAGAACTTTGCTTCAGGATGAGAACAGAAATTGTGCTCTGGCGGCGCGGCAGCAGCAGGAGGCCCCATTAGCTAAAGTGGTGCTTCAGGTTAAGAACAGTTTCAGGTTAAGAACGGACCTCCGGAACGAATTAAGTACTTAACCTGAGGGACCACTGTATTTATTGCTCAAATCATGCAGCAAACCCCAAGCGGAACTGATGATTATTACTTGAAATACTTAATAGAGGACAGGGAACTGGAGATTACCTTAAAAGTGGCTAAATTTTCTGCTGCTGCTGCTATACAATTAAAGAGACAAGGTTGAATGAATCTAACCGCCAATTTCTTAATATGTTTTAAATTAGCAATTAAAGCTTTAACTTATATATTTTAGCAGTCTGAATTATTTATTGTGTATTAACTCATAGAGCTTAATTTTAATCTATTTAGGTTTGTATGTTCTCTGTTGTTGTACAGTCGTACCTTGGAAGTCAAACGGAATCCATTCCGGAAGTCTGTTCGACTTTCAAAACATTTGGAAACCAAAGCGCAACTTCTGATTGGCTGTAGGAAGCTCCTGCAACCAATTGGAAGCCACGGAAGCCCTATGGGACATTCGGGTTCCAAAGAACATTCGCAAACCAGAACACTCACTTCTGGGTTTGCGGTGTTTGGGAGCCAAAACATCCGAGTATCAAGGCGTTCAGGATCCAAGGTTTGACTGTATATGTTGTTCTCTGGTCAGGGACCAAAATAAATTGATTCAGGCATGCATACAGAAGGCCCCAGGATCAATTTAGGGTTTGGAAAGGCTCCCTGTCAAAAGTTCACATCCTCACCATACATTTAAAGCATTCTTATGCCCATTTAGCCTGGGACACGGGTGGCGCTGTGGGTTAAACCACAGAGCCTAGGACTTGCTGATCAGAAGGTCAGCGGTTCGAATCCCCACGACGGGGTGAGCTCCCATTGCTCGGTCCCTGCTCCTGCAAACCTAGCAGTTTGAAAGCACACCAGTGCAAGTAGATAAATAGGTACCTCTGCGGTGGGAAGGTGAACAGCGTTTCCATGCGCTGCTCTGGTTCTCCAGAAGCGGCTTAGTCATGCTGGCCACATGACCCGGAAGCTGTACGCCGGCTCCCTTGGCCAATAAAGCGAGATGAGCACCGCAACCCCAGAGTTGGCCACGACTGGACCTAATGGTCAGGGGTCCCTTTGCCTTTACCCTTATGCCCCTTTAGCAGGCATAGCTTCCCCCAAAGAATTCTGGGAGCTGCATTTATTCCTTTATTCCTTTTTTCATTTTGTATACCACCTTTTCATACGAAGGTCTCGGGCAAGTTCACAGCATAAAAATACAAAATAAAAACACAAAATGCATAATAAAAACGAGAATGAAAACTGAAATAAACCAATATCCCTCCTTCCCACAAAACACATTTAAAAGGACACAGAATGTTAATCAGCCACAGGCCTGGTTGAAGAGGAACATTTTTGCCTGGCGCCAGAAGGTGTATAATGAAGGCGCCAGGTGAATGTCCCCGGGGAGAGCTTTTCACAAACAGGGAGCCACTGCAGAAAAGGCCCCGTTCTCGTGCTGCCACCCTCTGGATTCCTCGTGGAGGAGGCCCACGAAGAGGGCCCCCAAAAGATGATCTCAGGGTCTGGTTAGGACCTAGGTTGGTATGGAGAAGCATGTCAGAAGGAGTAAATTTTTCCTAATTCCACTTGTATTTTTGTCTTCCCTTCTGAAGGAGGATGTTTATTCCCCAAGCTGACCCTTATTTCCGGGCCCAAAGGCACCAACAGTCTCTGTGTACAGGACTCCAAGGAAATGGAGAGAATTTCAGGTAATGTCGTTCAAAGAACGTGGCCAGCAGGCTTGAATCTTCCTAGTTCAGTCAGAACATCATATTTCCTGAACACTTTTCCTGACAAGATAGATGTAAAGCCAGAAAACATGTATCTCAGGGCTGGTGGGTTGGTTGGTTTTTAAAAATATGTATATCTATATCAGCCTTTCCAACCCGGTGCTGTCTAAATGTTTTGCACTACATCTCCCATCAGCCTCAGCCAAATAGTTTATTGCTGGTATGGTGACAGTGGTTTTTATTCTTTATGCTCTGATCTTTTGCTCAATTAATGGTTTTTGAAATCAGTGACCTATCTTCAAATATTTTTTATTTGTGCTCCATAGAGAAAGCAGTATTCTTGTGTATCTGAGCTAGAGTTTAACTCTAAGAGCAGGCATCACATCTAAACTGAGTTTCCTGCCTTTTCTGTTCTTTGGAGCTGTATTGACAGCCGCCTGGTTGGTCTCCCCCTCCGCTGACAGAAGTGAGTCTCAGGATTCAAAATCAGAGCGCAAGTCCTTTTCTTTAGATCCTTGAGACTTCTGAGTTGTATCAGAAGCCACAAACCTTTATTCTCGGTGCCGTTGTGAGTGGAAAGGTGTTAATTCAGTTCATTTGGTGCTGGAATATAAGGAAAGAAAGGAGTAGAGAGCCATCTTGGCCGGATGACGTCACTACCCACAGCCCTGGCCATATTGTTGACGTACTTACGGCATTTGGAGATAGCCTGCCTTGGAACAGGGAAGCTCCATTTAGCTGCCATGGCTTATAAACCTATCTTCTTCCATGAATTAGTCTAACCATTCCCAACAATGGCCACCTGCTTTGGAAGCCAGTAGCTATGGTTGTGCTGCGTGTGTGCAGTCTCACAAGTTTTTAAATTGTCATTTGTGAATATATTTGTTCTTCTCTTCCAAAAGGTGGTGGGATGGTGAGTGAGGTCAAGCAGAAGCCTCTTTGGCCAGAAGATTATTCCTTCGAAGCCAACAAGACTTTCATGAGAAGATCCCAGAATAATGTTTCTTTTTCAAGTAAGTGCCCATTAAAACATTACGGGGGAAACGAGAAGGGATAAGTCCATATGTAGCCCCAAACTCTGCAATTTTTCCTCATAGGGGAGCTGATCTGTCCCCTTGATCATTTGGTCATCCTTAAAGTAAAGGTAAAGGGACCCTTGACCATTAGGTCCAGTCGTGGCCAACTCTGGGGTTGCGGAGCTCATCTGGCTTTATTGGCCGAGGGAGCCGGCGTACAGCATGTGGCCAGCATGACTAAGCCGCTTCTGGCGAACCAGAGCAGCGCACGGAAACGCTGTCTACCTTCCCGCCAGAGCGGTACCTATTTATCTACTTGCACTTTCACATGCTTTCCAACTGCTAAGTTGGCAGGAGCAGGGACTGAGCAGCGGGAGCTCACCCCGTTGCGGGGATTCGAACCACCAACCTTCAGGTTGGCAAGGCCTAGGCTCTGTGATTTAACCCACAGTGCCACCCGTGTCCCTTTGTCATCCTTACCAAGAGCTTTTTGAATAAGAGCTATTTAAGGGAGCAGGATCCTTTTTTGGGGGTGGGGAATGCTTCTGAGGCAGAGATAGCTTCCCTTTTAAACTTTCCCCTGAGACAAGTAAGGTGCAATCTGCTCTTCTCCCTTCTGCAGAGGAGTCTTGGAGCCAGGATTGTCTCTCCCCATTCTCTTTGTGCGATAGAATAATGTTTGGCGAGGCTGAAGGTCCACTCCTCCGTTCTGAGCACCCGGGAACACAAGAGGAATCTTTGGGAAGACTAGAGCAGAAAGGTGAGGTCTCTGTAGGCCTCATAGATGAAAGAGAAGAGGTGTGGACCAATTCTGGGAGGATTTACCGGTGGAAATCGTTCCTCGTCCCACGGGAAACGAAACCTCCAAGGGAGAAGCTCCACAGGTGCCCGGTTTGCTGGAAGTGTTACAGCACAAGGCCCATCCTGGCACGCCACCAGAGGGTCCACACGGGTGAGAGGCCGTACCAGTGCTCCGAGTGCGGGAGGAGCTTCGGCCAACGCGTCGACCTGAAGAACCACCAGAGGATCCACACGGGCGAGAAGCCGTATGTGTGCTCCGAGTGTGGGAAAAGCTTCAAGCACCACTCCAGCTTGACGGCCCACGAGAAGATCCACACAGGGAACAAGTCCTATTCTTGCCTGGAGTGCCGGAGCAGCTTCAGCAACAGGTCGAGTTTCTCCAAGCATCAGATGACCCACTTGGCGGAGAAGGCAGGGCCTTCTCTGGGAGCAGGGAAAGTTTCAGGGAGCGGCGGAACCTTACAGGACATCAGAGAATCCACCTGAGAGAGATGGGCTGGCCACCTCGGCCATGAACTTAGGACATTCCTGTCTTACGGGGGCAAGGGGAAGCTGTGGCCCTCAATGTGTTATTGGACTCCAGTTCTTTGGACCCTTGACTGTTGGCCGAGCCCCACTGTGCTTGGTTCTGCTATGAAGTTCCAAAGCAGCATTGATCACTGCCAAAAGCAGGGCCTGCCTTGGGTGCTGAAAGCAAGCCCTTCCTGGGGCAGGAATCTGGTTTCGTTATGAAGGTTTGACTGGGTGGTTTTATGGGGTTTCTGAACTTTTGCATTAAATACATGATGGTTTTGTACTGAAATTTGTTTACTGGTTGTTGTTTTTAAAACACCATGCGCTAGCCTCCTTGGGAGTGCAGCTAGGCCCTGGGAGGTGCTATGTACACACACTCAGCAAGTTGGAGTTAACTCTTTATTAGCAAAAACACTATAAACACAGGTGTGTCGGGCCTAATAAGCACAGCAACTGATCTCTGGCAGGTCTGTCCCCCTTGCTGAGACTGAAAGTCCCCTCCCCTCCAGGGTTTTTCCCAAGCAATTGGAGACTGTGCCTGTGCGAAGCTAACGTCTCCTCTCCCCATTTCATAGCTGTCAACTTTTCCCTTTTCTTGCGAGGAATTCTATTCGGAATAAGGAAATTTCCCTTAAAAAAGGGGAAACGTTGACAGCTATGCCTCTTTTATGCCATCTGTTGGTCATCCTGGCTGGGGTTGATGGGAATCAACCGTATATTTAAACCGCACACATGCCCCAATCCTGGGAACTGCAGTTTACCCCACAAATAGCTACAATTCCCAGCACCCATAGAAAATTGCAGCTCCTATAATTCATCATCATCATCATAATTTTATTTATATCTTGCCCATCTGGCTGGGTTTCACCAGCCACCCTTTGGTGGGGAAAAAGATGTACTCAAAATGTATGATATGTACGCAATCTTGAGTCCAGCAATGTCCACAGGTTTCCCAACCCAGTGTTAGTCTCAAATGTCATGTCCTCCAGACATTAACAGGGTGCAGCTCCCGCCATCCCCAGCCAGGGACGATGGGAGTTGTAGTTCAGCAACATCTGAAGGGCCCCCATGTCAGCGAGCTTTGTCACAATCTGCATTAAGACTCTTTTGCTCCGCAAAGGGTTGTTGTTGTTGTTGTTTAGTCGTTCAGTCGTGTCCGACTCTTCGTGACCCCATGGACCAGAGAACGCCAGGCACTCCTGGCCTCCACTGCCCCCCGCAGCTTGGTCAGACTCATGCTGGTAACCTCGAAAACACTATCCAACCATCTGGTCCTCTGTCGCCCCCTTCTCCTTGTGCCCTCCATCTTTCCCAACATCAGGGTCTTTTCCAGGGAGTCTTCTCTTCTCATGAGGTGGCCAAAGTACTGGAGCCTCAGCTTCAGGATCTGTCCTTCCAGTGAGCACTCAGGGCTGATTTCCTTCAGAATGGATAGGTTTGATCTTCTTGCAGTCCATGGGACTCTCAAGAGTCTCCTCCAGCACCAGAATTCAAAAGCATCAATTCTTCGGCGATCAGCCTTCTTTATGGTCCAGCTCTCACTTCCATACAACCCCGCAAAGGGTTAAGGTGAGGGAATACTGCCTCCTAGAGAGACCGGAAGCTCCTCTGCGGCAGGAAAGGGGGGAACAAAAACAATCAAATGCCACTTCCTGTTCCGCTTCCCATGGGAAAGTGGCCTTTGAATTTTCCCACGCGCAGAGAATCAGGGCTCGGAAGGACTTTTCCGGTGGTTGCGAAAGAAGCAGGCAAGTGGGAAGGGCGGAGGAGAAGGGAGGGTGTGCTGGTCCTCGAATGGGCTCCATGGCAGGCAGAAGTGCAACTGGAGAAGCTTCTCCTTGCCGTGGGGCTGGGGAGGAGAGGGAAGGCTGGGAAAACATCCTTGGTTGGATTTCTGCCTGCCAGGTAGGGGAGAGCGGGAGAAAAACGAGGAGCCCTTCGGTTTTGGGGGGATTATGCACACTTCCAAGTGGAGCAGAGAGTGATTCTTTGTGCAGAATGAGGGGGTGGCAATCTGGATCCTCTCTCAGGGTGTCATGCCTTTGAATGCTAACCCACGTTCTTTAAAGTAAAGAACATCATTGCTGTAGACATAGGTATACAGGTGAAACTCGGAAAATCAGAATATCGTGAAATAAATATTAGAATATTTATTTCAATTGTTGTTGTTGTTGTTTAGTTGTGTCCGACTCTTCATGACCCCCTGGACCAGAGCACGCCAGGCACTCCTGTCTTCCACTGCCTCCCGCAGTTTGGTCAAACTCATCCTGGTAGCTTCAAGAACACTGTCCAACCATCTCGTCCTCTGTCGTCCCCTTCTCCTTGTGCCCTCCATCTTTCCCAACATCAGGGTCTTTTCCAGGGAGTCTTCTCTTATCATGAGGTGGCCAAAGTATTGGAGCCTCAGCTTCAGGATCTGTCCTTCCAGTGAGCACTCAGGGCTGATTTCCTTCAGAATGGATAGGTTTGTTCTTCTTGCAGTCCATGGGACTCTCAAGAGTCTCCTGCAGCACCATAATTCAAAATTTATTTATTTCAGTAATTCAACTTAAAAGGTGAAACTAATATATGAGATAGACTCATGACATGCAAAGCGAGATATGCCAAGCCTTTATTTGTTATAATTGTGACGATCATGGCGTACAGCTGATGAAAACCCCAAATTAACAATCTCAGAAAATTAGAATATTAAATGAAATCAGCAAAACAAGGACTGCAAATAGAGCAATATTGAACCTTTGAAAAGTAGAAGCATGGGTTCAGGAATAATATTCCCGCATAGCAGCGGGTTGGACTGGATGAAGCTCTGGGTCCCTTTCGACTCTACAGTGCCATGATTCTATGATTCTGTGGCTACCAGGCTGGTGCCTTAATGCAAGGCTCCCCCTACTCTGGCAGGTAGCCTTTGGCCAAAGTATATTTCCAGCTCCAATTTTTCTTTTCTCCCTTCAACAGCACGGCTGTCGCCCCTGTCAGCATCTCGGAGGGGAGCGAGAGGATGGCCCGCCTCCTGCCGGACTTCTGTAAAGAAACCCAGCTGTCAGAGAGCGGCTTGTGGGGCAGCGACAAAGTCCGCTGCTTGAAGGTGAAGGAGGAGGTCCTGGAGGACGAGCCAGCCAGCTCAGAGGCGCAGCGACAGCACTTCCGGCAGTTCAGCTACCAGGAGAACGAGGGGCCGAGGGAGGTGTGCAACCAGCTCTGGGAGCTGTGCAACTTGTGGCTGAAGCCCGAGAGGCACACCAAGGAGCAGATCCTGGAGCTGGTGGTGCTGGAGCAGTTCCTGGCTGTCTTGCCACCGGAGGTGCAGAACTGGGTTAGGGACGTGGAGCTGGAGAACTGTTCCCAGGCAGTGGCCCTGGTGGAGGACTTCCTGCTGCGGCAGCAAGAGGACGAGAGGCAGGAAGAGCTGGTGAGGATGTTAGGAAGGACCCAGGAAGAGGTCAGGCCAAAGGGGCTCCCTCTAGCCCAGCATCTTGTTTCCCACAGTGGCCAAACAGATGCTCCGATGGGAAGCCTCTGAGCAAGACTGCTTGCGACAGCATCTCTCCCCTCTTGAAGCCTCCAACAACTGATACTCAGAAGCACACTGTCTTGCACTAATGCATGAATTGGACCATCGATGGCTACTAGCGTGGTGGTCCGGCTCTGTCTCCACAGTTGGAAGTGGTAACACTTCTGAATAACAACAACAACAACAACAACAACAACAACAACAATAATAATAATAAAAAACAATGGCCTCGGTCCAGTATATCTGAAGGAGCGTCTCCACCCCCATCGTTCAGCCCGGACACTGAAGTCCAGCTCCAAGGGCCTTCTGGGAGTTCCCTCACTGTGAGAAGCCAAGTTACAGGGAATCAGGCAGAGGGCCTTTTCGGTAGTGGCACCCGCCCTGTGGAACGCCCTCCCACCAGATGTCAAAGAGAACAACAACTACCAGACTTTTAGAAGACATCTGAAGGCAGCCCTGTTAAGGAAGCTTTTAATGTTTCATGCATTACTATATTTTAATATTTTGTTGGAAGCCACCCAGAGTGGCTGGGGAAGCCCAGCCAGATGGGCAGGGTATATATACTAAATGATGATGATGATATATGATTTACATGCCACCCATCTGACTGGGTTTCCCCAGCCACTCTGGGCGGCTTCCAACAGAATATTAAAAACACGATGAAACATCAAACATTAAAAACTTTTCTAAACAGGGCTGCCTACAGATGTCTTCTAAAAGTCAGATCATTGTTTCTTTCCTTCACATCTAATGGGAGGGCGTTCCACAGGGTGGGTGCCACTACCATTAAGGCCCTCTGCCTGGTTCCCTGTAATTTGGCTTCTCGCAGTGAGGGAACCGCCAGAAGGCCCCTGGAGCTGGACCTCAGTGTTCGGGCTGAACAATGGGGGTGGCGACGCTCCTCCAGGCATACTGGGCCGAGGCCATTTCGGGCTTTAAAGGTCAGCACCAACACTTTGAATTGTGCTATGAAATGTACTGGGAGCCAATGTAGGTCTTTCAGGACCGGTGTTATATGGTCTCGGTGGCCATTCCCAGTCACCAGTCTAGCTGCTGCATTCTGGATTAATTGTACTTTCCGGGTCACGTTCAATACCAGTTTGCTGGAGTCTGAAGCAGGGGAGAGGGCTGCTGTGCTTGGGTCCTGCTTGTGGGTATTCCACAGGCATCCTCTTCCCCCGCTGGTGCAGTGGTTCAACGTGTCTGACTGTTATCCAGAAGGTTAGTGGTTCTTGCCCACCCAGGGCACAAATACCTGCATTGCAGGGTGTTGGACTAGATGAACCTTTGGGTCCCTTCCAATTCTAAGCTAAAAGGTAAAGGACCCCTGGACGATTAAGTCCAGTCAAAGATGACTGTGGAGCTGTGGCGCTCATCTCGCTTCAGGCCGAGGCAGACGGCGTTGGTCCACAGACAGCTTTCCGGGTCATGCAGCTAGAATGACTAAGCCGCTTCTGGTGCAACGGGACACTGTGACAAAGCCAGATTTTATCAGTCTGAGGAAAACAGGTGGGATTAAAATGCAACAAATAAAATAAGTTTGTATCTGCAGGTGGGGCAGTGACTGGTTGGGTCACTAAAGGGAGAGATGATTTTTCAGGTATCCAGGTATCAAGCTTTCTAGGGCTCACTCAAACCACCCCTTTGAACTCGCCAGCAACCAGCCGCGTCTCCTTTCAACATCCTGTGCTCTTGTTTCAGATGTTGGGCCCATTCAAAGAGGAGGCTGCTCATTTCCCCACCGCTGAAGACTCTTCCTCAGACACCTGGCGGAGGGTCATCTTAGGGGAGATGAAGCAGGAGGAGGAGGACGACGACAGAGACACAGCCTTGTTGGGTGAGGACTCCTCTTTCTGTGCTGTTTTGAGTGTGAGTGACTCATGTATTGGTGGTTTAAAGAGGTGTGAGGTCAGGCAGTGGTGGTATGAGTGAGAGGTTGCCTTGCTTGAGCAATTCTAAATTATACAGCCTTGCATTGCGCTCTCATTTTATTTATTTGTATGTGGTGTGTTTTTTTTAATTATTATTATTATTATTATTATTATTATTATTATTATTATTATCAGAATTTATATACTGCCCTATACCCGGAGGTCTCGGGGTGGTTCACATAAAAAGATCACAGTATATAAAATCAAAATAGAAACAATAACCCCAAAATACCTCGGTTCAAATCCCTGCGATGGGTGAGCGCCCGTTGCTCTGTCCCAGCTCCTGCCAACCTAGCAGTTCAAAAGCACACCAGTGCAAGTAGATAAATAGGTACCGCTGCAGCAGGAAGGTAAACGGCGTTTCTGTGCGCGCTGGTTTCCGTCACAGTGTCCCATTGCGCCAGAAGCAGTTTAGTCCTGCTGGCCACATGACCCGGGAAGCTGTCTGTGGACAAACGCCAGCTCCCTCGGCCTGAAAGAAAGATGAGCGTTCTACCTCATAGTCACCTTTGACTGGACTTTAACCGTCCAGGGGTCCTTTACCTTTTACCTTTACCTTTACCTTTTACCTCATAGTCTCTAGTCAGATGCTGCAACAGGCAGTGTGTAAGCTTTCTTGAGGACCCCCCCCCCCCCATATCAGGGAATGACTTGAGTTGTTTTGTTTTGTTTTTTTGGATGAAAAAATTCTTTATTGAAATTCATTAATGTCATTACAGATTTAACTTCACACATACACATACTATCTATCTATCATCTATCTATCTATCTATCATCTATTTTCTTAAATTAGTTTAACTTAGAATGTTAATTTGACCTTCTAATTCCACTTAGATTTCAGCTAAGCTAAAATCATATAATGGTACATAAAACAAAACAAAACAACAACAACAAACTGAAGTAAAATAAATATAGACTTCCCATCATTTCCCGATATAGTTGACATTTGTGGTTTTGAATGTGCTTATAATTATTACCTTACATTTAATATACTTTCTAATACTTTCTTACAACCTAGTGTACCCATTTTCCTTTATTTCTTAATATTTTATGTACACAAGCCATAGATAATATGTCACTGTTATTTTTTTGTAAGTCTCTCTTAAACATTTCCCATTTTTGGGAAAATAATTGTTTGGTGTTACCTCTTAACCTATTTGTTAGTTGAGCCATTTCCACATAGTCTAATACAGTCATACCTCGGGTTGAAGTAGCTCCCGGATGACTATTTTCAGCTTGCGCTCCGCGGAGACCCGGAAGTAACGGAGCACATTACTTCCGGGTTTCACCACTCACGCATGTGCAGACGCTCAAAATGACGTCACGCGCGGAAGCGGCGAAACGCAGACACGCAGTCGCATCTTACGTTTACTTCAGGATGCGAACGGGGGTCCGGAACGGATCCCGTTCGTATCCAGAGGTACCACTGTAATTCATTGGCAGAATGACTTCCGTTTTGATTTCCTCCTTTCCGGCAGCTTCCGAGAGAGTGTGCGGGGACGACGACCCGGACTGTTCCGCAGATCCAAGGCCTCACAAGATGCTTTTGGGGATTGCCGAGTGGAACAGTCCCGATCCAGGGGAAGCCTCCGAGAGCCTGCCGGGAAGCCGCCCGGAGAACGGGAAGGACAAACTGGTTTGTGGGCCGCAGGGCTACCAGCCGGCCAAGGGAGGAGTGGCTGTGCAGCCGCGGATCCAAGATGAACGCCTGAAGAAGTGCCCGGAATGTGGGAAGGGCTTTGTGTGGCGGTCGGAGCTGATAGAGCACCAGCGCTCGCACACCGGGGAGAGGCCCTACTCCTGCTCGTACTGCGGGAAGAGCTTCAGCCGCAAGTCGTACATCATCAAGCACGAGAGGATCCACACGGGCGAGAAGCCCTACATCTGCTCGCACTGCGGCAAGGGCTTCATCTCCAAGTCAGACCTGATTAAGCACGAGAGGACCCACACGGGCGAGAAGCCCTACATCTGCCCCGACTGCGGCAGGAGCTTCAGCAGGAAGCAGTTCCTCGTCACCCACCGCAGGACCCACACGGGCGAGAAGCCCTACAAGTGCTCCGAGTGCGGGAAGAGCTTCAGCCAGAGGACTTGTCTGGTCATCCACGAGAGGGCCCACACCGGGGAAAAGCCCTTCAAGTGCCTGGTGTGCGGGAAGAGCTTTGGCCGCAGGGACATTCTCATGACCCACCAGAAACTGCACACCCGTGACAAGGCCTTCCAGTGCGCTGACTGGTTGTGAAGCTGCCCTTTTCCCCTATTCCGTATTCTCTTCAGAGTTCATAACTGTACAGTGGTACCTCTGGAGGCGAACGGGATCCATTCCGGAGCCCCGTTCGCATCCTGAGTAGAACGTAACACGCGTCTGCGCGTGCGTGGGTCGTGCTTTGCCGCTTCCGCGCATGCGCGCTACGCCGTTTTGAGCGCATGCACGAGCTGCGAAACCCAGAAGTAACGCGCTCCGTTACTTCCGGGTCGCCGCGGAGCATAAACTGTAAACGCTCAACCTGAAGCATATTTAACCCGAGGTATGACTGTATATATTGTGGAATTGGGTGTTGTTGTTTTTTAAAATGAAGGTTTTGCATAGAAGAAGCCTTACAGAAGAAGCCTTACACCCCCCACACCTTTTAAAGTATTTGATGGCTTCTTTTGTACATCTGGAAAATGTAATGTGTGAATTAAGTAAACAAGTGTGTTCTACAGGTACCGTATTTTTTGCCCCATAGGACGCACTTTTTCCCCTCCAAAAATGAAGGGGAAATCTGGGTGCGTCCTATGGGGCGAATGCAGGCTTTCGCTGAAGCTTGGAGAGCGAGAGGGGTCGGTGCGCACCGACCCCTCTCGCTCCCCAGGCTTCAGGAAGACATCCGCAGCCTGGGCAGCCCTGCAGGAGGTCCGGCAGGGATGTCTAGGCTGCGGATAGCAGCCTGCTTCCCGGAGCGTCGGGCGCCCTGAAAGCAGAGCGCCCTGCGCTTCGGGAGCGCATCCGCAGCCTGGGCAGCCCTGTGGGAGTTCCCCGCAGGGCTCCCCACGCTGCGGATAGCAGCCTGCCGCCTGAGGCAGACATTGGCCAGCCCCACAAGCTCAGGGAGGCGCAGCGCCGTTCCTCAATCTGGTTCGGTTTCCCCGACCTGCTTTTGGGGGGGAAATAAAGGGGAAAAAAATTTCCTTTATTTCCCCCCCAAAAAACTAGGTGCGTCCTATGGGACGGAGCGTCCTATGGGACGAAAAATACGGTAATCAGGAAAGTAAGACTTACCAGAGAGACCTAAGGTTGGTTATAGGTCTCGGTTAAATGCACATTTAGTGGTGACCCACTGGGTTTCCATAATGGGCTGGTTCAGATGCCAAATCCGTTGGATGTATCCCAGAGGTTCCCAAACTTACTTGGCCTATCTCCCCCTTTTCAGGAAAAAAAAAAATACTCAGCGCTACCCCCCACCAGAAATCTATCTTCAAATTTAAACAGACAGAAAGATGCAGTGAAAACTGGACGAAGAGATTGACTAGGCCCTGGGGTTAAAAACTCATGGGGTGGCGGACCAGAGTGAAGCCTGCAGGCTCATTCTGGTTCACCCCAGGAGTCGGGCTGACACCGTAGCTCACTTGCCATTGGCCAAATAGGCAGGTAAGCTGTGATCCATTTCTCGGGCCTGGGTGAAGCCAGAAAGGGGTCACCAAAACCTGGGAAAGCCCCTCATGACCACCGGGTCCAGGGGAGGCGTTGTCACCGTCCTGCAACGGTGCCCAACGTGGCGGCAAGCATCATTACACAACAGATGAAATGTGTATGAACAGTTTTTCAAAATTTTCTTCTTTCCTTATGCTTCCACAGCCCCTCTGTTTTTATTCAAGGTCCCCAATTGCACCTCTGCATCATTCCAGCGACCCCCAGGGGGTGGTATCGACCACTTTAGGAAACACTGATGTAATCTGTGGAGTTCTGTGTAGCGAAACTAATGATAATAATAATAGTTTATTATTTATACCCTGCCCATCTGGCTGGGTTTCCCCAACCACTCTGGGCGGCTCCCAACCGAATATTAAAAACAATACAGCATCAATACAGCATCAGACGTTAAAAACTTCCCTAATGAACCTAGATCATTAGCTGTGTCCATTAGTTCAGTAGGTCTACTCTCAGTGGGACCAGCCTTGGATACAACCCTTGACTCGGCCGTCTTTGGTGCTGAGCGCTGCCACCTTGCGTGCTTGGATCCAGAACAGTCCTGCTAGATGGGGCCCATCTAGTCCGGCATTCTGTTCTCACATTGGCCAACAAGGTCCGCCAGTGGGAAGCCTGCAAGCGCAACACCACTAGCCTCTGTGATTCAGAGCAACTGGCGTTCAGAAGAATATACTGCCCCCCGGCTGTGGATGTACAACATAGCCGTTATGGCTGGTAGATTCCTGCTTTCTCACTTCCTGCTTTGGGCAAACCACCGTTTAAGCAGGTTTCCTGTTTCCTGCTAACCACAGTTTGGTGGTTAGTGTGTAAAAAAACTCTGGTTTTCCTGCATCGGGAAGTCAGGAAGGGAATTGGAGATAAGTCAGCCTGAGCTACTGACCCAAGGACATGTTTGTTTGTTTTTAAATAATGCAGAAACCGTTGTGTTGAACGGCCCTAAGAGAAATCAGCTCATGGCAATATTCACTCTGACAAGCAACCTTTGGCCAGGAGGATCTGAAGAACCTCCTTTTGGGATGTTGTGTGTGCCTAAGGGTGCTTTGCACTTGGATGGCAATCCTAGCTCCCTGTTACATCAGTGCTGGATTTGAAACCAAAGGGTGTATTTAAATAAAGCTGCATGGTACTTTAAAAAAGTACGGTGTGCAAGGATTTCCTTGCAGAAAATGAACAGAAGCTTCAGGAAAGGAATTTAGGTCTTACTGTTCCATCAGCGCAAGCATTTCAGCTTGCCAGACTGAATGATCCTTCCATTTTGTCCCCCAAACCAGTTTCCGAGGGACACACGCCGAGAAGGGGGAGCCCCGTTGTGCTATCGGAAGTCCTTACACAAGCTTCTGTTTGGGGGCACTTGTCAGCTGAATACCTTTCTCACTGCCTTAGCTGAGACGTTTGTGCCAAACCATGGTTTACAATCCAAACCATCCTTCAGAATTGCTTGTTTGCTGCCATTTTCAGCTTGCTGAAACTCTCTCTGTTGGGGGTCGTTGCACAAACCATGGTTTACAAATCCATTTCAAGCCACGGTTTCTGAACTTGATTTGCAAGCTGACTGTAACCATGGTTTGTTTGATTCATAACACTAAACCAAACCTTAGTTAACCTTCCACTACCATGTTTTTGGGTGGCCTCTGTATTTGAGGCCCTGCATGAATAAGCAGTGAGGTGTGCCTAACATAACGCAGCCTTGTTCTTTGACCACTTTCCTGGTGGGCCTTGGTAGCCAGGAATTCCATGTGTGTGAATGCGTTTGAAGAAAGGTGGGCTGCTTAGATGCCAGTCTGTTTGGTAAAAGGCTCTTTGTCTTTTACAGTGGTACCTCGGGTTAAGTACTTAATTCGTTCTGGAGGTCCGTTTTTAACCTGAAACTGTTCTTAACCTGAAGCACCACTTTAGCTAATGGGGCCTCCCGCTGCTGCTGCGCCGCCAGAGCATGATTTCTGTTCTCATCCTGAAGCAAAGTTCTTAACCCGAGGTACCATTTCTGGGTTAGCAAAGTCTGTAACCTGAAGCATATGTAACCTGAAGCGTCTGTAACCCAAGGTACCACTGTATTACTTGCCCGCTAACAGGCTACAATCGTTCACCCCTCTTTTATTCAGCCAACATGAAAACATAAGCTAACTAGCCTCTTGGCAAGTTAGTGATTTTGAGGAGCAGGTTTTATAAGCCTGTTTAATAGGTTTCTTCCAAATTCTTGCATTTCTCATCTATTCCAACCCCCCAAAAAGACTTAACGCAGCAAAACAAAAACGATAACATCAGAATGCCTGATAAATATTAGGCTGACCATTGAGAAGCTTTCCAAAATGTCATCTTAAAAATCTGATCTGTTTTTAGATTGTGAGCCTGAGAGGCAGGCAACCCACTCCCCTTTTAATCTCGATATAGCACAACATCTAGTGTTGCTTTGTAGGTTCTCGATGAAATAAATAAGTAGCTACGTTTGATGTGTGCATTTCCTCAGCCCCCGGGGTAGGATGGAACAAATAGCTCAGACATGTCAGTCTATCTGGTTAAAACAAAAAATTCCTTCCAGTAGCACCTTAAAGACCAACTAAGTTAGTTCTAGGTATGAGCTTTCGTGTGCATGCACACTTCTTCATGTACTTCAGATCTATCTGGTTGTTAAGCACTGGCGGAGAAAGAGGAGTGCGGAGGGAGCACATTGTCCTGGCAGTGCGACCTGGTGGGCGCCATGCCCCCAGGACGCGCCCCACGCCCCCGGGAAGCTGAAGCAGAGACTCTTCCTGTTGTGAGTTCCTTTAAAAAGCAAAATGATCAAATTGGAGGGCAGTCTTGTAAACCAGCCATCTAGTCTCACCTCCCCACAGAGGTGCTTCTTTGCATAATGTGCATTTCAGTGTATGGTTTTGGCCACAGCCTCGGTCTTTTAAGAGTTAAGATGACCGAGTCGGTTCCTAGACAGGCCTGGATGCCTCTCATTCCAGGAAAAAGAGAAGAGGGCGGCTTGGAATTTACTTCCTACTTTGCAGGTGGCGCTGTGGGTTAAAGCCTCAGCGCCTAGGGCTTGCCAATCGAAAGGTCGGCGGTTCGAATCCCTGCGGCGGGGTGCGCTCCCGCTGCTCGGTCCCAGCGCCTGCCAACCTAGCAGTTCGAAAGCACCTCCGGGTGCAAGTAGATAAATAGGGACCGCTTACCAGCGGGAAGGTAAACGGCGTTTCCGTGTGCGGCTCTGGCTCTGGCCAGAGCAGCGATGTCACGCTGGCCACGTGACCCGGAAGTGTCTCCGGACAGCGCTGGCCCCTGGCCTCTTAAGTGAGATGGGCGCACAACCCCAGAGTCTGTCAAGACTGGCCCGTACGGGCAGGGGTACCTTTACCTTTACTTTACCTTGCCTGCCCACGTGACCTGCCCTTTGAATTTCCCAGGCGTGGATTCAAGTGGGAGATATATTTTTTTCCACTAGCAGTGGGAGGGGGATCAGGTGAGTTTAGAGGATAGGGGGGCATTTAAGGAGTGGGGGCTCCAGGGGAGGGGGGAAATATCAAGGCAGGGGGTTTAAAAACCATGAAGTTTTGCCCCCACCCTCTACTCTTGCCCAGATACATGGAGACCCCCCCTTCCTTTACTTAGACTGAGTCAGGTGACTGGTCCACACTGAGTGGCCCCCTGGGAAACCCAGGTGGCTGGGCTGGTCCCCTGGGATGGCAGGATAGCGGGCAGGGTAGGCATCTGCTGCCAAGGCAGTGCTTTCATTTGCACCCACTATAATGACACAAAATGATTTCCTTGGCAGCAGAGCGGCTGTGTCAGTAAAACTGACCAGCGAGTCTCATGTCTGTAATAGTGCCACTGTATTCTGCTCTGGTCAGACCTCACCTGGAGTACCGTGTCCAGTTCTGGGCGCCACAGTTCAAGAAGGACACTGACAAACTGGAACGTGTCCAGAGGAGGGCAACCAAAATGGTCGAAGGCCTGGAAACGATGCCTTATGAGGAACGGCTAAGGGAGCTGGGCATGTTTAGCCTGGAGAAGAGGAGGTTAAGGGGTGATATGATAGCCATCTTCAAATATATAAAAGGATGTCACATAGAGGAGGGAGAAAGGTTGTTTTCTGCTGCTCCAGAGAAGCGGACACGGAGCAATGGCTCCAAACTACAAGAAAGAAGATTCCACCTAAACATTAGGAAGAACTTCCTGACAGTAAGAGCTGTTTGACAGTGGAATTTGCTGCCAAGGAGTGTGGTGGAGTCTCCTTCTTTGGAGGTCTTTAAGCAGAGGCTTGACAACCATATGTCAGGAGTGCTCTGATGGTGTTTCCTGCTTGGCAGGGGGTTGGACTCGATGGCCCTTGTGGTCTCTTCCAACTCTATGATTCTATGATTCTATGATTCTATGTCTGTGTGTTTGCCATTTAGGTGCCTCCATATCGTACCATTTAAAGTGCATTTCCCCACACCCACCCCAAGAATCTTGGGAGCTGTAATTTGTTCAGAGTGCTGGGAATTGTAGCTGTGTGAGGGGCTACAGTTTCCATGCTATTTTGGGGGAGGGGCCTGAATGTGTGTTAAATTTATGGTGCAATTGGCTTCCCTCAAGGAATCCAGAGAATTATAGTTTGTTTAGGGTGCTGGGAATTGCCGCTCTTAACCACTATGCCACACTGGCACCACTTTAGCTAATGGGGCCTCCTGCTGCTGCCGCGCCACCAGAGCACGATTTCTGTTCTCATCCTGAAGCAAAGTTCTTAAGCTGAGGTAATATTTCTGGGTTAGCAGAGTCTGTAACCTGAAGCGTATGTAACCTGAAGTGTATGTAACCCGAGGTACCACTGTATAAATGAATGAGTACTCTCGAGCAAAATAAGGATGAATGCAGGACAAAGACTGATTGTCAAATAACTGTCCCGTGAACAAATCAGAACAAATGCTCATTAAAGTCCAGATACAGGTCCCATCTGCCCTATATATTTAAAGCAATGCTATATGAACAGCCATGGCTTCCCACCAAAGCATCATGGGAGCTGTAGTTAAGGGTGCTGAGAGTTGTTAAAAGACACAATTTCCCCCTCACAGAACTACAGTTCTTAGAGTAGTCTAACAGTCGATTTCTCTTCACAGGAGACTGTTAGCAGCAGCTCTCTGAGGAGAATAGCCTTCAGTGGTTTGTATGTTGCACTAAACCATGGTTTATTTGAATGTCTGAACACACATGCCACCAGTGGTATAACCATAATTTGTTAACCACAAACCATGTTCATAAGCCATGGTTTATTGCTAGCTTACAAACCTTGGATTGTGTTAAATGTGGCTGACAGCTTGCACTCCCCTTGCAATCCATTATTTGAATTTTTAGAAACAAAAATCAACAGCACAGCCCTGTACAAGTCTTCTCAGAAGCTGGACTGGGCGAATCTGTCCTTTCCCCTCGCTGTGAATCACTCCTCGCATGTTTTTATGCAAATCTGCCCGCTATAAACATTTCTCCTTAATGCAATGCTTTTTAACATGTTCTTTTCTCTAATAGATGTATTTAAGCAAATGTTTTTTTATGCATGGCTGGAGAACAGCAGTGCAAAATTCAGAAAACATTTCCAAAGAGAGCTGTGGTTTGGTTCTCATGTCATTTCAGAAAGGGCAGATTAGGTCCCGTTTGCTTTTAAATGCAACCTGAATCAAATTCTTCTATGTGCTCCCACCCTACTCCTCCTTTGGGAACGCTTAACACTTTTATTTATTTATTTATTTTTCTCAGTAAGGGACTTCTCAAGACTTAATTCCAGTTTTTCTTGTTTTGCTCAGCCCCGAGCATTGACCTCACGACCACATGACCTGAAAAGACAACATGGCCACCGAGGCTGGGGAAATAGCAGCCCTGGGTCTCCACCTCCGAGCTGTGCTAGAAAAGGGAAAGAAGAGGGAAGAATCGGACGCTGCAGCTCTTGGAGCAAAGTGCCCTCCTGCCGCCTGGGCGGAGAGCCTGGGGGATTTGGAGAGAACAAATAATTCAGAGGAGGCAAAAGGGGAAGCAGAGGGAGGACCGCAACAGCACTGGAAAGCCCAATGGCGTCGTTTCCTGAAGGCAGTGGAGTCCAGGCAATCGGGAATCTCACCCATTTATGGTGCCAGGAGGGTGGCTGAACCCGGTCAGCAGCTTGGAGGGGAGAAACCAACCCAACAGGTTGCCAACAATAGCCAGTTGGCCCAAAACAAGGCAGGCTGCAAGATGCTGAAGGAGGAGCTTCCAGAGGAGGTCGGGGCTCTGGAAGCGCAGCGCCAATCCTTCAGGCAGTTCCGCTACCAGGAGGCCGAAGGCCCCCGAGAGGCGTGCAGCCAGCTCAGAGATCTTTGCCAACGGTGGCTGAAGCCTGAGAGGCACACGAAGGAGCAGATCCTGGAGCTGGTGATCCTGGAGCAGTTCCTGGCCATCCTACCCTGTGAAGTCCGGACCCGGGTTCTAGAAGGTGAGCCGGAGTCCTGCTTACGGGCTGTGTCCCTGGCCGAGGATTTCCTGCTGAGGCGGCTGGAGGAGGAGGAGGAGGTGGTGAGAGGCTTTGACGCTGGCAGTTCCATAGGGCAGAGAGCCTGGGCCATGGAGAAAAGCCATGGAGGAAAGGAGCTGTTCTAAAGCGTCCCAGAAATGGAGTCAGCGTGACAGGTGTCCTGTCACTTGCCCATCTAACAGCTTATTCTTAGCTGAGAACGTTGAAAAACAGAAAGCACAAGCTCAGGTTACCAGACGTAGGGGTGACATAAATTGAGAGGGATCGGTGTGTGTGTAGCCTTAATTGGAAGCACCGCCACTCTTACGAGGGAGACTTTCATCATCCCTTGCTGTGATTATTAAAGAATTCTAACTTTGTTCTGTAGCCTTATTAGACTTTACCGACTGGTGGGGTCTGCGTTGCTCCCGGGAGGGAGAAAGGAAGTCAACTGACACCGAGGTTGATTCAGAGAAAGAGTTTATTCTGCTCTCCGGATAGCAGAAGGCACTTGCGTGGTCAATCCACAGCAAGTCCAAAGAAATTAGAAATTTCATGCAATATATATATCCTCCAGGCACCCTCTCCCCCCTTCCCCAGGAATCCAACCACGTCAGCTTATACATGCAAGTTGACATCACAGATGTTCCTGCTCCGGTACTCTTAACCATAAAAGGGTGTTCCTCTTCCTGTACTCTTGACCATATAAGGGTGTTCCTCTTCCTGTATTCCTTATCTTGGGGTAAGAAGGTCACCAACTCTAAGAGCCCTCCTGGCGCCATTCCCAGACTAAGTTTGTGCGTCAGAGTGTGGTCAGGATGTAAGATAAGACCCAGACGTGCCATCCCTGCTCCACTTTGGAATGGACAAGGCCATCCGTCATTACCAGCCTTCATGGACTGATAAGGGAGAGCACTTTGTTTATACAGCTGGGTTCCTGTTATGCATTTGCTCAACAGCTCAAGTTAAAGCATTTTAGAAATGCTCCCTTGGAGAAGGAAAAATGTGGATTTTGGAGCCCATTTCAGACTGACTACTCAGTCAGGTTTTAAGTTTTGGAAACCCATTCCTTCAGTTCTGCTAATCTACTGCCAAGGCGCGGAGGAAGCCAATTCCTTGAAGCCTGACACTACCCCAGTAAAGTGTGGCCCAAAATTGGTCCCTATTTGGCCTGTAAGACTGTTTTCACCAAACTACGGCCACCTCATGTCACCTAAGACATCATAGATGACATCAGGTGGAGGCAGATAGAGCTGTGGCTGGATCTGCTGAATTCTCTGTGGGAATCTGATCATGCATGCAGCTGCTCCCTACAGAAAGCAGGGGTCAGGTCGTCAACTGATGGGTGCTGAGTTGAAGCCTGATGGATTGATTGCACAACCAAGTTTCCGGTGGACCAAGTTCCTGTGTTTTTTGAAGCCTTGTGCAAAGCGCTTTGTCCTCCCTGTGCTCAGTGCTTTCTTGTCACTGAGCATAAGCAATCTAGGCCTTTTAAACTGTGTGTCGGGGGCGGTATTCTTTTGTTTGCCATCATATTATGTATTTTTGTGTTTTTATACTGTAAACCACCCCGTGGATCCTTGGATGAAGGTCAGTTGATAAATTTAATAAATAATAATAATCTGGCCTGCCATGCCAAAAAGGGTTCCCTACCACTGTTCCTGTACAACTCAGAAAGAATATGGGGTATAAATGCCACTAGTAGATTTGGTGATTTGGCCAAAGCCATCCAATGAGCTTCAGGATTGATTATAAAGTTCTCATCTCATTATTGGACTGCTTGAAGAGTTTTGTGCTGCTTGACGAGAAGGTTGTCCTGGTGCTCGGTGTGTTAAGAAATGAACTTCCTCAAGGCTTATTGTTAAGCGACACAGCCCAGGCAGTATATAAAGGCAGGCCTTCTCACTCTGCCAAACAGTAGCGCCTGGCCATAATCACTCCCAATTGACCCTGATTTCTGTTTACTCAGACGCCGTTCAAAAAGGAGGCTGATGAGTTTCCGAACACAGAGACAGCTCTGTCACAGGCTTGGGAAGGGACGCTCTTCGACACTGTCAAACAGGAAGATGAAGCAGACGCCACTCTGCCAGGTAATGCTTTGTGTGTTGTTATTTATTATTTAAGGCATCTACACTTTAGCATGAGAGGAAAAACTTCTCCCTAACCACTTTCTTCACACCATGCAAAATTTTATACACCTTTCTTCCTATATACATAAAAAGGTAAGGCTATCGTCACGCTGCAGTTTGCATGTCTGCCAATAGGGAGAACTTCACAACTATGAAGCCACCAACTTTTTAACATTTCCTCTTAGAAGAGTTTCACGAGCCTGCTCATCATTTGGGTTGCTCTTTACTGCAGCTTCTCCCTTTTTGAGATTTTCTTATTTATTCTTACTGGGGGGTGAGCCATACTCATGTTAAGATGCTTTTCTTGCTCCAGGAGGTGATGAGAAGCCTGAGGAATGGCAGACGAGTAGGCCGGAGAATTCTGGGGAACTGGAATCGTGTGGCGTTTGGGGCAAACAACACATTTTGCGCTGTCTGGATCAGCACAGGACAGCCCCTGAGAGCCAACAGAGGAGTTGTCCAGGAGGGGACAAATTATTTCAGCCCAGCCTTCCGGCACATGAGAACCCCTGTCCAAGAGAGACGCAGTATAAATGCCCCGACTGCGAGAAAAACTTTAAACACAAGTCGACGCTGACAGTGCACAAGAGGACGCATACGGGAGAGAGGCCCTACCGATTCTCCCACTGCGAGAAGAGCTTCATTCAGCGATCCACCCTCATCGTCCACGAGAGGACCCACACGGGGGAAAGGCCCTACAGATGCTCGGACTGCAGGAAGAGCTTCAACGAGAGGTCCGTCCTTGTCAAGTACAAGAGGACCCACACAGGCGAGAGGCCCTACGAATGTGCGGACTGCGAGAAAAGCTACAAGCAGCTCTCGGCCCTCGCCGCGCACGAAAGGACCCACACAGGGGAGAGGCCCTACAAATGCCCCGAGTGCGGGAAAAGCTTCACCCGCAGCTCGTTCCTCATTACGCACAAGAGGACCCACACGGGAGAGAAGCCATACGCGTGCACAAACTGTGGGAAAAGCTTCAGCCAGCGGCCGCACCTGGTTATTCACAAGAGGACTCATTCAGGAGGGGGGCTTCTTTAGTGGTCGGGCTGTTGGGCAGCAGTAAACTTGTTTCTTTTCCATATGGATTTAGAGCAGCCTTTCTCAACCTGTGGGTCTCCAGATGTTGAACTACAACTCCCATCACCCCTAGCTAGCAAGGCCAGAGCTCAGGGATGATGGGAGTTGTAGTCCAACAACATCTGGGGACACACAGGTTGAGAACAGCTGGTTTAGAGTAATGTGCCAAATCTGCAGCACTTGCACAGGAACTGCTTCACCTTTGGCAGTAGATAAGCAGAACAAAGGAAAAAGAGTCTTCTCACCAGTTAGAAACTTTAATGATCACAGAAAGAGAACAAAGAATCCATTTCCTAGGAACAACGGTGCTTCCAATTAAGGGTTCCACCCACTTCCTCCCTAGTCACCCACGTCACTACCGCGTCTTCTAACCTGATCTCACTACCACTGTGCTTTCTGTGCTGCCACCTTCTGAGCTCTCTGTGACTTTGGAGAAGGAGGGTGAACGCTGTCCAGAGACTGTGAATCTGTTAACCCTCTCTCTTCCAATGTTTCTCCTCCTAGCTGTTCCCCATCCAGTATGTCCCAGCTTCTGCCTTGTAAACTGAGTCCCTCTGCGAACCACCACTCCAAATCTATACTGTCCTCCTGCTCCTGGGAAGAGTCAGGATCCTGATCAGAAGCAGGGGGAGGCTCCCACCATTCCTCCTCACTGCAGCCCTCCTCAGCACGGTCCAACACCTCCCCTTTCATGGAACATCTTCCTGACACACTCATCAAATCGTCGTCCTCCTGCCTGCCTTTCCCTGCTTGTTTCTGTTGCCACTGTAAGATTTAAGTGGGGTCCTTTACTTAAGGCAATCAGCCATTACTGGTTATAATCGGACAAGCAATGAAAGGGAAACAATAACAATAATAATAAAACTTTTTTTTATTTATATGCCGCCCATCTGACTGGGTTTATATATTGCTTAATTGCCAAAGTTTCTAAGTGGTATACATCCAAATTAATTTTATTTATTCATTTCATAAATTTATACACCATTGATTGCAAAAAAAACCTTAAAGAGGTTCATGAAAAGAATAAAGTTAAACACAACTATTTAAAACATTACATTAATAATAATAATAAAGAATCAGTGAGAAACTAAAAAGCAAGTTAAAATACACATCCTTGTTCTACGAATCTGGATAGAGTCTCTAAAAGGGATTTATTTGTATACTAATAGTAGCACTTTGAACTTGGCCCAGTAGCAAATCAGCAACAAGCACAGTTCTCTGAGTATACGCTGACAATGCCTCCGCCCTGTCAGCAATCGTGCTGCAGCATTCAGCACCAACTGCAACTACTGGATCAAGCCCGAGGGAAGCCCCAAATTTCACATTCCAAAGCGTACAATGGACAGGACCAATTGCAATAAATCAGAAAATCATGGGAGGAAACTTAACATTCCCGCTCAAACAGAAAGGCCTTCATCAAACACCTGAAATTTCAACAGGGAGAGAGGGGTCTTCCTAAACTCAGCTGGGAGTGTGTTCCACAGAATTGGACCCACAAATTTAGGGGATGTGAGCTGTACATCTGAGCCGGGGAGAACCACGAAGGGAGACTCCCCTACAGATCTTGGAGACCAGGCAGGAATATCAAGGATTAGGCAGTCTTTTGAGTTATCCTGGCCCCAAGCTGCTAAGGGCCTTTTAAATTATTATGTGGATATTGAACTGAGCCCAGTAGCATCCAAGCAGCCAGCCCAAGCTTTTGAGAGCCGCAGTTACAGGCTGGCAGAAGTGTGTTCCCACCTGAAGTCTATAGCTAGTCAACAGAGTTTTGCACCAGCTCGACTGCCTCGTAGGGGCAAGACCCACCGAGAAGAGTTGCTGTGCTCATTGGGCCGGGCGCTCCTGAGCACACCTTGTTAATCCGAATAAAGTTTTGGCTTACCCTGTGTGATTTGTTGCCGGCTGGCTCCCAACAGATGCACTTTGGTAAAAGGTTTACTCTCCCCACCGCCACCCCATACAGGTTTTGTCATGTGCTTGGTATCAGCTGTCACATTGCACAAAAGGGAGATTTCGCTCAACTATTAGTGTTTGCACGGGCGGGGGGGGGGGGGAGCTAGAAAAGTGTTTGTGAAAATAAATTTTTAAAATCAAATGCTGTCTGTTTTCCCCCTCTCTTGATGCCTTATATATACAGCCATACCTTGGGTTGTGAACGTGATCCGTGCAGGAGGCATGTTCGGAACCCGCAGCATTCACAACCTGCAGCGCCACACGCACGTGACATGATTCAGCGCTTCTGTGCATGCGCGTGATGTTGTTTTGCGTTTCTGCGCATGCGCGAGTGCAAAAACCTGGAAGTAACCCATTCTGGTATTTCCAGGTTCGGCGCAACCCGTAGGTATGACTGTATGTATATACAGTGGATGCTCAGGTTGCGAACGTGATCCATGTGGGATGCATGTTTGCAATCCGCAGCATTCGCAACCCACAGCGGCGCATATTCCGGGTTTTGTCAATCTGTAACCTGAAAAAAAACACTACCTGAAGCATCTATAGCCTGAGGTATGACTGTATACTCCCATTCTCAGACAGCTGACAGGCGTCGTCCAGAGGTTGCTGAACTGCAACCACAATTATGGCCACCCTTCGGCCACATTAGCTGGGGCTGAGGGGAGTTGGGGGGCCATGATGATTCCTGCCCCTTTGGGAGGGCCATGATGTTCCTAGACCATTTGGGGAAAAGACTTGGTGGACCGGGGAAAGCTCACCGGCCCCCAAAGGGGCTCAGGTGAGCCATGAGGCCGAACTAACATCGGAAACACAAAACAAACCATTACGAAAGGAAGAAAAAAAAGATGAAGCACACCATCTTGAGCAAAACATTTTTATTTCTTTATAAACACTCAAACGACGTGCTGCAAGAAAGGCCGGTCCTTTTTGGTTCCCACGTGTTCTTCAAACCAGTTGTATTGTTACCCCAAAGTTGTACGTAACTCGGGTTGCTTTGCTACCCCGAGATCGCTGCTTCTGGAAAGCTTGTGAGGAAGGTGTAAGGAAAGGCGTGGGGGGGAAAGATGGCCGCTCCCCACTGGGCACTTGGTGGACCCCCAACCTTTTAGTGTGCAGAAGCCTCTGGGAAAGAAGGCTCCACTCTTAGGAATCGCCAGCCAATAGCCTGTCAAGAGAGTTCTCTTCCGTGTTGTCTACCAGCCTTCCAAAACCGGGTGTCCTCCAAATAATTTTGGCGACTTCTCCCCTCAGCCCCAGCCAATAGGAACTGTTCAAAGGTATCTAAGCAGCAGCCCTCATAGCACTTTACAGAATTCAATTCCAGGGAAGTTTAGTGTTGTGTGAAGGAGGCGCTCCTTTTTTCGTTCCCTGAAGCCACACCCCCTGCCCAGTTCACTGGGCTGAGTCCAGCTTTTCACGGCAAAGGGGGGGGGGACCTTATTTACTCTTTCTACAGGCTTATACATCTCAGGTCAATCATTTAAAAACGTTTAATAACCACCCTTCCTCCAAGAAAGCAAGAAACTCAATTCACCAGCCTTGCCTTTCAGCCTCACATCCCTGTGAGGACAGTTAAGCTTGCTGCATAAACTTGCAGATGTGAACCCAGGGCTCTGTCTGTGGTGACAGAGAAGGCGCTCCAATTTTAGGTCACCAGTCCTGCCAGTGAGCTACCAGACCCACATCAAGGTAAACTGAGTCCTACTCTGAGTAAACCCACTTAATTATTTTTTAAGTCCATTGCTTTCAACAGATCTACTATGTTGACCCCAGAAGACATCTTTTATATTGTGCCCTTACGATGATTTGTGCTTGTTATACACGATCACACTTTGCACCCGGAAAAGGCTTTTTTGGGGGTGGATATAGAGTGCTTTAGGGACATGGGTGGTGCTGTGGGTTAAACCACAGAGCCTAGGACTTGCCGATCAGAAGGTTGGCGGTTCGAATCCCCACAACGGAGTGAGCTCCCGTTGCCCGGTCCCTGCTCCTGCCAACCTAGCAGTTCAAATTCACGTGAAAGTGCAAGTAGATAAATAGGTACCGCTCCAGCGGGAAGGTAAACGGCATTTCCGTGCGCTGCTCTGGTTCGCCAGAAGTGGCTTACTCATGCTGGCCACATGACCCGGAAGCTGTACGCCGGCTCCCTTGGCCAATAAAGCGAGATGAGTGCCGCAACCCCAGAGTCGGCCATGACTGGACCTAACAGTCAGGGGTCCCTTTACCTTTACCTTATAGAGTACTTTGTTTATAATGCCAAGGTTGCAGGTTCAATCCCCATACGGGCCAGCTGCAAGTTCCTGCTTTAGAAGCGGTTGGACTAGATGGCCCTCGGGGTCTCTTCCAACTCTACAGTTATAGGGTTCTATATCCCGTAACTCTCTGCTGAAATCCTGCAACTTGTTTTGGTTCCACCACAGCATAAGAATGCCCCTTCAAACAGCAATTGTGCCATAACATCGGGAAGCACTGCAGAACAATTGATAACATGGAACAATGTGTGGAAGGTCCAGTAAAATTTTTCCATTTCATGCTCTATTATTGCATCAATGTCATGCTGCAAACTATACCCACAAAAAAACCACTGGACTGGAGGTGTCTTGTGATTAGCATGTTCCCAAAAGACATGTAGATTTCTCTCTCTCTCTCTCTCTCTCTCTCTCTCTCTCTATCTATCTATCTCTCTCTCTCTCCTTCCTTCCTTCCTTCCTTCCTTCCTTCCTTTCCTTAATCCTGTCCACCAGATAAATCAGATATGTCCACAAGGTCAATCTTAAGCCAGGCACCAAGGGTGATGCTATCGCAGCTGCGCTGACAATTGTTTTCCCTCTGGACCACTGAGCAGAGGCATTAAATATTGCTTGAGAATAAACAATCTTGGTAAGCCAACTAAAATATTCTGTATTTTAGGAATAAGAGACCCAGAGTGTAGTGTTTTGTTTACTTTAATAATATTTCAGTATTAATTGCATTTAACCTTTCCACAAATGATTCCTTTGAGACTCGCAAGCCTATTCTGCATTCCACCTCTATCTAACCCTGAAAGTGTTACAAATCATCATTAAGGGTGTTCTAGTTAGCACCAGAATGTAAATCCAAACTTCTCATTAAAACTTCCTAGGAGAAAGGAGAAGGAAGGGAAGTGAGATAAGGGAAAGAATATCAACAGCCCAACAAAGGCCTGGTTGCAAGAGAAACTGTGATAGGAGGACATTTGAGACCCATGGTCTGGGCACATTTGGGTCACTCCAAGGTGATTGCAGGGGCGAAGATATGGAGCCATGTGTGTTTTAGTTCTGATGTCCTGTAACCTTTCCTGATGTATGTAGAAGGATGTTTTTGTTTCAAGAATTTTTAGATGGTTTGTGGCTTTTCGTGTGCCGCCTATGAAACCCTTCTTCTGATGCTCCTTGCGCCAAACTTCTTCTTAGGTGGTGGTTCGGCTGGAACAACCACATTAAGTTGAGCTCTGCCCTATGGCAATACAGTGGCACCTCTGGTTAAGTACTTAATTCGTTCCGGAGGTCCGTTCTTAGCCTGAAACTGTTCTTAACCTGAAGCACCACTTTAGCTAATGGGGCCTCCTGCCGCTGCCGCAGCACGATTTCTGTTCTCATCCTGAAGCAAAGTTCTTAACCCGAGGTACTATTTCTGGGTTAGCAGAGTCTGTAACCTGAAGCGTATGTAACCTGAGGTACCACTGTATTTATAATAATAAACGCCGGGCCCCTCCCAGATGCTGGACTTGGAATTACCGTATTTTTCGCTCTATAAGATGCACCAGGCCACAAGACACACCTAGTTTTTGGAGGAGGAGGAGTTTTAGCTGGGAGTTTCTGCATGCAAAGCATGTACTCTAACCGCTGGTCCTACAGCCCTTCCTCTTTCTTGAAGAACGCGATGGGCTGCAAGACCCTTGTATGGGAGGGCGGAGGCCGAGGAAGAGCCTGCAGCAAGCACAGAGCCAGTTGCAAGCTTCTCTGCGGCCACCACAGGTGCTGAAATTGCTATGGGGAGACTCAGAACTGTAGCATCATCAGGGCTGGCCGTTGGGCCCTGCAGTCTGGAGCCTCACACAGCAGAATGAGCAGGAGGGATACCCAAACACAGCAGCGGCCAGCTTGCCACCTATGAAAGAAATACACATTCCCTCCAAAACGGATGTTCCCTGGACCACCCTTCTGCAGCATGAACATTGTCCACAACCTAAACTATCTAGGTGCATCACTGAGGAGGCAGGAACCAGAAGGGGCGGAATGGGGGTAGGGAGATTCTGGCCCCTCCAGCCTCTGTTCTCTGCCTGGCTGGTTGTATTTTTGGCAGGCATTTGAGCTGCCCCCCATAAAGGTGTTGGGTTTGTGATCCCGGCCTACAGATCTCCATGGCAGGTGGGCAAGGGGAGATTCTGCTTGCTCACCTGCTGAAGAGAGATGGCTGCTGGCCGTTAAGGGGCTCAGAAAGGAGAGGAAGAAGAGAAGAAGAGGAGTTTGGATTTGATATCCCACCTTATCACTACTAAGGAGTCTCAAAGCGGCTAACATTCTCCTTTCCCTTCCTCCCCCACAACAAACACTCTGTGAGGTGAGTGGGGCTGAGAGACTTCAGAGAAGTGTGACTGGCCCAAGGTCACCCAGCAGCTGCATGTGGAGGAGCGGAGACGCGAACCCGGTTCACCAGATTACGAGTCCACTGCTCTTAACCACAACACCACAAAGGAAGCAGAGATGTCCCTCCCTCCCCCTTCAAACCATTGAGAAATGCTGCTCTTGACCACAGGAAGTGGCTGGATTAGCAGACAGTGAAAAAAAGGAACAGGAAGCATGACGGAAGCAGGGCCGGCTCACCCATTGGGCTTGGTGAGGCAGTCCCCTCAGACGGCAGGCCGGAGATAAGCTGAGAGGGGTGGCAGATCTGGTCCCCCCCCCCCGAAGTGCACTACTTGCTGCCTCTGGTTGTGTGACCTGGGAAGAGCGGGGCCACATCCTCTCCAGCATCGTATTCTCTCCCCTTTCAGCACACAGGGGTTTCCGTGGTCTGCCTCCAGTCGCCTCAGGTGGCAGCAGAGCGCCATTTTCTGTTTTGCTTCAGGTAGCAACATGTCTTGGGCCAGCCCAAGGGAAGGGAGCATGTGGGGGGGGTAGGTAGGAAACTAGCACAAGGAAGGTGACAGAAGTGGGGAAGGAGTCCAGCCTGCCACCTCCCACTGCCTCTTTTGGACCTGCTCCCCTGTCAGGGACTAGCTGGATGAGGAGCAGTGGGGGAAGCCGCCTGACCAAGAGTCCCGCCCCACCTCCATGGAAAGTGCAGAGGGAGAGGATTTGGCTCCTGGTGGTGGGAAACCGGCCACTACCCCAGAGGAGAGGACGAGATGGGAAATACTGGAGGCAAGGAGCTCGAGGGATAGTGAAGAGGCAGAATCAGACAGGTGCCGCAGCACAGGAGTTAGACTTAAAAACAAACAAAATAAAGAATTGTCCAGTAGCACCTTATAGACCAACCAAGTTTGTTCTGGTATAGGAAGAGGAGGAGGAGGAGAAGGAGTTTGGATTTGATATCCCGCCTTTCACTCCCTTTAAGGAGTCTCAAAGCAGCTAACATTCTCCTTTCCCTTCCTCCCCCACAACAAACACTCTGTGAGGTGAGTGGGGCTGAGAGACTTCAGAGAAGTGTGACTGGCCCAAGGTCACCCAGCAGCTGCATGTGGAGGAGCGGAGACGCGAACCCGGTTCCCCAGATTACGAGACTACCGCTCTTAACCACTACACCACACTGGCTCTCATAAGCTTTCATGTGCATGCACACTTCTTCACATACAGTGGTACCTCTGGTTGCAAACGGGATCCGTTCCGGAGCCCCACTCGCAACATGAGCAGAACATGGTATGCGCATGCGCAAGCAGTGAAACCCATAAGTAATCTTTTCCGGTACTTCCGGGTCACCGCGGGACGCAACCTGAAGCAAACGTAACAAGAGGTATGACTGTACACTGAAGCAGAAGTCACCAGACCCTTATACATAGTGGGAGGGTGGAGTGGGGTATTTCCCAGAAGTGTGCATGCACACGAAAGCTTATACCAGAACAAACTTAGTTGGTCTATAAGGTGCTACTGGACAATTCCTTGTTTATTTTTATTTTGACTGCGTCAAACCAACACGGCTACCTACCTGAATCAGGAGTTAGACTTGGCGGTTCTCCCACAGAGCCACTCTTTACAGCTTCTCTGCTGGCAGCTTGCAGGTCCCTCCCGCCCCAGAACAAGGCATTTATTGCATGTTGCCGAGCAGAGAGCCAGGCAGACACAGAGAGGGTCCCTTGCAGCTCACCGTAGACAGAAGGAGGGGCCTGACACAGAGGCCCAAGGAAGGAAGGGAGAGCTACAGGCCAGTCCGGACAACTGCTTCATCAAGACAGGAGCAACCTTTAGAAGACTCAGTGTATTCGTTGTTCTGCTTTCCTTTTTCTCCGATCTGCAAATGACCTGCTCTCCTTGTCGGTTCCCAGACATCCCCTCACTACCCGATCGATTGCTTTCGAAGGCAACAGAGGCCTTGGGGCACCTCTTTTTTGCCACGGCCTTCACAGAGATGCTCCTTTGTAGTCTTGCTATACAGTCTGTAACCAGTTTTTTGTTTAGTACAAACAAAACAACCCCCCGGTCCCACCCAAACCCCACCCCACCCACAGCCCGCCGACCTCTCAGTGGTGGTGCTTGATGAAGTTGGAGTTGTCGCTGAAGCGCTTGCCGCAGATAGAGCACTCATAGGGCTTCTCTCCCGTGTGGATCCTCTTGTGGACGATGAAGTTGGAGTAGTCGTTGAAGCGCTTCCCGCAATCGGGGCACTTGTAGGGCTTCTCGCCCGTGTGGATCCTCTTGTGGCGGATGAGGCTGGAGCCCGTGTTGAAGCCCTTCCCACAGTAGGAGCACTTGTAGGGCTTCTCCCCGGTGTGCACCCTCTGGTGGATGAGGAAGGCGGCCCGGCTGACGAAGCTCTTCCCACACTCGGAGCAGTTGTACCACCTCTCTCCCGAGTGGATCCTCTCGTGCGCGATCAGGTTGGAGCGCCGCCGGAAGACCTTCCCGCACACATGGCAGGCGTTGTCCCTCTCGCCGGGGAAGAGGAGGGTCCCCGGCTGCATGGCGTTCTCGTCCAAGTCCTCGTACGTCCCCTGGGAGTTGATGAACTTCCCTGCTTCGCGCTCCAGGCAGTTCCCGCTGTACAGAATCTCAGAAGGTTCCCCTAGACCGGGGCAGTGGGGAACGGTCTGTTCGACCCTTCCAGACAACATCCAGCGTGGCTCCAGCTCTCCGGAAGCTTCCGGGTCATTCTTCTCCGGGCTGCACAACTTCTCGTTGCCTGCTAGAAAGGGCAAAGGAATGGCGTTCATTAAGGACAGGGGTGGGGAACTGCCTGTAGCCCTCCAAATGTTCATAGAAACAAAGAATCGGAGGAGTTGGAAGGGACCACGTGGGCCATCTAGTCCAGGGGTAGGCAACCTAAGGCCCGGGGGCCGGATGCAGTCCAATTGCCTTCTCAATCCGGCCCACGGACGGTCCGGGAATCAGCGTGTTTTTACATGACTAGAATGTGTCCTTTTATTTAAAATGCATCTCTGGGTTATTTGTGAGGCATAGGAATTCATTCATCCCCCCCCCCCAAAAAAAAATATAGTCCTGCCCACCACATGGTCTGAGGGACGGTGGAACGGCCCATGGCTGAAAAAGGTTGCTGCCCCCTGATTCTAGTCCAACCCCCTGCAATGCAATAGTCTTTTGCCCAATGTGGGGCTTGAACCCGTGACCATGAGATAGAGAGTCTGTCAAACACCAACTCCCATCAGCCCCCAGTGTGGCCGGTGGCTCTAGGAGGAAGTCCTTTTCAATATGAACATAATAATGATGATAATAATAATAATAACAAATCCGCACACATAGAAGAATAGCACACAGGGAAATGGGCTCAATAGCCTAGATTTCTCCCTGCCATGCTGCTGTTCTGAGTACTAAGATTTGGGGTGGGGAGTTGTATCAAGGAGCATCCAATTTTGCGAGGAAGAATGTTTGACCATGGAATGGGCTCCCTTGGGCGACTAGGGACCCTCCAGCACTGGAGGTTTTTAAACAGAGGTTGGCTGGTCCTCCGTCTGGGATTCTGCAGCTGTGATTCCTGCAATCCAAGGTTGGACTGGATGACCCTTGGCGGCCCTTTCCAAGTCTAAAACTTTACGATTCCAAGCTTCCCTCTGCCGCATTCCATACACACACAAACACATATTCATGGTCAGAAGTGGCACATGCCAGCATCAGGCTGTCCTTCTTCCCTACTCGCGAGAAACCAAGGACAGCATTGAGCTATCAGGCCTGGCAGGATGTCTCCCAAAGGCCACAAGGGGGAAGAATCAGAGCAGGAACACACACTGGGCACAAGGGGGGTTTTGGAAGGAGGCGTGAGGGCTCTGACAGAGCGCTAGGGTCCTCCTGCCTCCTTTCCAAAGCCCAGTTAGTGCTTTCCCAGCTTTTGGCCATAGTACCCAAATAAGAGCCAAAGGTCCCAAATTCAGTCCCCAGCATTTCCAGCTAGGGCTGGAAGAGTTTTCCCTGCCCACCGAGCCACTGGCCATCAATGTTAACAATTCTGAGCCAGGTAGACCGATGGAGACTCCTGCCTCCCATGTCCCCAGTCACTGGGGTGCAAAGGAGGCCGTGACGATGCTCAGCTCGCCACCGAGCAGCCACGACCCCTCAGAGATCCTTACGCAGCAAGGGGGCGTCTCCTTCGCTTTCCTCCTTCATCCCTCCAAGCAGCGGCCTCTGCCAGGTGTTCAGAGCAGCCTTCTCCGCAGAGTCTTCCTCCGCAAATGGGCGGATTGCCTGAAAACAGGGAAGAGGATCTCGTTCAAGGGGGCAGGAACAGTGGGTGGATTCTTCCCCCCCACGACTACCTTGCCAGCAGTCCATCCGCAAAGGAGGAATCATGGTTGCAGGGGTTCAGGCACTACTGAACTCTCAAGCTGGATTACTGCAGCACATTCCCCATGGGGCTGCCCTTGTGTTGGAGCAAATGCTTATCCAAACAAGGAACTAAACTACACTGGTGCCAGGGGCTGATCTGGATCAGAAGACTAGGGAATGCAATCACAGGGAGAGCAGCTCCTAACAAAAAAGGAAGGGGAATATCCCTGCCCTCCATTCTCAGCGTTTCCAGAAGCAGAGAAACAGGCAGAGACAGAAGCTGCAGAGTTGAGGGAGGAGCTACCCAGCTTTGAGATAGTAGCTAAGCAACCAGAAGGGAGGGAGAAGCTGGGCGATACATCAATTGAGAGTGGGGGGAGCTCCCTCCTTCCCCCCCCCCCCGAACTCAGAAGTCTGAGCGAGTCAGAGAACAGAGGAGGGACATCCCGTTTGTGCCCTTCTTGCTGCGGAAGTGGGAAGGAGTCAGAGTAGGCAACTGCTATCCTTGCAGAGAGTAGCCACTTTGTGCTTACAACATGATACTATAATAAAAAGACTACAAATCTACCAAATGCTCATTATTTTTTATCGGTGAGCTACCAAGAAGGGATGAGGGAGCTCCTGTACTTGACAACTGGTGCGTTATAACGTTAAACGTGTGTTATAAAAATGTGACACCAGAGCAGTGATCTGTCACCAATGGCAAATTGCATTGCATTGCGATAGAGAGAGAGTGGGGTTCTTAAAAATAATAATAATAGCATTTTCCAGATCAGTGTAGCCAAGGAGTGCTTTCAAGCAAAAAGTCAGGCCGGCAACCCACTAGATGCCTAGATGGAGTAGTGGCAAAACTAGCAGCCAAAACTAGCAGCATCTAGCCTGCTATTCTGGACAGCCCTCAATCAAGTGCATTGCTAAGGGAGGGGAAACCAAGGTTACAGCTCAAAGGGTAGAACATTTGCTCTCTGTGCAGACAGTCCCAGTTTTAAGCCCTGGAATCTCAGGAGGGCTGGCAGAGACCACCAGCTGAAACCCTGGAGAGGTTCTGCCGTCAGCGTGGACAATGCGTAGCTAGAAAAACTAATGCCTGACTTGGCGCAAGGCATATTTCATTTGAGTCTAAATCAGCACTTTATAATATCCAGAATCGCAAGTCTTCCTCCTCCTCCTCTTGCTTTCGTTTTCCTCTTGAGTCTTCTTCGCTCCCCATCCCCCTTTAAACCCAAAGCTTGCCCATCCCCTCTTCCCAAGAAACCTCCTGTCCCCAATGCCCTCCCCACCTCCAGGGCCAGCCACACTCACCTGCTGCTCTCCCACCCGCCCCTCGTCCTCCCGCTGCCTCAGCAGGAAATCTTCCGCCAGAATCACCGCCTGGGTGCAGGTCTGGGGGCTGCAATCCCGGACCCAGCTCTGCATCTTCGTGGGCAGGATGGCCAGGAACTGCTCCAGGATAACCAGTTCCAGGATCTGCTCCTTGGTGTGCCTCTCTGGCTTCAGCCACTGGTGGCAAAGCCTGCGGAGGTGCCGGCAAGCTTCGCGGGGCCCTTCCGCTTCCTGGTAGCCAAACCGCCGGAAGAGGCGGCACTCTTCACGCGAGCTGGCAGCCTCCTGGGCCTTCCTGCAGTCCGACTTGTTTTTGGCCAGGAGGCCCCTCTCGGCCTGGGAGGCTCCTCCGCTCAGACCAGGCAGGGTTTGGGAGTCTGGCTCCCATCTAGGCCGCCGGCTGGTGTCAGCCATCCTGTCAAAAGGGGTCAGGGAAGTCTGCGCACTGTTTCTCGGGAGCTGCGGGCTGCCCCCGACCGCATGGGGGGACTCCAAGGCCTTCAGGAACTCCTGCAGCTGAGATTCCCACCGCTGCTGCAGGCCTTTGCGGGGCTCCCGGATCGCTTCCTCGGGGACAGTTCGTTCCCAGAAATCTCGGATGCTCTCCGCACGGATGACACAAGGCCCCCTCCCTCCGTCTTTCCCCGCCTCGGGCCCCGCGGGGCTCTGCTCTCCCACCCTCTTCTCTCGCTCGGCCTGCTGAAGACCTGGCGCCGACGTATCTCTGGACTCCGCAGCCATTTCCACCCCCACCCCACCCTCGGTCGATTCTGTCGGTCAGCCCTGGCAGCGCCACCAAGTCCTGAACTCTCAACGCAAGGAAGTTGTGTGCAGGGGGAAGCAAACGCCGAACAGGCCTGGCCCCTGAAACAGAGAAAAACCAGAGGCCAGAATCAGAGCAAACTTAGTCAAGGGCGGGCAGCCTTTTCTACCCAAAAGCCAGGTTCCCTCAGAGGTCATCCTTTGCGGGTTGCAGGTGGTCAGTGGTCAGAGCCAGGACTGATGATGGGCACAGCCAGAGGCAAATAATGTTATAGATCATTTAATGTGGAATAAAAACTGCCCAGCTTCCAATTCTTCCCATGGCCAGCTCAGATTAGAGTTCATAAAGCTACACAGGTCTGCTCAGGAGTAAGCCCCACTGGGAGTGCTCGGATTCTCAGTAAAGCATATGAATGCCCTTTTTTTTAAAGTTCAACAGAAAAAAGCTACTGTTCTGGAGAATTTAAGAGCATAAGAAGAGTCCGGATCAGGCTGATGGCCCATCTACAGGTAAAACTCAAAAAATTAGAGTATCGTGGAAAAGTTCCTTTATTCCAGTAATTCAACTTAAAAGGTGAAACTAACATATGAGATAGACTCATGATATGCAAAGCAAGATATACTTCCACTTCTCAGAGGTCCAATATTGCTGTATTTGCAATCCTTGTTTCGCTGATTTCATTGAATATTCTAATTTTCTGAGATGATTAATCTGGGGTTTTCATCAGCTGTACGCCATGATCATCACAATGATAACAAAGCAAGGCTTGACATATCTCGCTTTGCGTGTCACGAGTCTATCTCATATATTAGTTTCAAGTTGAATTACTGAAATAAAGGAACTTTTCTACGATATTCTAATTTTTCGAGTTTCACCACCTGTAGTCCAGCATCCTGTTCCCACAGTGGCCAACCAGATGCCTGTTTGAAACTTGCAAGCAGCAGGACCCAAGCAAACAGGACCCACTAGTAGTTTCAAGCAACTGACCGTGGAGGCCAGCCATCATAGCTGGTAGCCATCTCCTCCATGTTTAGAGGCAATCAGTGTGGCCAAGGGTTTGGAAAATAAGTCCTAGGGAGAACCTTCGAAAGAGCTGATGTCACAGCCACACCATCTATTTAAAGCACAGGGCTCCCTCCCCCCAAAGGATCCTGGGACCTGTAATTCTCCCCTCACAGCACTGCAATCCCCAGCACCCTAAATGAACTACAGTTCCCAGAATTCTTCCGCAGGGGGAGCCAGGAGCTTTAAATAGTGTGGTGTGCATCAGTTAGCCTTGAGAAAACAAGACACCCTCTTCAAACACCTGAGATGCTGTCGCATAGAAAAGGGGAGGAGTAGATCTAATGGGGTCAGGTTATAGGAGGGCTGATTGCAGCTGAAGGACAGAAAGAACTTCTTGATGGTAAGAGCAGCTGAACAATGGGACCAATTCCTAGAGAGGCTGGTGAGCTCCCTCCGGCTGGAGGTTTTCAAGCAGACGTTTCCTAGTTCTGGGTTTCCTGCTTCAAGCAAGGGAATTGAACTAGATAGCATACAAAGCTCCTCTCAGCTGTATGATTCTTGACTCATAAATAACCTTACCTTCTAATAATAGGAGACATAGCTATCCAATTCCTACACTATGCAGAATTTTATGAACGTCACTCCTTATTTTTATTTACTACTGAATTTTGAATGAATAAAACTCTGTTTACCCACAGGTCAACCCAATACAAATACAGCAAACCATCATTTTAACCTATTTAGCAAACAAATGCATACAAGAAACAGATCTCCAAGATCTCTTTCCCAGTTACTTAAGAGTCAGTTCAGAACCTATGTAGATCCAACTTGCACTGCCCACAACCCTTGGATTTTTATGTTTATTTGAGAGCTATGTTCATCTCCACTAGTTCTTCCAAGGACAGCTGTCAATTACTGGTCTGGCTTTGCTGCCCAACTAATTTCTACCAAGATATAATGCAGGGCTCAGAAAACCTGTAACTCCAGCTGGGTTTTTTTGGACTGCAACTTTCATGTGCCTCAGCAGCCTGGCCAATGATCTGGGGTGATGGGAGTTGTGGTCCGGCAATATTTCATAGAATCATAGAGTTGGAAGAGACCACAAGGGTCATCGAGTCCAACCCCCTGCCAAGCAGGAAACACCATCAGAGCACTCCTCACATATGGTTGTCAAGCCTCTGCTTAAAGACCTCCAAAGAAGGAGACACAGGCTCCACGTCCCTACTATAGCATCATGGAAGTGAAAAGGGATCTGTGGGTCATCTAGTCCAACCCCCTGCTAGGTGCCAGAAATCCAGAACTAGAACTTTCCCCCAAAATATGGCTGCCCAGCCTCTGCTTGAAGACCCCACCACTTGGAGACCCCACCACTGCTCCAGGTATATACAGGGTGAGTCATTTAAAAGAGGCCCCATGGATACAGAGTACACATGTTCCACGGGGCCTCTTTTTAAAAAACTCACCCTGCACACACCTGCTTTATCCCGAGTAAGACCATTGGTACATCTAACTCAGTGTTGTCTAAACTTGCCAGCAGCAGCTCTCTCTGATATTCCCAATCCTAGGTAAAGGTAAAGGGACCCCTGACCATTAGGTCCAGTCATGGACGACTCAGGGGTTGCGGTGCTCATCTTGCTTTATTGGCCGAGGGAGCCGGCGTACAGCTTCCAGGTCATGTGGCCAGCATGACTGAGCCGCTTCTGGCGAACCAGAGCAGCACACGGAAACGCCGTTTACCTTCCCGCCAGAGCGGTACCTATTTATCTACTTGCACTTTGACGTGCTTTCGAACTGCTAGGTTGGCAGCAGCAGGGACCGAGCAACGGGAGCTCACCCCGTCGCGGGGATTCAAACCGCCGACCTTCTTATCTGCAAGTCCTAGGCTCTGTGGTTTAACCCACAGCGCCCCCCGCGTCCCTACCCGAAGATAATCAGGGTTCGAAGCTGGAACTTCTCCATGCAAAGCAGATGCGCTTCCCTGCTGTAACTGGTTCCATTTTCAAACCAGGAATTCGCCCCCCCTGCCAAGGTCCTCTTAGCTCCACGTTTGGAGGAAGTGTGTGCCTCTGAATGTCAGTTGTTGGGAATCACAAGTTGGGGAGAGAAGTGCTGTCGTAGTCGAGTCCGGCTTCTGGGCTTCTCTATGAGGATTCTGGTTAGCTCCTGTGAGCACAGGACAGGACCTTTGGCCTGATCTTACCTTCCTGCACCACGTTACCTCCAGAGTTTCTCCTGGTGTGTTCGAGAGCCATACCCTGAACCTCCCGGCGTCCACGACTCATACCCCCTGGCCAGACCTCCTGCAACCCCACTGCAAAAGTGGCCACATCCTCCTTTAAGAGCAGCGCCCAGAACTTACTCGCAGCATCTGCACGTGCGAAGTTTGAGGGCTTTTATGTTAATTAATTTGCATTTTGCCTTGATCAAACAGCCCAGAGGGAGGAAAGTGCACCGCCTTCTGCAAATCAAGCAGTTGTTCAAAGGCAGAGGAGCAGGAGTGAAAGGGAGAAGTTGGCAACCCTCTGAGCTTGCAAAGTAGCCCTCCCCCGCTCCCTTGGGCTTCCTGCCCATTTCCCACCTCCCACCCTGGATCCCTCCCCCCACCATTGCCCCCCAAGAGGATCACTTACCCGCTCCACCCCACCCCAACTCACCTGATCTCCCCCTCCCCAGGAACAAGCACGGAAGGATCTGGGAAATTCAAAGGCCACTTAGCCACGGTGGGCGGGGCAGGAAGTGACCGCCACTGTTTACATCCCGCCCTCCGGCCACAACATCCGGTCCGCTCTAGGAAACCCAACCGCGCCTCTTGTTCGTTTTAACCCCTTGGAAAGCGAATAATTCAATTAAATGAAATGCAAAGCGGGGTTTGCTGCTGATGGCTGAAATACATTCTTCCTGGCAGCTCTGGAATTGTGAGCTGCGAGAGAGAAGCACGCAGGGCCTCTTTCTGGGGTGTGTAGGAATCCTGCTTGTGCCGGTCAGAATCCTTGTCCGCCTGACCCAGTGTTGCCTGCTCTGGCTGGCAGCAGCGCTCCAGGGTGTCAGGCGGAGGAGGGAAGGGCTGGGGGCCGTAGGGCGGGAGAAAAGCCTTGCTTCTGGGGCTCCCCCCGGGCACTTTGGGCGGCTCCCAACAGACTCTTAAAAGCACAATCAAACATTAAGAACTTCCCTAAACCTGGCTGCCTTCAGATGTCTTCTAAAAGTCAGATAGTTCTTTATTTCCTTGACATCTGATGGGAGGGCGTTCCACAGGGCGGGAGCCACTACCGAGAAGGCCCTCTTGAAAGGAAGTTAGACAAATTCATAGAGGGTAAGGCTATCAACATGGGACGCAGGTGGCGCTGTGGGTTAAAGCCTCAGCGCCTAGGGCTTGCCGATCGAAAGGTCGGCGGTTCGAATCCCTGCGGCGGGGTGCGCTCCCGCTGCTCGGTCCCAGCGCCTGCCAACCTAGCAGTTCGAAAGCACCTCCGGGTCAAAGTAGATAAATAGGGACCGCTTACCAGCGGGAAGGTAAACGGCGTTTCCGTGTGCGGCTCTGGCTCGCCAGAGCAGCGATGTCACGCTGGCCACGTGACCCGGAAGTGTCTCCGGACAGCGCTGGCCCCTGGCCTCTTAAGTGAGATGGGCGCACAACCCCAGAGTCTGTCAAGACTGGCCCGTACGGGCAGGGGTACCTTTACCTTTACCTTTTAAGGCTATCAACGGATAAGACACCTGACAGCTAGGTTCTTCTTCCGCTGTCAGAGGTTGTATATGCCTTTGAATACAAGGTCCTGCTGGTGGGGGCGGGGGGGGGGAGGCTTCCCATTGAGGCTTCTGGTTGTCCAAAGGATGCCAGACTAGACAAGTCATCAGTATGCAGATCTGCGGGGAAGAGGATTGAGACAAAATCTCTATTTAGTTGACCCTTGGGGTCACTTCCAACTCTATGATTCTGTGACAACTAGAACTGTAGTTGGGTCTGCCTGTCACTGGCTCTCTGGCACCACCTACTGTTGGTCTCCCTGCCATCAGCCCTACCAGTGCCAATGAGACCAGTCCCAAATAATTCTGGGGACTGTAGTTTTCCCCTCAGAGCTACAATTCTCAGCCCCCTTAACAAAAGGCAGTAACCAGGATTCTTTGCAGGAAATGATGTGCATTTGGTGTGACTCTGCCCAAACGTTTGGAGGGCCACAGCAGGTTTCCCATCTCTGCTATAAAAATTACAAGGCAGCTGCAAAGGACCTGAGGAAAACCATCTTTATTTTACAATCTGTTTGAAAAACTACTGTGAACAATTGCACACAATGGTAGGATTGACAGAAAACGTGTAGTAAAAATTTGAACTATGGAATGATAAAGGATTTATAAGAAAAGAGTTATGAAAGAGATGCAGAGGGGTAAAATCATTATATTAAGATCCACAATGGGGAGGAGGGAAGTCAAAGGGGATTTTATGTTTATGTTTTTATTTTGCTTGTATATGTAAAATAGAAAATGCAAAAATAAAATATATTAAAAAAGGAAAACCATCTTTATTTTTTAAAAAGGAGGACCATGCAAAATGAAGATTCGGGGCCAATCGACAGCTGAGCAGCAGGGCCTGGTTTGTGTCATGAGGAAAGAGTGTCTTCAGGAAAAGCGAAGTCTGCCATAAAACCTTAACTGAACAGAGAGCAGTGTGCAGAATGACAGCTGGAATCTGTTCGCCTCAAAGGACAACCCCAAGAAACTTCAGTTCCACAAAACATGTCAGAAAACTGATTTTTGTAAGAAGGCATCCAGTCTCATTGTGAGTGAATTCTGCACCTTTTTTTTCATTTTGTATTTTTATGTTGTAAACCACCTTGTGATCTTCGGATGAGGGGTGGTATATTAATTTAATACATAAATAAATAAAAGCAAATCATGCTTCAAACTAGGCAAGGCACAGGAAGTCAGTGACTGAGTGGAATTCCCAATATTATCCTTTAAAGCATTTACAGTCCTAGGGGCATCGGATTTTATCAGAGCAATTCTGGGGTTTTTGTGGGGGCAGTATGGGCAGTTACATCATTTCCTTTATTTGAGTCTTGTTCTCCCTGCCCCATGAAACTGCTATTAAACCCACAGCAGGAGAAGTTGCATTGAGACTTGTTGCAGCCCTGGGGGAGAGAGGCCTCTTTGTAGTATTGTACTAATAGCTGCTGCTTGGATAAAGTTAAGGCTGCCACTCTTACAAGGCAGTAAATAATACTGGAAGGACTAGTTTATATAATTTATATTGCAATTTGTAATTTTTTTGTAGCTCACTGGGTTGTGATGAAATCAAACTCAAGGAGTTTCACAAATAAAAAGCCAAAGGATGGTGGTGGGGAGCATGTAAGCCCAAGGTTTCCTGTGGTTCGTTTCTGTCACCATAAAGTTTACCATAAAGGAGGTGTCCAAATGGGACGCGGGTGGCACTGTGGGTTAAACCACAGAGCCTAGGACTTGCTGATCAGAAGGTCGGCAGTTCGAATCCCCGTGATGGGGTGAGCTCCCGTTGCTCGGTCCCTGCTCCTGCCAACCTAGCAGTTCAGAAGCACGTCAAAGTGCAAGTAGATAAATAGGTACCGCTCTGGCGGGAAGGTAAACAGCATTTCCGTGCGCTGCTCTGGTTCGCCAGAAGCGGCTTAGTTATGCTGGCCACATGACCCGGAAGCTGTACTCCGGCTCCCTCGGCCAGTAAAGCAAGATGAGCACCGCAACCCCAGAGTCGGCCATGACTGGACCTAATGGTCAGGGGTCCCTTTACCTTTTACCTTTAAGTGTCCAAATAACTGCTAGCAAAACTAGAAGGGTGAAATCTGCAAAAAAAGTCTACGAGCACCCTTTTCGTTTTCCAAAATGCTTCATCATCTTTATTTTATTTACCTTTTTTAATTTTAATTTTATTTTATTCCAAACAACCCTCTGATACAGATTATGATTTTATTTTCATTTTTCAGAAGGGGCATTGCTGAGGCTCAGAGACAGAGGCTTTCCCCAACTCACAGAATTGGTCCACGGCACTGGGGGCTTGTCCCCCAAGCGGGGTCTCTTATCTGCCCCCAAGACGGAGACAGTGTTTTTCCCGGCTTCCAAACACTTCAGAGTCTTGTCCCCATTATGGATCCTCTCGTGTCGAATGAGGGTCGACTGGTGACTGAAGCTCTTCCCACACTCTGAGCATTTGTAGGGCTTTTCGCCCGTGTGAGTCCGGTTGTGCGCGATCAGGGACGACCGGTCACTGAAGCTCTTCCCACAGTCGGCGCATGTGTATGGCTTCTCCCCCGTGTGGGTCCTCTTGTGGGTCGTCAGGGTGGAGCGGTCGCTGAAGCTCTTCCCGCAGTAGGGACACTTGTAGGGCTTCTCACCGGTGTGGATCCTCTCGTGCTTGACCAAGTGGGGCCTCTGGCTGAAGCTCTTCCCGCAGTCCGAGCACTTGTAGGGCTTCTCGCCGGTGTGAGTCCTCTCGTGCAAGATCAAGTGTGACCGCTGGCTGAAGCTTTTCCCGCAGTCCAAGCATTTGTACGGCTTCTCGCCGGTGTGGATTCTCTGATGAGTGATGAGGACATTCCTGCGGCAAAAGGTTTTCCAGCAAACTGAACATTTGTACTGGGACTCACCCGTCAGTGTCCTCTCGTGCACTATGAGATCGGACCTCAGCCTGAGAACTTGCCCCAACTGAACCCCTGCGTTTTCCTGCTCACCTTTCAGGGCGGCTGGCTGTGGCACGATGCTGTCGTCAAGGTCCTCATACCCACCCTGAGAATTAATGAATTTCCCGCCTTGTGCTTCTGGTTTGTTTCCTTGCAGGGTCTCAGAGTCCTCTGCTGGACCGGCGATGTTTTGCTCGTCTTCCCTTGACAACGCTACAAACGGCTCCAGTTCCTCAGCGTTGCCCGGGTGATTCCTCTCCTTCCGACATGTCCCCGCAGAACATGCTAGAGTGGGGGAAATAATCCAGGTGTTATTATCCTCTGCTAAGAGAGAAAGTGGGCAAAAATTGGGCTCAAGACAGGAAGGAAGTGTACGGTGCAGTAGTGGCGCCCGGCCTGTGGAACACCCTCCCACCAGACGTCAAGGAAATAAACAACTATCTGGCTTTTAGAAGCCATCTGAAGGCCTGTTTAGGGAAGTTTTTAATGTTTGATGTTTTATTGTGTTTTTGATATTATGTTGGAAGTTGCCCAAAGTGGCTGGTGAGGCCCAGCCAGATGGGTGGGGTATAAGTAATAAATTACTATTATTATTACTCTGGAAAAGACAAAGTTATCTTCTCACCGCCAGCTGCCCATGACTCACTTTGGGACAATCTGTTAAGATGGAGAGCAGAAGACTGATGTAATTATTTCTAAACGATTGACAAACTTAATTTTTATTATTTATATTAGATGAACTGTTTCTGACAGGGTTGGGGGTATGTGGGGTTTGTATTTTTAAAAACTGGGGGGGGGGGATTTGGAAAAAGCCACAGGAAGGTAGATTAGCTTTTCAGGGTTGCACCTCTCCTTCCCCCTAACGCTGTATGCAGATCCTACTAATGTCTCAGGAGATGTTGAACTCACCTTCACCACAGCGGTTTTTTGTGTGTGTGTGTGATAAAGATTTTATACTTGTAAATATGAAACTTAACCGACAACATAGCTAGCACAGGCAAAGTTCGTCAGCTCAGTGCACAAAACGGTATTTGACACAAGATTTCAAAGCAGTACATAAATTTGGGGGTCTTTAATAAGTTTTGCAACTTGTCCTTTGACACACACTCTCAGCTCAGAGCTGCACATTTAAGCAAGGAAGAGATGTCATTTAGTTTCCAAAAAAAAAATGTTAGCTGATGCAGATTTTGTTACCTTAAGGAGTTAAAAATAAATACTAATAAAAATATATGCGCCCTGATGGCACAAAATTAGACCAGGATGAACATGTCTTCTCAGATTAGCTGATTATATAGACAACTACTTATAGCTGGTGCTGGATCTCATGTGTGAGACATTCGGTTTTTATTTTTATGGCTAGCGGCCTCAAAAGCTGGGAGCAGGCCAGGCATGTCTGAACCTCTGAGAGGGCCTAATCAGAATACAGTGATACTTTGGTAGTCAAATGCTTTAGTTGTTGAACAAATAGGCTCCCAAATGTTCACAAACCCAGAAGTGAGTGTTCCGGTTTGCAAATGTTTTTGGGAAGCCGAACATCCAACTCCTGCAGCCAGTTGGAAGCTGTGCCTTGGTTTTCAAACTGTTTTGGGAGTCAAACGGACTCCGGAATGGATTAAATTCGAGAATCAAGATACGACTGTATCTGGGTTCGCCATCCATTCTCCCAGGGAGCCCCTGCAGCTTCAACATTCCCTTTTGCGATTTCAGAGCACCAAATTAAAAAAAAAAGAAGACAAAGAAATAAAAAACAAAAGCCTTACCAAGCAAGGTGGCATCTCTGTCGGCCTCTTGCTTGATCTCCCTGAAGTGAGGCCTCGGCCAGGTATCTGGTGGAGCCCGTTCCGCCTCAGGAAAGGCCCGTACCGCCTCCTTGAACAGCACATAAGACAGAAACAGCGAGGGTCTCACTTAAAAAAATAATACCAGCACTCAGAATGTTGTGTTAAGATCTAAAAATGCCCGCCCATCTTCTTATTGCAGGGCCAAGCTACACATTGTGTTGAAAACTAGCCTGCTTAACCGCCCTACTTTTATTTCGGAGAAAAAGTGTCCGCAGGCCCTCCGATCACATCTGTGTTCCAGATTGGAGGACCCACAGCTCGCTTTTCCTCCAAATAAAAGTGGGTGCCATGTTTCTGTCGACAATCACCCCTGCCCTCTGCCCAACAGGAATCCTTGTTTCTCAATTTAATAATAATAATAATAATAATAATAATAATAATAATAATAATAATAATAAATTTTCTTTATACCCCACCCTCCCCAGCCAGAGCTGGGCTCAGGGCAGCTAACATCAATAAAATCACAGTAAAAAACATGATGGGGGAAAAAACACAAATTAAAATACAGGTTAAAATGCAATTTAAAATGCAGCCTCATTTTAAAAGTAGCCGATAAATCAAGTAGCCGATAAATTTGATTCTTTTACATAGTTTTGTATGTTTTGTGAAATTTTATGCATTGTGACTTGCTGTTATTTTTATTGATTACAGTAGTTCTTTACTGTAATTCATTGGTAGGCAAACCAAGGCCCAGGGGCCGAAACTGGCCCAATTGCCTTCTAAATCCGGCCCACGGACGGTCCGGGAATCAGCGTGTTTTTACATTAGTAGAATGTGTGCTTTTATTTAAAATGCATCTCTGGGTTATTTGTGGGGCATAGGAATTCGTTCTTTTTTTTTCCTTTTCAAAATATAGTCTGGCCCCCCACAAGGTCTGAGGGACAGTGGATTGGCCCCCTGCTGAAAAAGTTTGCTGACCCCTGCTGTAATTGATAAGTGTAAACTGTTTAATTACTATTTGCTGGTATTTAATTTTACTATTATATTCTAATCAGTTATTGATATAACTTAAAGTTACTGTGACTTTTTGTGTTGGATCAGCTTGTTTTTATGTGTGTGATCTTTGCTGTCTATTTTGTTGCTTCTTCAGCTTGGAAGCTGCCTTGTGTATAGTAACATAGAAGGCGGTATACAAACTAAAAATGAAAATGAAATGAAATCCTGGCTAGTTCCCCCTAAAGGTTCACTCTCTGAATTGATGCAGAGTTCACTGGGACCGACTGCTACACCACTCTGGGAATTGCAGCTCTATGCAGGCAGTTTCCTTACAACACTCACCACTCTAAATAAGCTACAGTTCCCAGGAATTTTGGGGAAAAGCCATGACTGTTTAAAGTGGTACAACAGACAAGATTTACCAACTATCGAAGAATGGCAGATGAAGATGATGGACTATATTGAGCTTGCCAAACTGACCGGGAGACTCCGAGACCAGAGAGAAGAGATGGTGGAAGAAGATTGGAAGAAGTTTAAGGAACATTTGAAAAAATATGTTAATATTTAAATCTTAGAATAGCTTTGGAAGTGGATATAGGCGGTAGGGTTAGAAGTAGAAGATAGTGTATTTTATAAGTGATAAAATGTGAAGTTTTTATGGTTAAAGTAAGTGGAGGGGGGGGGAGATGGTTAGAAATTACCGTATTTTTCGCCCCATAGGACACACCGGCCCATAAGGCGCACCTAGTTAATTGGGGGGGGGGAATAAAGGGGGGGAAATTATTTTCCCCCCCCAGGTGCGGGGCTAGGGCGGGGGAAGCCGAAACTTCCCCCGACCCCAGCCCCGAGAACAGGCAGCTCTCCGCAAACCGTGGGAGCCCAGCGCCAGGCTACCACGGCTTGCGGAGAGCTGCGTGAAGTTTTGAGCTCAGTGCGCCCAGGCTTCGTCATGCAGGCAACTCTGCGGAGAGCTGCACGAAGCCTGGAGAGCGAGAGGGGTCGGTGCGCACTCACCCCTCTCGCTCTTCAGGCTTCAGCGAAAGCCTGCATTCGCCCCATAGGATGCACACACATTTCCCCTTCATTTTTGGAGGGGGAAAAGTGCGTCCTATAGGGCAAAAAATACGGTATGATATATGTAAACTACTAAAGATGAAGTAAAATGAAAATCAGATAGGTGGGACTTGGGGAAGCCCACTTAACAATGTTTAGAAAATAAGGAGATGACAAGAATTTGTTTGTATTGTTTGTCTTTTCTGTTTGTGTTTTTTATTTGTGTTATAAAATGAATAAATTTTTTGGGGGGAAAAAATAAAATAAAGTGGCACAACAGGGCTTTAAATGCATAGAGTGGATGCGGCCTTATGGTTCGGTACAAAGCCACTGGGACGAACCATATTAGGGCTGTAGAAGAAGAAGAAGAGTTTGGATTTGATATCCCGCCTTTCACTCCCCTTCAGGAGTCCCAAAGCGGCTAACATTCTCCTTTCCCTTCCTCCCCCACAACAAACACTCTGTGGGGTGAGTGGGGCTGAGAGACTTCAGAGAAGTGTGACTGGCCCAAGGTCACCCAGCAGCTGCATGTGGAGGAGCGGAGACGCGAACCCGGTTCCCCTGATTAGGAGACTACCGCTCTTAACCACCACACTACACTGGCTCTCAGAGCATCTGTGTTGCATGCAGCAGATGGGAATGTCTTCTGCCTGAAAACCCTGCAGAGCCCCTGCCAGTCTGTGTATACAATATTGACCTGGGTCTGACTCGGTATGGGCCGTTTATTACGCTAAAACCTCTCACCTTCCCTCCGAGTCTCTCGTCCTCCTGCTGCCTCAATAGGAACTCCTCTGCCAGGGCAACGACTTGGGCGCAGGTCTCCGGGCGACATTCCTCAACCCAGCTCTGCATCTCCGGGGGCAGGACGGCCAGGAACTGCTCCAGAACCACCAGCTCCAGGATCTGCTCCTTGGTGTGCCTCTCGGGCTTCAGCCACCGGTGGCAAAGCTCCCGGAGCTGGGTGCAAGTCTCTCGAGGCCCCTCCTGGTAGCCGAACTGCCGGAAGTGTTGCCGCGGTGTGTCAGGACCAACCTCCTCTTCCTTCACTTTCCCACACTCTCTTTCCTCCTTGGCCAGCAGGTTGTTGGCTTCTTTCCCGGGATGTGCCAGGTAAGGGACCTGGCGTGGCCTGGCGTCACCTGGAGACAGGCCAGCTTGGGCCTCATCCCGCAACGCCAATGTCCGCTGGTGCTGGTCTCTCCCGTTGGAGTGGGAAGACTCCATCGCTCTGAGGAATTCCTGCAGCTGGGCCTCCCATGGCTGCTGCGCCCCCTTCTGTGGCTCCTGCTTGACGTGGCCCGACACGTTTCTCTCCCAGAATTCCCTCATACTCCCATCCTGCATGGCACGAGAGCCTTTCCTCACTTCTGCTGGGTCCTGCTCCGGCTCCTCCACTTTCATCCTCCGCTTTAGCACAGCACTGGGCGGTAGGCTCAAGGTCAACGTATCTCCTGGCTCGGCGGCCATTTTCCTTTTTCAAGCCAATGGCGGGTGAAGCTCGAACTGCGGCTAGCCAGTCCCACAAAAAAGGTTTTGCTGCAAAAGGCAGGAAAAAAAAGAATCCAGGTGCTTCTGTGATAAGAATTTTAAAGTCTTAGATATATAATAAATGTTTGTAAATGTACCAACCAAGCACATACATAGATCAGCACAGGAAGACCGACCTGAAACCATGTTTGATTCCCAAACTGACCAAATGTTTTCTCTGCAAGGTCAAAGGAAAATGGAAAAGCCTCCCCATTGTCTTTTCCTTCACAAATCCTGTCTTAAGGGTATGTCTGTCTGTGTTTGAATAGGGTGAGCCTGTGACTTGGCTCAGGAATTATGTATTTATCATTACAAAAGACTGACCAGGCTCCCCAGGGTATCCAATCAAGTGAGCATTAATAGGTAACCTGTCAGATGAGATAAACAACGCATTTCTGCTGTAGACCGCCTTTTCAGTGATGTATGTATGATGTATGGAGGGGTGGTCTGGAGCTCCAGGGCGGGGAATTTAAAATTTCTATATAAGGGCAGGCACACCTTGGTTCTGGGTTCCTCCTCCTTTCTCCTGTTGTGAGGGGAGCACCCTGTTGCAACAGATCAATAAAGATCAGACTTCCTAGCAACTTTGCTTCTCAATATTCTCTGGTTGGCCTCTGTTATTTTCTCCCACCAATAGGGAACCTACGTAAGGACTCTACATGGGCTCTTGGATACCCCATAAGGGAAGAAGGGCAGATGTTTTGTTTACAACACTTCACAGGAAAGAAAGGGGTGCCCAAAGAAAGGTTTTTCGTCCTCTTAGCCACAAAGAATCAGATGTGGGGGAACTTTGGTTCTCCAGACGCTCCTGAACTACAACTCCCCTCATTACTAGCCACTGGCCAACGTTTTCTGGGGCTGATGGGAGTTGTGGTGTAGCAACATCTGGAGAGATGAAGTTCCTTCTCCTGTTGTGCACAAAGGCATTTGGAGGGTGGAATCAGAAGCCTAATAAATTAGATCCTCATAATAAGAGTCTGCCTGCCAGATCAGGTCAAGGGCCTATCTAGTCCAGTATCCTGCTCTCACAGTGGCTGACCAGAGGCCCCAATGGGAACATAGCTGTTAACGTTTCCCTTTTTAAAGGGAAATTCCCTTATTCCGAATAGGATTCATCACAAGAAAAGGGAAAAGTTGACAGCTATGAATGGGAAACCTGCAAGCGGGACACGAGCACAAAAAACAACCGGCATTCAGAAGCATTTCTGCCTCCAGCCTTTACGGATAGTAGCACAGATAGATTTCTCTTCCCTGAATTTGTCCAATTCTCATTTAAAGCCATCCAAGCTGGTTGTCATCACCAGAGTTGTTGTTGATGATGATTACTACTACTACTATTCATTATCCTCTACTGGAATTATTATTGTTATAAAATGATAATAATTTATTATTAATTATTTGTACTTTTTTATTTTTATTCATTATCAATATCCTCATCATTTATTGGGCTTTTTATAGCTATAATTTATTATTACAATTATTTATTGTAGTATTATTATTATTATTATTGCTATTCATTATCCTCTACTGGAATTATTGTCATAATTTATTACCATCATTATTTATTTGTACATTTATTATTTTTATTTATTATCAAAATCTTCCTCATCATTTTTTGGGCTTATTATAGCTATAATTTATTATTTTCATTATTTATTGTAGCATTATTACTATTATTATTGCTATTCATTATCCTCTACTGGAATTATTGTTATAATTTATTACCATCATTATTTATTTGTACTTTTATTATTTTTATTTATTATCAAAATCTTCCTCATTTTATTTATTATCAAAATCTTCCTCATCATTTTTTGGGCTTATTATAGCTATACAGTGGTGCCTCACCTTCACAGCACACTCCCGGTGTGGGCTACAAAAAATAGCAAAAACACAGGATTAAACTTCTGCTAAAACAATGTACAATTACAAGAACAGGGTGAATCCCAGAAACACACCTCTCAGGTGCGGAAGGACAGGGGGAAAGAGATGCATTGAAAGCTATGCAGCGAAGGTGGCAGGTGCCCTCCCTTAAACCTCGCCTTTTCGTTTAATATTAGCAGACAAAAATATGCAAACAAAAGACACTTAACAATGCAAGCCAGCTTAAAACAAAACACAATATTTGTAATCACTTATCACCATCGTATACTATATAAGTCACAGTGTTCCACATTTAAGTATATTTCATTGTAGGGGTTTGGGCTGGTTGCAAATGGGGACCACCAGGCTCTTGCACCTTTAATTAATTGTGCAAAAGAGGTTCTTTCAGCTTGGCAGGATGACATGCTGTGTTAGCGGACATGCCCTCTTTTGCACACACATTATTAAAGGTGCAAAAAGCTCTGCCGTCTTTGCAGCAGGTCACCCGAATATATTCAGAACCAGCAAAAGCTGGGGAGGAAGAAAACGTAAAAGGTGAGGCCCACTGACCAAATCATCCCTTCCTATTAGGTATACTAAGATTAGGAATCTTGTGTTTAGATGGGAGGCTGCACTGAGCAAGGCGCTAGTCCTCAAGGAATTCCGTTGGGGGCGCGGAAAGAGAACAGGCTTGGAAAGAGAATCTCCCGTGCATTTCCATGCTCTCACCTGATCCTTTTGCAAGGCTTTCTTCCGCCCCTTCCCCTCCTTCGATGTCGCCTTGGCCGCGCCTGGGAAATTCAAACTCCGCTTGGGTTTCCCCCAGTAGAATAAGGAGGAAATGATCACAGAGATGCCCTCTCCAAAAATCCACAGAGTGCAGAGAGAAAAGGGAAGAGCGACACATCTCATGGTGAGAATAGCAAATTCCCGGGTTCGCGTTGGAGAAACCATATATATATATATATATATATATATATATATACACATTAATATATATATATATACACATTATACATTATATATATATATATATATATATATATATATATATATATATAATATTATATATAATATTATATATATATATATATATATATATATATATATACACATTATACATATATATATATATACACATACATATACATATATACAATATATACATATATATATATATATATATATATATATATATCGGTGCCAACGACCTGTTTATCTATGGAGAGATACAGGATTTTATCGCGGTTTCCCAGCAGGTAACAGAAAAGTAACAATGGAAAAAGGATCGATAACGCTTATTTGGTGCATAAAATTCAAGGTTGTGAGGGTTTTGTTTTTTTTTAAAGGGTTTTAAAATAAGCCTGACCTTGCAAATGATCCCAATACAAATTTAGCCCATTAATCCTTCAGATGAGAAGTAAATAATAATGATTATGCTATTACAGGTTGTTGGGTGGGGTGGTCTAGCTTACAGCAACCCTGCAATGTCGTACAATGTTAATGTTGCAGGTTGGGGTCCAGGCTGAGACAGACTCGCAGAACTATAAAACTGGAGAGTTGGATGGGACCCAAACGGTCAACTTGTCCAACCCCCTGCAATGGGTGTTTAATTGCAACAACAACAACAACAACCCTGCAATATAGGCGCACCGTTATCGTATTCCTTTTCCAGGCTGCAGGTGGGGCTGGAGCTGAGTTGCTAGCACACAAAAGTGGTGTCCAGTGCTGCAATGACCCCTGCATTTCAGCCACGAGTGGATGAAACTTCCGCACACAACCACCCTGCAATGTAGTTTGGTTTTAGGTCCGGAGCTCAGGCTGGGACTGGTTTGGATCTGCAGCCAAAAAAAATCTCCCCTTTGAGCTGTAGCAAAGGCTACTTAAACTGCCCTCCTTCCTTCCCCCTGTCCAGTCCATAGCTGTCAACTTTCAGATTTGAAAATAAGGGATCAGCAGTCTCGAAAATAAGGGATCAGCAGCTTCACCTGTCCCGGGGACAGTCTACAGGATATCTAACAATACGGGATAGCAGCGGGAAGCGGCGCTGGAATAAGGGAATTTCCCGCAAAGAAAGGGAAGGTTTACAGCTATGATCCAGCTCTTGTCTGCACACAGAAGCTTTGTGCTTCTTCTCAATGCAGAGTCGCTCTGCTGTCGTTGAAACCCGAAAGAACGCAAGTTGCGTGAAATATTAAGCGGCACAGGGTTAACCTGTGGAACTCACTGCCACTGTCTTAGATGCGCTGAAAAGGGGGCTAGGCCAATTGATGGAGGAGAAGGCTTTCAACGGCCACTGTTAATGGTAGAGTAGTGATATATGCTACCTCTTCAGGATCAGAAATGGTGCCCGATGCTGAGGATCAGGAGAAGTGGAGCACTCCTAGGGTCAGCTTCTGCCTTCGAGCTTCCCAGAGGCTGACCACTGTTGGAAACTGGGTACTAAGGAGGCCTTTATTCTCATCCAGCAAGGCTCTTATTATTACATGCAAACAAGGCCCATCTATGCTGCTGTGGGTTGTCTTTAGGAATGGGGGGGGGGGAGCCTTTACCCAATTACAGCTACAATAAAATACTGGTTGTGCAGTGTTTGGAGAGAGGGGTGTGGAGTGTGTGGCCCACCTAGAAGTTGTTGGGACTCCTGTCTCACATCACTCAGCATAGCCAATGGTCAGGGATGATGGAAGCTACAGTCCAGTAAAAGCTGGAAGATTATAGGTTTCCCCTCCATCTTCGAAACCAGGAACGCAGGCTGCGTCACTCTTCCTTTTTGAAAGAAAAACTCTACGGTGCAGCCTCTCCCGCAATCAGAGGTAGCCAGACATTACATAGAAAGCCGCTATTGGCTCACAGAGATAGAAAAGGGTTGAGTCACAAACTGCCCCCATCAGCTTCCGGTTTGGGAGCGCCATTCATTTTATTCTGTTGAAAGTGATCGAAGCCCCGAGTGCCTTCAGAAAGAAATTATAATGTAGGGACATAGGAAGCTTCCTTCTACAAGAGTCCAACTAGCTCGGTACTGCAGCAGCTCTCCAGGCTTTCAGACTGGAGGATCTCTGTCAGGCCAGGGATTCAATCTGCAACGCAAATATTCTGCCCCTTAGCTATGGTCCGTCCCACCCCCACCCCAGAAAGTGCTTGCTGAATGCTATTGGTTGAGTGGTGCACAATTTTTTCCTGCATTTCAATGTCTGGTCTCTTATTTTGATGTATTCTCCGATGATTTCAAGTGCATGTTTACTCGGAAGTAGGTCCCACTGTCTACAATGCATCTTACTTTCTAGGTAGACGTACGGGGTGGGGATTGCAGTTCAATCCTATCATACTTGTCTACTCGGAAGCAAGTTCATTAAATTCAGTGGGGCTTGTTGTTGTTTAGTCGTGTCCGACTCTTCGTGACCCCCTGGACCAGAGCACGCCAGGCACTCCTGTCTTCCACTGCCTCCCACAGTTTGGTCAAACTCATGCTGGTAGCTTCAAGAACACTGTCCAACCATCTCGTCCTCTGTTGCCCCCTTCTCCTTGTGCCCTCCATCTTTTCCAGCATCAGGGTCTTCTCCAGGGAGTCTTCTCTTCTCATGAGGTGGCCAAAGTATTGGAGCCTCAGCTTCAGGATCTGTCCTTCCAGTGAGCACTCAGGGCTGATTTCCTTCAGAATGGAGAGGTTTGATCTTCTTGCAGTCCATGGGACTCTCAAGAGTCTCCTCCAGCACCATAATTCAAAAGCATCAATTCTTCGGCGATCAGCCTTCTTGATGGTCCAGCTCTCACTTCCACTACTGGGAAAACCATAGCTTTCACTATATGGACCTTTGTTGGCAAGGTGATGTCTCTGCTTTTTAAGATGCTGTCTAGGTTTGTAATTGCTTTTCTCCCAAGAAGCAGGCGTCTTTTAATTTCGTGACTGCTGTCACCAGTGGGGCATGCTCCCGGGTAAATAAGTGTAGGATTGCAAGCTATGGGAGTAAGCCCCACAGAACTGAGTGAGACTTGCGTCCAAGCAGACAGGTATTACTACAGGAAGCAAAGTCCCCCTTAGCAAAATGAGTGGTGTTTTGTTTTGTTTTTTGTTTTGTTCTGCTTGCTCTTTGGGTTATGGTTGATGATCTCTGGCGGGCTAGGGACAAAGGTGAGAGCTGTTTCCTAGTTCTGCTGGATCTCTCAGCGGCGTTTGATACCATCGACCATAACATCCTTCTGTACCGTCTTGAGGGGCTGGGAGCTGGGGGCACTGTCATACAGTGGTTCCGCTCCTTCCTCCTGGGCCGTGTTCAGAAAGTGGTGGTGGGGGATGAGTGTTCAGACCCCTGGGCTCTCACTTGTGGGGTGCCTCAGGGTTCTGTCCTCTCCCCCATGCTTTTCAACATTTACATGCAGCCGCTGGGAGAGATCATCAGGAGGTTTGGGCTGGGTGTTCATCAGTATGCGGATGATACCCAGCTCTACCTCTCTTTTAAATCAGAACCAGTGAGGGCGGTGAAGGTCCTGTCTGAGTGTCTGGAGGCGGTTGGAGGATGGATGGCGGCTAACAGATTGAGGTTGAATCCTGACAAGACAGAAGTACTGTTTTTGGGGGACAGGAGGCGGGCAGGTGTGGAGGATTCCCTGGTCCTGAATGGGTTAACTGTGCCCCCGAAGGACCAGGTGCGCAGCCTGGGAGTCATTTTGGACTCACAGCTGTCCATGGAAGCACAGGTCAAATCTGTGTCCAGGGCAGCTGTTTACCAGCTCCATCTGGTACGTAGGCTGAGACCCTATCTGCCTGTGGACTGTCTCGCCAGAGTGGTGCATGCTCTGGTTATCTCCCGCTTGGACTACTGCAATGCACTCTACGTGGGGCTACCTTTGAAGGTGACTCGGAAACTACAACTAATCCAGAATGCGGCAGCTAGACTGGTGACTGGGGGCAGCCGCCGAGATCACATAACACCGGTCTTGAAAGACCTACATTGTCTCCCAGTATGTTTCCGAGCACAATTCAAAGTGTTGGTGCTGACCTTTAAAGCCCTAAACGGCCTCGGTCCAGTATACCTGAAGGAGCGTCTCCACCCCCATCATTCTGCCCGGACGCTGAGGTCCAGCACCGAGGGCCTTCTGGCGGTTCCCTCATTGCGAGAAGCAAAGCTACAGGGAACCAGGCAGAGGGCCTTCTCGGTAGTGGCGCCCGCCCTGTGGAACGCCCTTCCAGCAGATGTCAAAGCAGTAAACAACTACCTGACATTCAGAAGACATCTTAAGGCAGCCCTGTTCAGGGAAGTTTTTAACGTGTGATATTTTACTGTATTTTTGGTTTTTATGGAAGCCGCCCAGAGTGGCTGGGGAGGCCCAGCCAGATGGGCGGGGTATAAATAATAAATTATTATTATTATTATTATTATTATTATTATTATTATTATTATAAAAACGCCCATTAAGTACAAGGTTGTATGGTGCAGCATTCAAACCCTAACTCAGCCGGGCAGTGAGTGAACTTGGGACAGTCAGCCTAACTTTCCTTACACGATTATTTTGAGGATAAAACAGGGAGAGAGAGAACCAGTGTGCCATTTCTCAGAGGAACAATGGCTTATCGTAATAATACCAATCCATTCTTATAATAAATACTACTTCACATTGGTATAGCGCTTTCAAGTGCTCTAAAGTGCTTTACACCCGTCATCTAGTTGTAATCCTTCACAACAACCCTGCAAGGCAAGCCAGCACGACTCTCACCCAATCTGCAAGGGACATGCCAGAAATGTTAGGGATTGAACCTATAGCCCTCTGAGCAACTTCCCCCAAAGTTCCAGCCCTCTGGAATTTTCTGGCTGATTTTGATCCTCCTCTTGCAATTTCTCACTGACATAAGGGGCAAGGGGGTTAAACAAGTATTCTTTAAATGGACGGAAAATGTGTCCCAAACGAAGGGATAGTTATTGTAATAAGGGACAACTGGGGTCGCATGCTGCCACAGCACAGAACAGGAATAGAATTCAGCAATGGCTGCAGAATTCTGCTTCCTGCGACTCTCCATTTGCTTTCTTTAAAAAAAAAAAAAAATTCAGGTCTCTGGTCCTTATGGGTGCAAGTATGTGCATGAAAAGTCGGGGCAATGCATGTTGAAGCATCAAAAGGTAGAGGAGAGGCTGGACAGGATTTTTTCAGGTCAGCACACATTTGTGTGTGTGTATGCGTGCTTAGGGACGCAGGTGGCGCTGTGGGTTAAACCACAGAGCCTAGGACTTGCCAATCAGAAGGTCGGCGGTTCAAATTCCCGCAATGGGGTGAGCTCCCGTTGCTCGGTCCCTGCTCCTGCCAACCTAGCAGTTTGAAAGCACATCAAAGTGCAAGTAGATAAATAGGTACCGCTCCGGCGGGAAGGTGAATGGAGTTTCTGTGCACTGCTCTGGTTCGCCAGAAGCAGCTTAGTTATGCTGGCCACATGACCCGGAAGCTGTACACCAGCTCCCTCGGCCAGTAAAGCGAGATGAGCGCCGCAACCCCAGAGTCGGCCACGACTGGACCTAATGATCAGGGGTCCCTTTACCTTTATGCATGCTTAAGTGGAAGGTAAACGGCGTTTCCGTGTGCTGCTCTGGTGCCGGTTCGCCAGAGCAGCTTCGTCACTCTGGCCACGTGACCCGGAAGTGTCTGCAGACAGCGCTGGCTCCCGGCCTCTAGAGTGAGATGAGCGCACAACCCTAGAGTCTGTCAAGGCTGGCCCGTACGGGCAGGGGTACCTTTACCTTTAAGTGGAAAAAATGGAATATGCAAAACAAGAGCAATGACATGCAAATTTTTCACAACACACGTTGCAGAACTCAGCTTAAGGTGGAAACAGCAGTGTTGTCTATTTATTTAAACACAGAGTGCCCACCGACAGCCCTGGGACCAACCCAACGGTCTGCGGTCCCTGCGTCGCGTGGCTTCTTTCATGCCTTGTACAGTCGGCAGCATGAGCAAAACTCTTCTCGCAGTGCAGATGCGCTTTCTGCTTCTCTCCCGTGTGCCTCCTCTGGTGAGTGACAAGGACCATCCTCCTGCTGAACTCCCTCCCGCAAACGGAGCATCCGTAGGGCTTCTCCCCCGCGTGGGTCCTCTCGTGGTTGGTGAGCTGCGACCGCTGGCAGAAGCTCTTCCCGCACTCCCCGCACTTGTAGGGCTTCTCCCCCGTGTGGATCCTCTCGTGCTTCATGCACGTGGAGCTCTGGCTGAAGCTTTTCCCGCAGTGCGAGCACCGGTACGGCTTTTCCCCGGTGTGGGTCCTCTTGTGCGTGTTCAGGTTAGACCTGTCGCTGAAGCTCCTCCCGCACTCGGCGCACGTGTAGGGCTTCTCCCCTGTGTGGACTCTCTCGTGCGACATGAGGTGCGGCTGCCGGCTGAAGCTCTTCCCGCAGTCGGGGCACTTGTACGGCTTCTCCCCCGTGTGCATCGTTTTGTGGGTGATGAGGCGGGATTTGTAGCTAAAGTTTCGCCCGCATTCCAGGCACTCGTACGGCTTCCCTCTGGTGTGAATCCTCTGGTGGGCGACAAATTCGGCCCTCCGCCAAAAGGCCTTCCCGCACTCTAGGCATGTCTTCTCTCTCCCGCCTTTGGTGAGCCTCTCTTGTACCCGTCTGTCGCCACACGGCTCATAGAAGTGCTGGTAACAAACGACGGAGGCTGCCTCTCTTTCCTTATTCGCCCTGATCCGGACGCTGGGAAAAGTTTGGCTCAACATTCCCCGGCAGGACCCAGTACGGATGGAGATCCCCGGCCATTTCTGGACGGTCCGTCTCTTCCTCCCAGCACCTCTTGCCACCTGCTTGGAGAAAAATAAATCCCAAAGGTGAGCACTCTCCTCCTCCAGGGGAGAAAAAGGGACTAAGGGCACAGAGACCGAGTCAGGGCACGTGTCCAAATAGCTCAGTGTTAACTGCAATGACTGCCAACAGCTGTCCAGGGATGGAGTTGGGGGCATAGCTGTCAACCTTTCCCTTTTTTAAAGGGAAATTCCCTTATTCCGAATAGGATTCCTCGCAAGAAAAGGGAAAAGTTGACAGCTATGGTTCGGGGACATTTCCAGCCCAATCTCGAGATGCTGTGGATGAAACCTGGGACAAAGCAGGTGGTGTGCCACTGAACTAGACTGTTTATTATTATTAAATGAAAGCTCAGAGTCTAGGGCACCACGGTGGCAACCCCTGCTTTATGGTATTGTTCGGGACCTGCTAAAAATACTACTGAAGTTAATCCATGTATCAAAAATTGATTAAGGTGTGGAATAAATACAAGCATAAATTAAGTCCAGGGTCTCTTCACCTTAGACAAAAGCTTTTTGCAATAAGGAAATGCAAAGAATTGTGGAATTTTTTTGGGGGGTGGGTTAAACGCATTGTAAGGAGTCTGTATGGGAGTATACTGTATTTAAAAATGGGGTATCAGAGTTTTTAGGGGGCTAACCAGGTTGGGATAGCTGGGTTTTGAATGTCTTATGTAGATTTTTCAATTTCGTTGTTCTGTATGGGACAATGACAATAAAGATTATTGTATTGTATTGTAATTTAATTAGGGAATTCAATTAAGACATAGTCTGACATTATCAACGATATGGGACAGATATGGGACAGACCCAACTTCCATTTCCCCAATATTTACACGCTAGGATTGTAGTCTTCACTTTGACTGCAAAGAATGGACCCCTCTGTGGGCACCAACAAAATATGATTCACTGATTATGAAGGGAACAACCAAAAAAGGATTAAACAAAATAGACGAAAATATTCTAGATACAGCGGAACCTTGGAAGCTGAACGTCTGTAAACTCAAATGTTTTGGCTCCCGAATGATTGAAAACTGGAAGTGATTGTTCCAGTTTTTGAATGATTTTTGGAAGCTGAACATCTGGCGTGGTTCCTGAGGCTTCCGATTGGCTGCATCCTGCAGCCTTGGAAGTCAAATGTTTTGGAAGTTGAACGGACTTCCGGAATGGATTCCGTTCAACTTCCAAGGTACGACTGTATATATCTAACACATAATTCTTAGCAGCATAGTTGGGAAAGGGATTTGGGGCAGGGAATTTTGTTGGAACAATGACAGCACATTGTCAAACGGGCAATACCTGCCTTCCAAACAGACACTATTAGTACTCCAGCAATTTTTCTTTGCATAAATAAATTGATCTTTTTTTCCTTTCTAACATTTTTATCCCATTCTTCCTCCAAAGAGGTTGAGAGACAGCATGCAAGGCCCCTCCCCCATTTCATTTTCACAACAACCCTGTGAAGTAGGGGAGGGAGAGAGAGATAGAGAAACCTGGCACCATGCAAAGGGCTTCATGGGTGAATGAGGACTGAACCTCAGATCTCCTGAAACCATGTACCATTTCATTTGTTAATTTCTGCATTTACAGTGGTGCCTCGCAAGACGAAATTAATCCGTTCCGCGAATCTCTTCGTCTAGCGGTTTTTTCGTCTTGCGAAGCAAGCCCATTGACGGCTTAGCGGATTAGCGCTATTAGCGGCTTAGCGGATAAGCAGATAAGCGGCTTAGCGGCTTAGAAAAAGGGGGGAGGGGAAAAAAACCCGCAGGAACTCGCAAGACATTTTCGTCTTGCGAAGCAAGCCCATAGGAAATTCGTTTTGCGAAGCACTTCCAAAACGGAAAACCCTTTCGTCTAGCGGGTTTTCCGTCTTGCGAGGCATTCGTCTTGCGGGGCACCACTGTATATAGCCACCCCATGACAAGAGGTCCCTGGGCATGTTGTGATGAAGAAGAAAAAGCACGTTAAAAATACAATATCAAACAACAAAAACTCCTAACAAGTTAATTAAAAAGCTGAAACACAATTAAGAAGCACCGATTAAAACTCAGTTTATAACTGAGAGGCCCAGACAATAAAAGGTCAGTTATTTAAAGGGCCCAATAGGTAGCACCAGGCAAATAAAACCTCTCTGGGAAGGCTATTCAAGTACGAGGGTGCCACTTCTAAAAAGGTCCTGTCCCTATTGGGGACTCTCATCCCTTCATCTGGCAGGAAATCTCTGAGCAGGGCCTCTGAGGAGGATCTTAAAAGTTCAGGTGAGGTACAACACGGGAGAAGGCACTTGACAAACACAGGCGCTGTCTCCTAATGATGTCAGCTACGCATTCCTCTGGACACGGAATTTGTCCCCAACCTTTCAGCAGCTCTGCGATGTCTTTTTGGAATGGATTCTCTCATGTGCAGTAAGGCTTGGTCTCTGGGCGAAGGTTTTCCCACAGTCCAAGCACTTGTAAGGCTTCTCCCCTGTATGTATCCTTTCATGCGTGTTCAGGTTGGAGCGATGGCTGAAGCTCTTCCCGCAGCCAGAGCAGTTATACGGCTTCTCTCTCGTGTGGGTCCTCCGGTGAACAAAGAAAGCCGACTTGTCGCGGAAGCACTTCACGCAATCTGGGCACTCGTGAGGCCTCTCCCCTGTGTGGATTCTCTGGTGTGAAAGGAGGCTGGAGCTCTGGGAGAAGCTCTTCCCGCACTCGGCACACCTGTACGGCCTCTCTCCGGTGTGGGCCCGTTTGTGCGCCGTCAGAGACGACCGGTCGCTGAAGCTTTTCTCGCACTCCAAGCACTTGAACGGCTTCTCTCCTGTGTGGATCCGCTCGTGAGTAATCAAGTTGGAGCGGTGGCTGAAGCTTTTCCCACAGTCTGAACACTGATAGGGTTTTTCCCTCGTATGGGTTCTCCGGTGCACATCCAAAGCCGATCTGTCCCGGAAGCTTTTGGCGCAGTCGGGGCACTTGTGCGGCTTCTCGCCCGTGTGGATTCTCTGATGTCGAATAAGGACCGACTTGTGCCGGAAGCTTTTCCTGCAGTCCGAGCAGCTGTAGGGTTTCTCTCCCGTGTGGATTCTCTGATGTATAAGGAGCCCGGTTCTCCTGCTAAGGCTTTGCCCGCAGATTGGGCACGTGCACAACTTCTCTTGCCCAAGGTTTATTTCGTTTTCGGAATCGTGTCCAAGCGCTTTCCCACATTCAAGGTCGGCCTTTGCCCCCTTGGCATTTCCCTCCAGTCCTTTCTCACCTCCCCAAGAATTCGTGACTGCACCCCCATCCTTTCCCTCTTGGATTTCAGAAGTTACTCCCCAAACCGGGCATTGGGCAACGCTCCGTTTATCCCTTTCTGCCAACATCCCACGTGGATCGTCTTCCCCGGGACGTCCTGCCCAATTTGGCTCCACCACCAATGGCCTCTTCTGATCATCTGCTGGAAGAAGCAGAGCGTCCACATGTCAGTCTCTCTGTGCTAAGGGATGAAGAAACAACAGGCCAAGCTCAACATCAGAAAGGAAGATCAGGGGCAGAACATGTGCTTTGCATGCAGAAAGTCCCAGGCTGTGAAAGATTCCTTATCTGAATAATAATAATAATAATAATAATAATAATAATAATAATAATATATTATTCATACCCCGCCCACCTGGCTGAGTTTCCCCAGCCACGCTGGGCGGCTCCCAATCAAGTGTTAAAAACAATACAGCATTAAATATTAAAATCTTCCCTAAACAGGGCTGCCTTCAGATGTCTTTGAAAGATAAGATAGCTGCTTATTTCCTTCACATCTGAAGGGAGGGTGTTCCACAGGTTGGGTGCCACTACCGAGAAGGCCCTCTGTCTGGTTCCCTGTAACCTCACTTCACGCAATGAGGGAACCGCCAGAAGGCTCTCGGCGCTGGATCTCAGTGTCCAGGCAGAACGATGGGGGTGGAGACGCTCCTTCAGGTATACAGGACCGAGGTCGTTTAGGGCTTTAAAGGTCAGCACCAGCACTTTGAATTGTGCTCGGAAATGCACTGGGAGCCAATGCAGATCTCTCAGGACCGGTGTTATGTGGTCCCGGCGGTCACTCCCAGTCACCTGTCTGGCTGCTGCATTCTGGATCAATTGCAGTTTTTGGGTCACCTTCCAAGGTAGCCCCACGTAGAATGCATTGCAGTAGTCCAAGCGGGAGATAACCAGAGCATGCTCCACTCTGGCAAGACAGTCTGCGTGCAGGTAGGGTCTTAGCCTGCGTACCAGGTGGAGCTGGTAGACAGCCGCCCTGGACACTGAATTAACCTGCGCCTCCATGGACAGCTGAGAGTCCAAAATGACTCCCAGGCTGCACACCTGGTCCTTCAGGGGCACTGTTACCCCATTCAGGACGAGGGAATCCTCCACACCTGCCCGCCCCCTGTCCCCCAAAAACAGTACTTCTGTCTTGTCAGGACTCAACCTCAATCTGTTAGCTGCCATCCATCCTCCAACTGCCTCCAGGCACTCACACAGGACCTTCACCGCCTTCACTGGTTCTGATTTAAAAGAGAGGTAGAGCTGGGTGTCATCTGCATACTGATGAACACCCAGCCAAACCTTGGAGAGCTGCTGCCAGTCAGATCAGGCAATGCTGAGCTAGATGGAGCAATGTTCTGACTCAGTATAAGGCAGCTTCCTGAGGAAAGTGGAGCCATGGTACTCCCTGCCACAGTGGGAATCCTTGTGGCGATATAAGTAGCAGTCGCCAAAGAGGGATTAGGTATCAGTAATGTAGGTTGTCGCCAGCTGATTATGCCAGACCCAATCTCCATTTTGTTCCTGGCTTCAGTCTTGAACCACTGCTTTGTGACTCTCTCAAGCGTGTTCTGGGGCTGAATGGTTTGAGAACCTTTGCCCTAAAATTCTAGATAAATGCTAATTAGGAGGTTTCCTAAAAAGGCGAGTTAGCAAGGGGTTGTAGCTAAGGCTAGCCCTACTCAGAGTTAACCCACCAAATTTAATGGACATGACTAACAGGTTCATTCATTCCAATGGTCTAACCTGATTCTGATGCAACTCTGGTGTGAATTATGACTACTATTAGCAATAGGTAAGTTAAAAATGTATATCATCACCATCATCAATATGAAAATACAGTGGTACCTTGGTTTGCAAACAGTCTGGTTTGCATACGTTTTGGATTACAAACACGTCAAACCTGGAAATGCGTGTCCCGGTTTGCAAACTTGATTTGGATTACAACCCCCCTTTTTTTTTATTACCAACAAAAAATTTTGGGAGGCCCCATTGGCGAAAGCGCAACTTGGGTTACTATCTGTTTTGGTTTACAAACGGACCTCCGCAACGGATTATGGTTGTAAACCAAAGTACAACAGTAATAATAAATGGGACCTACAACAAAACATCACAATGTGTTTGTTTATTTAAGACTGTAAATAAATTTCCAGTAAGATTGTAAGTAAACTTCTTCCCAAAACATGTTTTCGAAACAGAGTACAACAGAAGTATCAGAAAACAAAATTATAATAGAAATAAATATATACATAGCAATTTAAAGGCAGACCTTGAAAACGCCAAATTTCACAGATTTAGTACACGCTGTAAAATTGTTGAGCCAAATCTCTTCCAGCCGGCCACTCCTAGTGTTCCATTGTTTCTTTTCTCACAGACACTCTATGGTGAGTTGCAGAGCACGCTCACTCTCTGTTTGGCTAGGTGCGGGGAGAGGAAACTGTCCCATCAGACAATTTAAGCAGTTCTTATGGGAGGGAGGGACACATTTCTCGACCACCTCCCTGGGGTAACTGTGGCTGGTAATCAGGTGCAAAGCATCCTTACCTGCACAGGTGGTTTCTCCGTCCCCCTCTTGCTTGACCTCTCTGCAGAGCACCACCTGACAGGTGTCCGACGGCGCCCGCTCTGCCTCTGAAGACTCGGCAGCTACCTCCTTAGACACCCCTGGCACCTGGAAAAATAAAAGCAGAAATAGAAATTAAGCAGCTGCTGAGGCCCGTTGGCATAAAAAGGTCTCTAAGAGCCAAAAGTGAAGCTGTCTGCTGTTTTTGTCCTGGAAGAGAGTGCTCATTCAACAGCATTCATTTAAAGTGCTATGAGAACCACTTTAAACAGTCATGGCTTCCCCCAAAGAATCCTGGGAAGTCTAGTTTGTTAAGGGTGCTGAGAGCTCTTTGGGGACACCCTACTCCCCTCCCAGAACTATAATTCCCAGAGTTCCAGGGAAAAGGGATTGTTAATAAACCACTCTGGGAATTGTGGCCGTGGGAGGGGAATAGGGAGGCAGTCTCCTAAGAGCTCTCAGCGCCCTTAAAAACTGAAGCTCCCAGGATTCTTCGGGAGAAGCCATGGCTGCTCTAAATCTGTATGAACCAGGTTTTTCTTGCAAGTCCAGAGGGTGGCAACACGGGAACAGGGCCTTCTCTAAAGTAGCTCCCTGTCTGTGGAATGCTCTCCCCAGGGAAGTTCACATGGCACCTTCATTATATACCTTAAAGTGCCAAGCAGAAATGTTCCTTTTTAACCAGTCCTTTGGTTGATTTGATTGACAGCCTATGCCCTTTTAAAATAGGGGAGGGTTTTTTTTATTTGATTATGTATTTTGTGGTTTTATATTCTGATTTTACTCTGTGAGACACCCTGAGACCTGCAGGTATAGGGCAGTACAGTGGTACCTCGGGTTACAGACGCTTCAGGTTACAGACTCCGCTAACCCAGAAATAGTACCTCGGGTTAAGAACTTTGCTTCAGGATGAGAACAGAAATTGTGCAGCAGCGGCACCGGCACGCTGGTCCCATTAGCTAAAGTTGTGCTTCAGGTTAAGAAGAGTTTCAGGTTAAGAACAGACCTTTGGAACGAATTACCGTATTTTTCGCCCCACAGGACGCACTTTTCCCCCTCCAAAAATGAAGGGGAAATGTGTGTGCGTCCTATGGGGCGAATGCAGGCTTTCACTGAAGCCTGGGGAGCGAGAGGCATCGGTGCGCACCGACCCCTCTCGCTCTCCAGGCTTCAGGAAGCTATCCGCAAGCCTTGCAAGACCGGCGGGAGTTCCCGCGGGCTCACGAGGCTTGCGGGCAGCAGCCTGCAGCCCGAAGCACAGGGCGCCCTCCAGAGGGCGCCCCGTGCTTCGAGCAGGTGTCTGCAAGCCTTGCGGAGCCTCCGGAGGGCTCCCCGTGCTTCGGGCGGGTGTGCGCAAGGCTTGGGGCGGCAGCCGCGGCAGGGGGGGGAAGTAAATTTTTTTATTCATTTCCCCCCCAAAAAACGAGGTGCGTCCTATGGGCCAGTGCACCCTATAGGACGAAAAATATGGTAAGTTCTTAACCCGAGGTACCACTGTACAGTCGTACCTCGGACGTCGAATGGAATCCATTCCGGAAGTCCATTCGAATTCCAAAACATTAATAAACCTAGGCAAAGCTCCTGCAGCCAATCGGAAGCTGCGCAAGCTGTGTTGGACGTTCGGGTTCCAAAGAACGTTTGCAAACTGGAACACTCACTTCTGGGTTTGTGACGTTTGGGAGCCAAAACATTTGAGTCGCAAGGCATTAGTCAACCAAGCTACGACTGTATATAAATTAATTCTATTACAGTGGTACCTCTGGATGCGAACGGGATCCGTTCCGGAGCCCCGGTCGCATCCTGAGTAGAACGTAAGATGCGACTGCGCATCTGTGCATGTCGCATTTTGTCGCTTCTGCGCATGCGCGTGACGTCATTTTTAGCATTTGCGCATGTGCGAGTGGTGAAACCCGGAAGTAACGCGCTCCGTTACTTCCGGGTCGCCATGGAGCGTAACTTGAAAACGCTCAACCTGAAGCACATTTAACCCGAGGTATGACTGTATTGGGACGCGGGTGGCGCTATGGGTTAAACCACAGAGCCTAGGACTTGCTGATCAGAAGGTCGGCGGTTTGAATCCCCGCGATGGGGTGAGCTCCCGTTGCTCGGTCTCTGCTCCTGCAAACCTAGCAGTTTGAAAGCACGGCAAAGTGCAAGTAGATAAATAGGTACTGCTCCAGCGGGAAGGTAAATAGCGTTTCCGTGCGCTGCTCTGGTTCGCCAGAAGCGGCTTAGTCATGCTGGCCACATGACCTGGAAGCTGTACACCAGCTCCCTCAGCCAATAAAGCGAGATGAGTGCCAGAGCCCCAGAGTTGATCATGACTGGACCTAGTGGTCAGGGGCCCCTTTACCTTTTACCTTTATGACTGTATTATTATTATTATTATTATTGACAAAAAAAAAAAAAACCTGGCTGAAACCACCTGGCTCCCCTCCTCTTTCCATCTCTCCTCCGCTCGGGATTGCTGCAGCAGGAAGTCCTCAGCCAAGGCCACTGCTTGCGCGCAGGATTCGGGGCTCCCCTCCCTGACCCAGGCCTGGACTTCCGGTGGCAGGACAGTCAGGAATTGCTCCAACACCAGCAGCTCCAGGATCTGCTCCTTGGTGTGCCTCTCCGGCTGCAGCCACTGTCGGCAAAGGTCCCGGAGGCGGCTGCAAACCTCGCGGGGGCCCTCAGCCGTCTGGTAGCAAAACTGCCGGAAGTGCTGGCGGACACTCTCCGCATCCAGGTCCTCTTCCTTTACCGTCCTAGGAACGAGGACCTCGCCTTTGGCCCCTGAGTTCTTATAGGCTTCTCCACTAGGCAGGAGTTGAGCCCCTTCCTGCCTCCTCAGCTGCAGGCCTCTCTCTGACGCTCCCTCAAAGGGAGGCAGATCGGCCTGAGAAATATCCCTCAGTGCCGGTCCCGGCTGGGGGACGTTTCCTCGTTCCAAGTGTGGGGACTGTACCGCCTTCAAAAACCGCTGCCACTGAGTCTCCCAGCATCCTTGCGCTGCCCCCTCAGGCTCCCATTTGACATGGTCCAGTGTGGCACCTTCCCAGAATCCCTTGGCACTCTCAGGCTGGGCGGCACAAGGCTCTTTCCCTGTGCTGTTCCCTGGCTCGGTATCCACTGGGTCCTGCTTCTCAGTCTTCACATCCAACTTTTTGATAGTCTCTGCGCCAAAATCGGATGCATCGCCACGATCTGCTGCCATTTTGGTTCCGGGGCCAAGGCTGGCCTGAACTGGGGTGTGTGAAATGAGCCTCCCACCAAATCAACTGCGGAAATAACAGGCCCTCCAAAGTTCACAGCTGGATTCTAGGTTGGGATCCTTTGCCTGAGGAAAAAAAGAAAGAACGAAAGAACATTTCTGAATCAGAGAGGATAAGCAGGACCTGCAACAAAATTTTGTAGCGCCGACTGGGAACTGATAACATGAGTTTCCTTCTCCTAGGGTGCAAAGAGTGCTGCCAATCAATGCTGATTATTGGTTCTTCTTTAGATCTGTTATTTGCTTGTTGCCCGGAGGTCTCCACGTGACTTGAAAAACACAAATAAATGTATGTTACTAGCCCAGAGGTGGAAAGAAGTCCCTACCAGAGAAGAATGGCAGACTAAACTGATGGAGTATTCCGAAATGGCAAAAATGACCGGAAGAATTAAAAACCAGGAGGAGCAAAATTTTAATAAAGAATGGAGGAAATATATAATTTACTTTAAAAGTCATTGTAAACAATTAAAATTATTAGTAGGATTGGAATGGAACTTGTAGTTTAACATCGAACTATGGTTGTAATGGAGATTTAATAGAGTTGGATTAATAGAGAAGATGCAGGAGGAAAAAAGTTAACATAAGGACCCACAATGGGGAGGAGGGAACCTATGAAATTCTCTTTTTATTTTGGTTGTTTGACAAATGTTTGTAATTTCAAAAACTGAAAAATTAAATATATATACATATACATGTGTGTGTGTGTGTGTGTGGAAAAAAGGGAAAACACATAAATGTATTACCCCTTCTAAACCAAAACAAACCACTCCTCACCCCTGGACTGAGACTATTTTACTTTCTCGATATGGCTTTGATCGGCATGTTTTGTTACGTTCCATGTCCCCATAAAGTGACTTGCTATTTCTTTGCAATGAAAGGCAGCCCTGAAATTTAATATTTTTACAAAAATGCCCAGTAGCACCATTTGTGCTCTGAAACCCACCACAGGAGTTGCCTGACTGCATCAATCAATCAATCAATCAATCAGCATTTACTGATTATTTTTTCCAGTTAAAGCTTTCTGCTGGTTTGATTCCCAGATGTTGTATGCCGCCTTGGAATGTTTTGAGGAAAGTGTGGTTTAGGAATTCATCAGAGATGGTAAAAAAGTTGCAGTACCAGCCAAGGAAGAGTGGCTAATTAAATTAACGGATTATGCCAAAATGGCAAGGTTAACGGGTGCAATAAGAAACCTAGAATTTTTCTTTTAATTAAAAATTGGGGAGAATTTGTGCAATATTTGAAAAAACTCATTTATGCAAATAAGCTTATTAGCAGGATTAACATAAAACAAGCAGTTAGATGTATTATTCAGAGAAACTAAGGAATAACATAAAGATGGAGCAATGTGGAAAATGCAGTATGAAAATCAAAACTAAAAATAGACCACAAAACGGGGGGAGGGAAGTCAAATATATGTGTAGTAGAAATGTGTGGGATTTGTATTTTTGTAATTTGTTTGTCTGCGTATCTTTGAAAAAAAAAATCCCATACATTTCTAGTACACATATATTTGACTCCCCCCCCCCTTTTGTGGCTTCTTTTTATTTCTATAGATCTAGAAATTCGTAAATCACATCCTCCTTTCCCTTTCCCTCCTCCTGTTTTTTTGCACTGCACGCAGCCCCACCTCCCAGCCCCTTGCAAGCGAGTTAACTCACCTGATCCCTCAAATCCCAGGAGATCCTCCGGAGATGCAATATATACAACATATATGAAAAAGCTACTTTGGGTCTCCCCTCTCCCACCAGGCTTGGCCCGGGAGAAGGCGGAGCAGGAAGTGACTCCGCACAGGCGCAACCCGTTTGCGAGGAAGTCTTTCTGAGGATCGACCCCCTTTGGAGGTCGCAACCTGCACAAAACTGGGGTGGATCCCAGAATCATCTCCGCCCCCGATCCTGGGAGAAACAAAGGCCCGCGAGGCGGGGTGGGGGAAATGGAGGAAATTCCTGGGGAAAGAAAGGGGGATTGGAAACGCGTGTCTTTCAAGGCTTGGATTGGAACCACGTGTCTTTCCCCCCACCCTCCATATATTTTTGTTTTCTTGCTGCTGGACTCCAATTCCCATCAGCCCCAGCTTACCATGGCCAGTGCTGAGGGATGGCGGGAGTTGTAGTCCTAAAACAGCGGCAAGGTTGCTCGCGTTCCAATTCCAAGAATTGGAAGTGTTGCAGGAATTTATGTATAGGTTGGGGGGGGGGTTGCCCCTCCAGCAGATATCATGCACATGCAGCCCACTACCAAAATCAGCACAATCGCTTTTGTGACTTGTTTTTTGTCCCCACAAAACACTTCCTCATATCTATTCAAAGGGCCTCTGCTGCACAATAACAAAGGTAAGAATTCACTGATAAATGTACTGGCTCATCGCAAGAACTACCTACTCTGGAAGAATGGCAAACAAAGGTGATTGACTTTATGGGACTCGCTGAGATGACGGGCAGAATCCGGGACCAGGGGAAAGAGACAGTGGAAGAGGACTGGAAGAACTTCAAAATATATCTTAAAAATAATTGCAAAATTGAGGAATGTTAGGATGTCAGGGGGTAAGAAGTAAAGAATTGCAGCAGTAAACCAAAAAACTTAAGAAATTTTTATGAAAGGGAACTAAGATAATGGACTCAAGGGTTGCTAAAGAATTATTAAACAAGGATGCAGGGATGGGGAGGTATGGGGAAGTCAAAGAAAGAAGGGTAAGAACCGAGGAGTATGATGTGATACTGTTTTACATTGTTCTTTATTATATGTGTGGAAATTAATAAAAATTATTATAAAAAAAAAAAAGATAAATGTACTGGCTCATATGGGAAAATTTCAGAAATTCATATAGACAGGTGAGCTCAGCTACTCAGCAGCCCCTCTGCTTGAGTGATAATCCCTGGCCTCCTGATACCTGAGTGCCAGACAGGTAGCCCTTCCAGAAATAACAAACCCAGATGAAGACAAATGGGTGTGATTATAACTTGGCTGGGAAACAGGGAAATGCAAATATATCTTTTGCTACACTTGATGGGTGTTTGGTGGAGGGCAAGGAGAACCATGAGGCAGGGTCTAGGATGTTCAGATTACTGCCACCAGACCTCCCCTTTCATGATGTAACTGTGATGTATGAGTGATATAGTTTGGGGGAAGATGTAACATGGGGATTATCAGCTAAAAAAAGTTTGGGGGCTCTTTTGTTCGACCTTGTGGCAGGTGGGAGTCCTGTTGCGACAGTCTTCAGTAAAGACCAAGCCTACTGGCTGCTGTTTGGCTCTGGTATTCCTGGCTGGTGTCCTTGTTTCTTGTCCAAGGGAGCCCTCAGATTTCTCTGTTAACAGAAGAGACCCCCGAGGGTCATCTAGTCCAACCCCCTGAAATGCAGGAAGTTCAACTAAAGCTTACTGAACTGAATGAGTAGCTCAGTTGATAGAGCGTGAGACTCTTAATCACAGGGTTGTGGGTTCGAGTCCCGTGTTGGGCGAGAAGATTCCTGCATTACAGGGGTTTGGGCTAGATGACCCTTGGGGTCCCTTCCAAATCTACAATTCTGTGAGCCACCCAAGAACTCCATTAACCTTCACCCGCAGAACTACCGTTCCCAGGGTCCCGGGGAGAAAAACTGGGACTTCTGCTTTGCCACAAAGGACCCTCTTGCTGCTGCCGCCCCCTCCTCATGTTGCAAAACTGCAACCTGGACGGCTTTAAAAGTGGATTAGGCAAATTCATGGGGGCTACCAATGGCTACTGGCCATGATGGCTGTGCTCTGCCTCTGCGGTTGGAGGCAGAGATGCTTCTGAATACCCTGAATCCAGGTTGCTGGGATCTGCAGGGGGCAGAGGGCTTTTGCGCTTGAATCGCGCCTGCAGACTTCCCCTTGGGCATCTGCTTGGCTGCAGTGAGAACAGGATGCCACAAGGTGTGACTGGAAAGTTGGGTCACAGAAATCAAACACCACTTTTCTGGGCACAGCCCAGGAGGAAGGAGCGGAACCACTGTATAACGGTGCCCCCAGCTCCCAGCCCCACCAGACGCTCCAGAAGGATGTTATGGTCGATGGTGTCAAAGACCGCTGAGAGATCCAGCAGAACTAGGAAACAGCACTCACCGTTGTCCCTAGCCCGCCGGAGATCATCAACCAGCGCGACCAAGGCAGTTTCAGTCCCATGATGAGAACTGAATCCCGACTGGAAGGGATCCAAATGGTCCGCTTCTTCCAGGCGTGCCTGGAGTTGTTCAGCAACCACCCGCTCAATCACCCTGCCCAAGAATGGAAGGTTTGAGACTGGGTTGAGTTGGCCCTATTGGCAGCATCTAAAGATATTTTTTTTAAGAAGCGGTTTGATAACCGCCTCTTTCAGCGGGTCTGGGAAGGCTCCCTCACAGAGAGAAGCATTCACTGGTTTGAACATTTGACAGGTTTTTATTATTTTCTCCTTTTGCAAGACAGTGGGTACATTTTACACTTAAAAAGTTACATTTAGTTCAGAGATACAAAGTTACATTCAGTAGGGAGACAACATAAAACTAACATTAAAGAAATTAACATTAGTACAGAGACGGTGAACACAATTGTAATATCTCACAGGGGCTGGAAAAGGAAGCAATGCAGCCGACTCTACCGTGGTTTCGAGCATGACAGGGAGCAATGCAGGGGGGCAGACAAGTGGGGATCCTTTATTGATAGCAAATATTTATTCCCTTATTGATACAGAGGAAAAGAAGCCTTTATTCAACTCAAAATTCTTATAACACAATCAAAAATCATTCGCTGCTCCTTGAGAAAACATTCAGGAACTGCAAAGCACTGGAGACATATTAGTTTTAAAAAATAAAATAAAGATCATGTGATCAATGAGTCATTTCCAGGAAGGGAAACTCCCAGTGGCTGAAAACTGAGAAAGTGAAACTTAACTCAGATCTTCAGTGCGAGGGAGCCATGGCTGCTGCAGGGGGTCACATCCAGCGTCTCCGTGATGAAGCCACTTGCTCCATCTGCCTGGAATATTTTAAGGATCCAGTGACCATCCCAGAGTGTGGGCACAACTTCTGCCGATCCTGCTTGATCCAGTGCTGGGGGGAATCGGAGGCAGAGGCTTCCTGCCCTCAGTGCAGAAAAACAGTCCAGAGAAGGAGCCTCATCCCCAACCGGCAACTGGCTAATATGGTAGAAATAGCCCAGAATCTCAGCCTTCAAGAGGGAAAGGAGGAAGGAGGGAAAGGAGGAGTCTGTGAGAAGCACCAGGAGCCCCTGAAGCTCTTTTGCAAGGAGGATGAAGCCCCCATCTGTGTGGTTTGTGACAGATCCCAGGAGCACAAACACCATGAGGTGATTCCTCTGGAGGAGGCTTCCGAGGAATACAAGGTAGGAGATCCCTGGATCTTGAGGGGGAGAAATAGCTGTGGATTCTTCTTGGGAAGTTTCCTTTTTAATTCTCAGATCCAAAGTAGGCATGGCATGAATTCATCCTTGTTTATTATGTAAAAAGCAGCCCAGGGGAAGCCTGAGGGCTCCTGGGATGACTGGGAGGAGGGAGTTCAAGTCTTTTTCTCTGCCAGGGGGACAAAGGGATCTCCCCTGATATCCCTGAGAAGCATCTGCAAAGACTAGGTAGAAGTCTGTAAGGAAGGGGTGACCTAACTGGGTCCCAGAGCCCCACAGGGATGCCACAGAAAAAAGGTAGCCGGACCCAAAAAGGTTGAAAACCTCTGGACTTTTATTTCCTCCAGTAAACTACTTTGCTATTATAGACTATGTGTCTCAATCAAACCTGAGTTTTCCCTTTTCTCTTAGGAAGAGATCTGTCGCCGCCTGGAGATTCTGAGGAAAGAGAGAGAGGAAATTCTGGCCCATCAAGCAGCCCTGGACAAGGAAAGCAAAGACCTCCTTGTAAGTGCCACTCTTATTACTAGGGAGGGAACAAGCACTGGAAGAGTCCAGTCAGGACTGGGGAGGGTGGGGAAATCTGCCCATTTCAGCTTCTTCCTATTTCTCCTTTTCCATATCAGTTTGTTTATTCATTTATTATTCTGAAAATGAATTAGATATTAGGGTGGCTACCTCCTTGTATAAATATTTTGAAATGTACTTTACCCTCATAAATACATTTTTTGTGAACATTACCTGGCTTGTGCAACCTTGAAAAATGCAGAGGTGTGAATTTCAAAAGACTGCTCTGTTTCAGTATCCATATTTTTCCAGCAATTGCGAATTAGGTCAGTTCACCTTTGAATGCAGTTAAATTGAGCTTATTTCCCATTGTCATTTATTATGTAAAAAGAAGTGAAGGAGAAGCCTGAGGAATTGTGAGCTGAGAGGGTGGAAGCAGGTTAATTCAAATCCTTATTTACCATAAATGTTACTAAAGAATTGTCTTTCTAAATGTGTGCTCTCCTTCATCTTTAGGAAACTCAGGCCATTTTGAACCTTTACAGAAAACAAGGGAGCTATGGGGATGAACTCTGCACTTTGTCCTCCTCCTCCTCTGTTTCTCTTCCCTTCCTACACCTAAATGGCACCAGCCTAAACTGAGGGGAGTTTTATGTCCCTGGATGTTCTCTGAACAACTTTGAACTCTGGTTATGCCATGCCCCAAAACATGCAGGGAACATCCGTGGCTAGGAAAAATGCTCCTTCCTTTAGGCTGTAGCCCTCTGCAAAATAGAAGTCAATAGAAACAGTAATGGAGAGGGTCTCCCTTCAAAATAAAGGTTTACTTCTTTAGCCACTGGAGGGTTCATGTCTCTGAAAAATCAGAAGTGTCCTCCCTGTGGAATTCTCACAATTCTCTTCCTGATGTTTTGAGGGCTGAGCACCTTCCACACTCTGACCTCCTCTTTTCTTGCAGAAATTAACAGAAATGGAGAGGCTGAAGGCCGTGGAGAAGTTCAGAGAACTGCGCCAGTTCCTGGAAGAACAAGAAAAACGTCTGCTGACTCACGTGGAAGAGGTGGAGAAGAAGATTGCAGGGAGAAGGGATGAGCAGCTGGCCAGACTCTCCAGGAAACTCTCCTCTCTTGAGAGGATCATCCAGGAGATGGAGGAGAAGCGTCAGCAGCCAGCGAGTGAACTCCTGCAGGTAAGATGGTGGCAGGAGCAGCCCAAGGCTCCAGGAGAAGGCTGCCCCTTTCATGTACGCAAGGAGTGCAGGGGCTGAGTTGATGGAGCCTCTAGTCAGGTTTGGAATGGACAGGAAGACCAGAGAGACCTAGGACTCGCATGAATGCAGAGTAGAGATTCGTCTGTGTTCTTGATGGAAAGGGAGCTGATCTTCTGCTCTTTGCTGATGCTTTGTCTCCGAATGCCCTTCAGCTGTGATGTGGAAATGTGAACAACATGATACTGGAAAAATTCATAATTTCAGAATGGAAAAATAAAACTGTGAGAAACCAAAACTGGCTGATTCAGCCATTCCTACCCAAAACCTTGGCGTGTGCCAGGCAGACTGACATCCGAGGGCCAGGGTCTGAGGGGGTCTTCCTAGTGTGGCCTGTGGTGTGCAGTGAATTCCCTTTTCTTTTCCCCTCTAGGATGTGAGAAGGACCCTGCAGAGGTAAGTGGATCTGGCTCATTTCCATTCTTTGAAGCAGAGATGCAGGAACCTCAAACATGGCCCTCCAATGGCTGCAGGGGGAGACTGTAGGACTCACTCCCTGCAGCACCTCACACTTTCTGTTCATTTACTTTTTGGTAATTTCAAACATCTAGAAGAGAAAGTCCCAAAGATGCTTGGGAAGAGCTTAGGACATATTTCAATGTCCAACTAGAAGCCCCTCAACTCTGGTAACTCAGCTCCTTTGAGGCACTTAGGGAGGGAAGGTCTGTTGGTCTAGAATAGGTGGGATCCTTTTCTTGGGAGTGTTTCCACCGTGAGAAGCTGAAGGTGGTCTGGAGTGGCGGGTCTAGTTGTTTGATGCTCCTGGAGGGAGAGTCCCATGGGGCATGAGGTTGCGTCCTTCCTGGGTGAGAGAGGGGGTGAAGGGAAGGTTGAGGTTGTTCTCCTTGACCACTGGGCAGCTTTGGACATCCCTCACATCCTCTGGAGAAGCTCAGGGAGGGAGGGATTCCAGGCATTCCACATCAGGGGTTTGGTTCTTAAGTCCTGGGACCTTCCCAGAAGTTGTTAGGGGGCAGCATCGTTGGAAGCCATGGGAGCCCTCCGGTGGTGTCGCTTGGGGTTACATCTTGTCCCTTGTGCTGTTTAGCATCCTTACGAAGCCACTGACCAGGGCTTGGAGGTGGGTGTCAAGAGATGAAGCTGAATCCTGAAATTACCTGTTGGGAAATGAACTTCAACTTTGTTCATTATAATAATTAGGGAGATGGGGCCACAATGGGGCCATTCATTGTTTTTCTTTTCACCAGGTATGAGGAAAGAGAGAGTCCAGAGAAGCCACTGGCTTTCCCTCTAGAGCTGAGGAACAGGATCTTGGAATCCTGGGATCTCAATCACCTTGTGGAGGATACAATAAAACAATGGAAAGGTAATGAAAACTGGCTGCCAGGATTTCACACTGGGAATTCTGTTACTTCTTCAGAACTGAACATACCAGGCTTTTATTGCATGGAATTGAGTAACCCCAGGATACCTTCCTTCTTGGGGCTCCAGCCTTCATTTCCTGTCCCCCCAAGTGGCCCATGTATATTGTGACGCTGGATCCTGTAAAGAAAGCCTGAACCAGAGTGTACAGCAAAGTCAGGATTTTTTCCTCCCATGTGCATCTGTTTACAGCTATACAAAACCTCCTTTTCCTTGTGGTTCCCTATCTGCACAATCTGGGGTTGTCCTTTGGGAGGTTCTCCTGCTCTGAGTGGAGTCAAAGGGCATTAAGAAGCCCCCAGTTCCCCCTCTGCCTCCTGCTCAGGCTTCTTTCTCAGCCGTGGAGCCAAGGCCTGAGCCGTCTCCTCCTCGAACGTCCCCCTGCAGCTGCCATATCTAGGGCTTCAGCCTTCAAGATCTCCTGAGAGTTCCCCCACTGAGAGTGGAAGCAAGAGCACATGAGCCCGAAAGGGCACAATTATGCTTGTTAAGAACCTTAAAGATTTGTAGAAAGCTTGTGAGGAAGGGCTTCCTTTTGCCCGAGAGCTCTGCCAATTCTTCCTCATCAAACTTTGCTTCTCCTTATGTTTCACAATTTTGGTTTTAATGATTCCCCCCACCACTTTACTTGGGGAAGATGTTAAGGCTGCCTCCATCTCCCCTCTGCATCCTTTTACGGGATTCCTATTCCTCTGCCTCATCTCCAGTCCAAGAATGCAGAGCCCAATTTCAGGGACAAAGTTCAGAGACCAGCAGGATTCATGTTGATATTATTCAGATATTATTCTCTGCATTTTATAAAATGGTAAAGATCCTTAAGCAATCTATCTATTATGTTAACAATAAAAAAAAAATGTGTATGTTTATTCAAAACCTGCCAAGGAGTCCAGTTCATTTTGTTGTTTCTTTAAATACTTTGTAAAAGGTTCCCATTCTTCTTTAAAGTCACAGTTGTCCTTATCACACAGTTTGTATGTTAGTTTGCCAATTCCGCATATTCCATCCATTTCCCTTGCCACTGTTCTTTTGTCGGGGTTTCTTCATTCTTCCATCCTTGTGCTATTAAGACTTGCCGCCACTCTCGCATACATAAGTATGCTATTCATTTTCTTTGGCAGGTCTCTACCTACAATCCCTTCTGGCTTCTTTACAAATGTTAATTTGAACATTTTCTTTAACTCATTATATATCATTTCCCAATTTTTTAAAATTTCTCTACAATCCTACCACATGTGATAAAAAGTCCCTTCTTTTTCCTTGCATTTCTAGCATATATTTGACCCATTTTTGCAATCTGTACTGGTGTAATGTACCATCTACACATCATTTTCATGTAGTTTTCTTTTAAAAGGGAACAACCTGTAAATTTTAA